>NC_087153.1:11545000-11547500 GCF_035594125.1 Scylla paramamosain
CTTCCCACGACCACAGCACATCACCGACTTACGATCATTCATGGGTCTTACAAACCAGCTTGGAAGCTTTTCTCCTGCTGTGGCTGCAGCTGCACAACCCCTCAGAGATCTCTTACGCCCGAAGAACAGTTGGTGCTGGTCTCCTAACCATGAAGAGGCGTTTGAGAAGGTGAAACAGTGTCTCGTCAGCCCACCTGTCTTGGCATACTTCGACCCATCATTACCAACGATGCTACAGACTGACGCCCAAGGATGCACGGATTTGGATTCGTTCTCCTGCAGAAGCACAGTGACCAGTGGAAGATGGTGCAATGCGGGTCAAGATTTGTTACAGACACAGAGAGCCGCTATGCAGTAATAGAGTTGGAAATGGCTGCAATCGTCTGGGCAGTCAGGAAATGTGGCACCTACCTGAAAGGACTCCCTCACTTCGATCTAGTGCTCGACCACCGCCCGCTGATACCTCTCCTCAATAGCAAGTTGTTGGGAGAAATAGAGAACCTGCGGCTGCAGCGCATGAGGGAGAAGCTTGCTCAGTATTCTTTCACAGCAAGCTGGCAAAAGGGATCGACACACTGTGTGCCCGACGCCCTCTCACGTGCTCCAGTACAGGACCCAGTGGAGGAAGAGGATGCTGCTACTTCTGGTGACCTCGACCCTCTCCACTCAGCGGTCATCTCAGCGTTATCTGCCACCAATGAGGACGGCGTCCGCTTAGCACCACTCCAGGATCAGACTGTGGAAATGGTACGTGCCGCAGCAGCAAGAGACGGGGAGTACTGCTTGCTCAAGAACGTCATCATCGAGGGCTTCCCTGATCATTGCCACGACCTCGATCACCGCTTGCGTACGTACTGGCCGGTGCGCAGTCTGCTGGCCGTAGACGACGACCTGGTGGTTTACGGGCCGAGGCTTCTTATTCCTCACAGCCTCCGCCGAGAAACACTAGAGCGACTCCATGACAGTCATCAGGGGATGGAGCGCACCAAGCGACGGGCCCGACAAACGGTGTACTGGCCTGGTATGGACAGAGACGTTGAGAACGTCGTTTCTGGATGCTCACTATGCCGTCCACTCCTACCAAGCCAAGCCAACGAACCTCTCTGGCAGGACACGGACACACCCAGCAGGGTGTTTGAGTCAGTTTCTGCAGACTACTTCCACGCAGCAGGCCGTACATACCTCGTGTATGTAGATCGCTTGTCTGGGTGGCCTCACGTGTCTGCATGCTCACGTCCAGCATCGGCTGATCAGCTCGTTCGTGTCCTTCGGGGTGTGTTCGCCGACACGGGCGTGCCTGTTCTCCTGAGGACTGACGGTGGACCGCAGTTCACTTCTTCATCGGTACGGCGCTTCCTGGCTCGATGGGGGGTGGAGCATCGTGTATCTTCACCTCATTATCCACGCTCCAATGGTCACGCCGAGGCAGCGGTCAAGTCCGTGAAGAAGCTGATCCTCACGACCACACAGCAGGGACACCTGGACGAGGATGCGTTCGCTCGCGGGTTGCTGGAACTGCGCAACACTCCGAGGGCGGAAGGGCGATCACCAGCACAAGTCCTCTTCGGTCATCCTATGAGGTCCTGTGTCCCGGCTCATCATCGCTCATACGCTCAGCAGTGGCAGCGCGCTGCTGATGAGTGCGACGCCAAGGCAGAGCGACTGAGGAAGAAAGCGAAACTTCGCCACGACGCGTCCGCCCGTACTCTTCCTCTCCTGCACCTCGGTGGCCACGTCGACGTTCAAGATCACACGACAGGCCTCTGGGATCGCCTGGGTGTCATCGTGGCTGTTGGGCGAAGGAGAGACTACCTCATCAAGATGGGCAGCGGTCGCGTGATGTGGCGTAATAGAAGACACCTACGCCCACACAGACCTCTTGCTCCCCTTCCTGTCGAGCAGCACACCGCTCATGGCGGTGCAGCGCTTCAGCATCAGGGTCACGAGGAACACCACCATCCCGGCAGCCCGGAGCATCAGGGTAACGGGGTACACCGTGGCCGAGAGCAACCAGAGCGTCGAAGCAGCCGACAGCGTAGGGAGCCGAGACGACTGCAGGTGCGGTGGCACCGTAGCACCTTCGATTAGTCGTACGTGTTCATTGTACGCTGTGTTTGTTTTGTGTATATGTACCGTGTTTTCTGTACTTCAATCATTGTAACTTTGTTTCATGTGTTACGGTAGCCATAACAAAGATAAGGAATCTTCCTTATGTCTCGGGGGAGGTGTGTGGTTGTTAGCTAGTTGTGTGAACGAGTGAATGAGCGAGACTTGTGTGAGGCATGAATACGTGTATGAGTGAACGAGCTAGGCTTCAGTCATAAGTGTTAAGTGGAAGTGCGCGGCCTGGCGCCGAGAGATCACCTACCTCCAGCCTTCTGTTCACACCTTCTGTGAATAAACACCTGCACTGTTACCTGCGTTTCCTGTGCCCCTGCTGGTCAAGAGTCGAACAGAAACCGACTGAGGTGATATGATGGGGAAGGAGGAGGCGGAGAAT
>NC_087153.1:11552500-11617500 GCF_035594125.1 Scylla paramamosain
TCTACCCTTATTTGCTACAACTACTTCCCTCCTCCTTTTTCCTCCTCCTCCTCCTCCTCCTCCTCCATCCTCCTCCACCTCCTCCTCCTCCTCCTCCTCCTCCTCCTCCTCCTCCTCATCATCATCATCATCATCATCATCATCATCATCATCATCATCATCATCATCATCATCACTATTATCCAATTATTATTACAACGACTACTTCTAATACTTCAACTACTACTGCTTCCCTCTGCCCTCCCATACATTCTTTCAACTGTTTTCATTGAGGGCCTTCGTTGCCAGTCTTAAGGAACTTCACTCCTTTATCTCAAAATATATCTTTTGTACTCCTCCCCCTCCTCTCCCTTCTCTCTCCCCTTCTACTACTACTACGTACTACTACTACTATTAAACTTCCTAATAAGGCTTCCTAAACGGCGTCCTCCTTTTCTGGGCCCATAGAATGTTGTTTGCTACTTGTTCCTCTCTTCCTATAATCCTAATCCTTTCTTTTTTAATTCCTTTCCACTACATCAACTCTCTCTCCTCCTCCTCCTCCTCCAAGATTCCACCTCATCATTATAATCCACTTCCTCCATCACAGTACCTCTTGCCATACTTCCTTCTCCCTCCACTCTCTGAATCACCTCCTCGCCACTCTCCTCCCATGATACCCCGTGCCCTCAGGTGTGAAGGGAAAGTCAGGTAAGCAACACGCGTCTTGGCACCGGCACGCTATACGCCCATCACGAAGCTATTTCCCCAGCCAATCTATTTCCCGGCGCTTTTATTAATACCCCGGGAGGAAGCCGTAAATGTCTTAACACGGGGATCATTGGTTGCCCCACACGCGCTCGATGTTGATGGTTGATGTTGATGTTGTTGTTTAGCGCAGGTCTGATTGCTTCTCACGATCGACGCCTAACAAAGGATCGTAAATGGGAGGGAAAGTCACGGGTGTTTAAAGTGAGTAATTAAACCAGATAAGCGAAAGTTACTTCCTTCCACATCCTTCCACCTCTTCGTCTACAGGTAGCTGGGTGGGTGTTGTGTATACGTGGCTCCATCAACAGGTGAGTGGTCCTCGTAAACCACAGGTAGTAGAGTCATAAACACGGCGGAGAACAAACTTTCTTCCCCCCACTGAGCTACTGTGTTAACGTGCATTAGTCAGGCAGGCGGATGGGCTCACTCCTTCACCACTCCTTCACTCACTCCCTTCGCCACTCCTTCACTCACTCCTTCGCCACTCATCGAGGCAAAACAAAGGCTGCTGCTATTACCTGCGGGTGGAGCACGAATTACCCTGGTGGTTGGTTCGCTTCATTAACAGGTATTACGGGTCCTTGGTTCCTACCTTCCCCCCTCTTCCCTCTCCTTTATTCCTGTCTCTCCCCTCTATGCAATTATATTCCACTCAGTCAGTTAGATCGTGTAGTGCCACACAAACAGCCTTATAAGGACCAAATAGGTACTGCTGTTTGGCTTTCTGTTCCTCCTCTTACTTTTCCTTTTCTTCCTCCTCCTCCTCCTTCTCCCTTCCCATCAGAAGCACAAATGGAGTCAGGGAACAGCCAAGACAAGCAGAGGAAAGGAAGACACCCTAGCAAAGGCAAAGCATGCTTGCTGCCAGGGAAGGAAACTCACCAACTCGAAGGAATATTGTAAGAGTTTGCTCGCTTCGCCCACCCAAACTCCCTCGCTTCCTCCCAGTGACCCGTGGCAGCCTCAGGACTTTTCCCGTGTCCTCTCCTCAAGATTGCCTCACAGCCTTCGACTTATTATTTTTATTTCCTTTTTTTCTCCTTCGTTCTCCTTCACTCTATCTCTGTGTGTGTGTGTGTGTGTGTGTGTGTGTGTGTGTGTGTGTGTGTGTGTGTGTGTGTGTGTGTGTGTGTGTGTGTGTGTGTGTGTGTGTGTGTGTGTGTGTGTAAGTGTGTGGGTGCGTTTTGGTCTGTCTGTCATGCTCTCTGCTAAGCCTCACTTCCTCGATTCTCATCAGTATTTAAGTATCTGGTCCCCTTCAATCTGCCTCCCTTTTGATGCATCCAGCCACCTCATATTGCACAAGAACTAACCTGGCGGGCTTGCCTCACAGCCTGGGGAGGAGGAGGAGGAGGGAGGAGGAGGAGGAGGAGGAGGAGGAGGAGAGAGGAGGAGGAGGACGAACAAGAACAAGAACAAATGGAACAAGGGCAAAAACATGCAGGAGAATATGGAGCATAAGAACAACAACAATAACTACACTACAATACTACTACTACTACTGCTACTACCACTACTACTAACCACTACTACTACTAATAATAATAATAATAATAATACAGTGCATGAAACAAAAAAAAGCACACAAACCAACGAACAAACAGAGAAACAAGCAAAAGATAAAAGAATGAATAAAAGAAGAGACGAAGAGGAGAAGCAGCAGCAACAGCAGCAGCAGTAGCAGCAGCAGTCGGAGGAGGAAGACGAAGAAGAAAAAGAGGAATGCTGTTGCGGTATGATAAGGGATAGAGGGAGAATGAAATCCAGAGGACGAAAGGAAGAAGAGAAGACTGGATACTCTGCAGAAAAGAGAGAGAGAGAGAGAGAGAGAGAGAGAGAGAGAGAGAGAGAGAGAAGAGAAGAGAGAGGAGAGAGAGAGAGAGAGAGAGAGAGAGAGAGAGAGAGAGAGAGAGAGAGAGAAAGCCAGGGTGTGTGGTGGGAGATGGAACAAGGATGAGTCTGAAGAAGGAGCCTTTTGGAGGAGCCGTGACTGAGGCTTGGGCTGAGTCTGGGAGTTGCAAACAGTTCCCTCTGGGGGCATGTGGGACAGAAAGAGCGGGCGGAGGGAGCGGGGGGCGGTGGACGTGCTGGGGACTCCGCCTTGGGCATTACTACCACCTCCACCACCAGCCAACCACCTGGGCTCTCTCTATCTCTCTCTTTCTCTTTCTCTCTCTTCATGTATGCCACGTGACTCCTCTTTCTTCAGCGTTTCGTCCTCCTCTTCTTTCCTCTTTATCTTTTTTTTACTACATTATTCCTTTTCTTTCTCATTCTCCTTTAACATTATTTCTTAATTCTACTTTTCATTCACTTCCTTCTCCATATTTTGTTTCCCGCTTTTTTGTCACTACAGTTGTTCCCTTGCCTATATCGTGTAACAGTAAAATCCCTCTCATCCCGGCATTCGAGTATCCGGCAGCTTCAAGTATCCGGCACATTTTTCCTCCCGAGCCTTAAAAATCAATAAAAAATCAATGTGTACTCATGAAATCCATTAAAATTCCCGCGCGAGGCATACTTTGTCCCCTCGCCACCAGAGCGCACTGCTTCGCGCCACCCGCGGCCCACTGCACTGTGTTTACTCAGTGACTCAGTCCCGCGTGTGCACTGTTTTATCGCCTGACGCCTTCATCATGCCTAAAGTTGTAGAAAAGAGGAAGCGTGTTGTGCTTACACTTAAGCAGCTGATCAGATCAGCTGCTGATTAAGATCAGCTGATCTTTGTTATGGTAAGATGCGTGAGTGTAGGTGGTGATTGTGGACATAATTTCACTTCTATTCAAGTATCCGGCATGTCGGCGGTCCCGTTGATGCCGGATAAGAGGGATTTTACTGTATCTCTTTATTTCTATCTTTCTTTGTGTGCTACGTATTCGTCTTCTATTTTCTTTGTGTTCCTTTTTTTTCTTTATTTATTTAATTGAATTTCAGGCTATTCCGCAACTTATTCTGTTTTACGTGCAAATTCCAATCCCTCTCTTGCTTTATTTCCCCTTCTCCTCCCTGCAAATACCACACACACACACACACACACACACACACACTCACACACACACACACACACACACACACCAGTGGTAACATTAGAAAAAGTAGTAGTAGTGTAGTAGTAGTAGTATATTTGACAAAAAAGAAAATAGTTGTAGGAAAGAGATCAGAGCTAAAAACACCACGTCTAAATAAAGCAATGATATCTTAAAAGGGCAAACACTATACCTCCGTTTATAAAGTTACTAAGAACAACAGATAAAGGTAACAACATCTGACACAACGCAAAAAAAACAAAGCTTCACACACACACACACACACACACACACACACACACACCACTTCAACACTCGTGTCTCTGTACCCAAGCCAACACATTTCCTCAACAACCAGTGACAGTAAAGCAGGTTACACTAAATCCTTGGCGGAACAACAGGTGACAGGAACAGACTTGTGCTTCATTCATGCACGCGTGTGTGTGCAGGTGTGCGTCGGAGTGATTACAACCTTGCTACTACCATCTGAACATATTCTTGCCAAGGGTCACTGCGATAAACTTTAGGATAAACTTTACGACTACACTATTTATTGACTATCACCTTTAATGAGCCTTTTTTCACTCGAGTTTATTACCCTAGGTCAATGTTCCCTCTTACATTAAAAAAACTAAGGAAAGCGGCAGGAAAAGACTTAATCCTATAACACTGCCTGCTGTTACTGGTTCCCTGATCATCTGTCGTGTGTTGGAGTGGTCACGTATTAACTACACTGTGCTTGAGAAGTAGTTTTTTTTAGATAGATAGGTGGTGTAAATAAGGTTTTCTGAGGGTATATTCTCAAAAAATTAAGAAATGGAGAAAAAAAAAGGAAGAAACAAACAATAAAATAACAAAAAAATGAAAGAAAGAAGAAAAGAAAGGAACAAGAAGGAAAGAAAGCAAGAAATAAAGAAAGAAAGTAAGAAAAGTCGAACCTCCAACACAAAAACAAAACCAAGGAACACTCGTAAAACTTGACGCCGAAAATACTCGTAAACATAATCCCCTCTCTCTCTCTCTCTCTTCTCCTCTCTCTCTCTCTCTTCTCTCTCTCTCTCTCTCTCTCTCTCTCCTTCCCGCAGAGGGGGTAATTACCATATATAATTAACCACTTTCAACGGTATTTCAGCCCCCCCCCCCCCCCAGCACCCCCTACCATGCCTATGTAGTGTAATCTGATCTCCTGTACCCATTACCCCACTCTCTACCCTCCCCCTATTCCATCTCGACCCAACCCACTACCCACCCCCCTATCCCACCTCTACCCTATCTACCACCTCCCTACCCCACAGGACGCCCAGACACGCCCATTCCCTTCCCTCTCTCTCCTTGCACTTATCCTCTTCTTTTCATCCACTCATCCTACCTCCTTATGAATCTCTCTCACGTATTTCCTCCTCCCTCATTCATGCATTCATTTCTCTCTCTCTCTCTTCTCTCTCTCTCTCTCACTCCTCGTCTCTCTCTCTCTCTCTCTCTCTCTCTCTCTCTCTTCATTCGTAAGAGCATCGTGTTTCCCCTCGTGGTCTCCTCACTTATTATATTCCTCTCCCCTCACTCCTTCTCTGCTCACTCCTTCACTCCTCTTCTCTTCTCCCCTCGTTGCCCTGCTCAGACTCGTACCTTTTCCCCTCACTCCCTGCCTGTCTGCTTCTCTCGTGTTCTCCCCTCGTGTTGCGAACTTGTCTTATCATTTCCCCTCATTTCACTTCCCCTCACTTCAAACATCCAGTACTTCCTTCCCCCTTCCTGTCTTTGGCTTCGTAATGTCACCTCCGGATCTCTTTACCTAATCTCTCTCTCTCTCTCTCTCTCTCTCTCTCTCTCTCTCTCCTCTCTCTCTCTCTCTCTCTCTCTCTCTCTCTGACTCACGCGCTAAGTCTCCCCCCCGAACACACTATCTGAAGGCTTTTAGCAAATACGACAGTGAGTTATAGGCGCGTCTTCTTACTCCGAGTCACCAAGGGCCTATGTGTATTACTGTTCACGAAGCAAAGGTCAAGCTGGCGTGAGATTCGCTGGGCCCTCCACCCACGTCATCTTTTGTTTGTCTGGTCAGGGAGTGACTGTAGTGAGACTGGACAGGGAGTGGTTTATGGTAAAGGTTTGGGGTAGTATTTTGTTTCTGTTTCTCCATGTAGGGATTTTTTATATATATATATTTTTTTCTGTTTAGTGTTGCCATGGTAAGAGAATATCATATGCTACTGGGCGATTCATGATTTGTGGTTCTTCTTAGGTGTGTTGAGTGTATGTTAGATAGTTGTATCTCTCTCTCTCTCTCTCTCTCTCTCCTCTCTCTCTCTCCTCTCTCTCTCTCTCTCTCCCTTCTCCTCTCTCTCTCTCTCTCCTCGTGTCAGGAGAGAGCAATGGGGAGGAGCGGTGTTGTTTTCACGACGTTCATACGCCTGACTAGCGCCACAACAACACTGCCAGGCCTCATCACCGACACACACACACACACACACTACACACACACAACCACCCACCCAACACCGCCTCGCCCAGCGCACTGTTTCCCTCTGCTGCCCGTCCCCCACGTAAACACAGGCCACGTGTGACAGATGAGGTCGCTAAACAAACCCTAGTATATAAGAATAACGATGTAAACAATATCAACATAAATATCAATTAATATAATGGCTTCCGACTTCTGTTCCTCGTCTCCTTTGCTTTCCTGTCGCTGTTGTCTTCCGTCAGTCTCCAGGTAACAGAAGCAAGACCTGACTGAATGCAGTATAGGGAGCAAAGACCTTGGTTATATCTTGTGTTTCTTGTAGGTGTTCTAGGTAACATAAATAACACTTAATTCAAAAGAGTATTAGAGCGTAAAGGGTAAAGAGCGTGCTTATGAGATCTTGTATTTCTTGTAGTGTTCTAGATGTCACTTACAACACCTGAGTGAATACGGCATTGAGAGTAAAGGGCCTGGGATTAATTTAATGGAGATCTTGGGTTTCTTGCTCACGAGTGTGCACGAGGACCAGTGCACACAAGGGAATGTCGTCCTCGGTCGTTGTTGCGTCGTGGCAGCCAATAGAGTGTGCGAGGCGGGAGGGAGTGTGCTAGGAGGAGGGCGGCGCGAAGTGTGCTTCCTGTACGTGTCTTTGTGGCGCAGCGCGAGGCAGGAAGGAGGCTGGGAGGGAGGGGACGCGGCGAGGGAGGAGAAATGAAAGTTGACAGCGAGGGATGTAGGGAAGCAGGACACCATGTGTTGTGTTGTAACTCCTCCACACGCACGCTCGTCACTGCCACGCACCTCAAAAAAAAAAAAAAAAACGCATTACAGTTCTGTTGAGCATTAGTGTCAGTTTTTTTCTTTAGCCACTGCAAGGAATGACAACCAGAACTCACAGTGTACAACACTTGCACTGTTATTTGAAGAGTTTTCGCAATGCCATCCAGCAACACACGTCACACCCACTTGACTTACATAGAAAAAAAAACACGACTATTACCGCCACCACCCCCGTGACGATGAGGAAAGCATTCTCGTGTCTGCGAGGAACCTTTGACCCGTTCAGCACCAGGACATAGATTTAACATTGTCCCGCGCACCATTATAAGATCGTACTAGGTTTATGATATTCTCGTGATGAAGAGAAGACCGTGTATGTAGAAAGGTTATGGACATGGAAGTAGACGGAAGAAGAGGAAAAGGGAGATCGAAGATCCGATGCAAGGATAACATCGCGAATGACAAGCAGGAAAAGATCTGAGCGAACAGACACGCAAAATAGAAAAAAAAGAAAAAAAAAAAGGAGAGGTTAGCAAGAAACAGTGACCCCCATAGAGAAATTGATTTAAGCTCAAGAAAGAAAGAAAAAAAAAAACTGTCGTAACGATAACGTTCAAAATCATCTCTAGCTTCTAATCCACTATTATCACATCTCCATTCATCCTTTCCCGACGAATAACTGGTAATCATATTAAACATGGAAATTCCCCAGCATTGAAAGGACAAAATGCAGGCCTTTCTTGTCTGTTTATTTTCACCCTCTCTTCCCCTCGCCGTCGCCTACATGCTGCGCCGTTGCTACACGACTCCTTATAGAAATTATCACCTTTAGAATGTTTTCCTCCATAAGTCTTGCGTTCGCCTCTCCAGTTGTTATTACGCGACTAAGCTCCGCCAACACCTCGTGCTACACACACACGCACACACACACACACACACACACACACACACACACTACACAAACACACACACACACACACACACACGGGCACCTGATCCGGCTGACATACAAGCTCCTCCGATCAAAGCTGATTTTGTGTGCAATTCAAGACAACGCTCGGCGCCTTCCACCTTCCCTTTGACCCTTTCTCCCTACTTCGCACACCACTCACACCCACTCCTGCTTATGACACAGACTAACTCCTCCCACACACACACACACACACACACACAGACAGAAGCAGGGCCGACACGCCACGAATGATGACTCGCCCCTGGGTCACAGCCGCTCCTGCACTGCAGGAAATAGTTACCATGAGGCGGAATAACTTTCACTTCGGCCGCCATTCTGGAGCAGAGTCGTGTGTCGTCAACGTCACAAACACTCGTTTCCGCGGCCAATCGCTTCCCTTCCCCCGACAGTTGCTTTTCCGTGTGTTAAAGGACAACGTTTGGTGCGAAAACAGAGTACAAAACTATTCACTTGGAAACTTGTGTATTAGTTTACCGTTCCCCAATGTTGAAAGCCACAATAATGTTTAAACTTTTGCATGTAGAAATAAAATAGAATAAATAAACCAAGTGTTTCTCCATACGGCTTTTGTTTTGTTTTCCACTTGTGTTGTAGATATATTTTGCAGACTGCCTCACTTACACCGAAAAAGGCACAGTGTTTTCTGGCATTCTCGCACAGAAGGACAAGCATAACACACACCAACAAAAACACGTCAGCACTCATGTCCCCAAATAGTGCAGGTGGTCCGCTTTGGAAGTGTTCCACCTGCCTTATACACAACCTAACCAAAGTCTAGTGCTGTTTTTGGTCTTCTACGTGCCTGCTGTGGCCGCGTGGGGCTGGTCAGGGGCACAGATGGAGCAGAAGGTGTGAGAAGCATCACCAGCAGGCACCAGCGTCCCCCCCGCCCTTGCCGCAGCCTCGTCAAGGCCGCGCCACCACCAGGTAACAAACAACGCGCCACGTGATTATTCCTGTCCCGACACATCGTACACCAATCTTGAGAACTCCTCACTCGCACTGTGTTCCTCTGTCACCTCGTGTAAGTGTCAGGTTCTACACAGTTTCAAAGGCCACACTTCATCACACGGTCACGGAGGGTCACCGTAAGCCAACCGTCACACAAGATAATGCAACACCTGATTCATCTTTTTATCAGTCTCAAGTTCTTCGCGCAACCTATTTTCTCAGCACGCTTGTTTAAATTTTCACACACACACACACACACACACACACACACACACACACACACACACACACATATACACCACGTAAATACCATGCAGTTACTCTTTGTTATCTGAGTGGCCTGAGGCAAGGCGCCACAAGCATTAACACTGAGGTGGTTTGGCGAAACGCGGGAACCTAACATGTATAATCTGCACCACCAACCTCCTCAGGATCACCGTGTCAAAGCAGAACACGACTGCTCGCGGCTAGAAAGCGCACAACCCCGCACAACTCTCGAACTGAAGTGTGAGGCGACGCGCGGAGGTGGCGGGTGGAGTGGGCGCGCCGGGGGGGCCGGGGCGGTGTGGAAACACTCACTCACCGAGCCAGCAAAACACAGACTGCATGGCCGAGGCCCGCCAGACGCGAGAAAGAGGCGGCGGCGGAGGAGGGTGGAGGAGGAGGGGGGGAGTTGAGAAGGACGGATGGCGGGAAGGAAGGAGTGGTTGTTAGGATAACTTACGACGCTCCGGTGATTGTCCTTCCCGACCAATGGCAAGAGACGCCGAGGGACGGAAGGTGGTAGAAGTGAAAATTGAAGAAACGATGCCAACAAAAAGTAGAAGGATGGTCAGTCTTATCGGCCACAAGAAAAAGGTCAAAGGAAAGAAAAAAGAAACATAAAGAGATAAAAACTCAGGCAAGAAAAGTGACAAAGACGGAGGGTCGAAAAAAAAAAAAATAGAAACTGGCAAAATGATAAGCACAAAACAAGGAAGACGGAGAGAGAAAGAGAAAGAAAAGAACAAAAGATAAAAGACTAAGAGCCGCCGCTTCGAGACGCACAAGACAGGCAGCGTGAAGAAGCACAAACAAACAGTGACACGATTCACATGTGACAGCCCATGAGGAGGAAGAGGAGGAGGAGGAGGAAACACTGAGCTCTGCTACGCTGCGTCAGGCTCTTGGCAACTGTGTGAAGGCGTAGCACCACATCACCTTCCCACCCACTTCACGACTCTTTCCTGAATACTTCGCCTGCCGTCCCGTCTTGCTCTTAAGGGTGTTGCTTCTCTCACACCGGGACAAAAACAACTGTCACCTTCCCTTCCGGAAGCGCCAAGCATCACACTCCTGCAGGATGCGTAGCGAGGGGAACAAGGGAAGCGGAGAAGTGTCAGTGCTTCCCTCAGCTGCGCGGGGAGGCAGCCTTAGTAAGTCGAGAAACCAGATGTTACGAGGGTGAGAGAGTAGGAAAGGGAAGGAAGGAGAGAGGGGAGGGTGGGAGATAAGTTGGGTGGGAGGGGATTTTCAAACATTCTCCCACAGAACCACACACTTCACCTTTGTCACACAACACACACACACACACACACACACACAGCACACGAGCCATAAATTCATCCTCAGTCTAAATCCCCATCTCACCCAGCCAGCCATTCTCTCCCAACAATTAAAGTTCCCACCCAACTAGAAAGACGAAAACAAACGCCCAAGGAGATGCAGGCAAGAGAACACTTAACTCCAAGCCTCTTTCTTCTTTCTAATCTGCCAACGTACTGTCTCCACACGCGTGACGGTCTGCACAACACAGCTCACGCCCCTCACCTCACACCCCCCTCCACACAGTCACGGACACACAACGCACCCTCACTCACAGAATCTGAAAAAAAGAAAGCCTGCAGCAAGGCACGGAATTAAGAGTAAAGAACATTTCCCAAGATAAACATGGAGTAAATACAAACTCAGTCACGGACGCACTACGCAGCCTCGCTCAGAGCTTGAAAAAGAAAAGAAATTTGCAGCAACGCACGAATTAAGAGTAAAAGAAAATTTTCCATCAAGATAAACGTGGAGGAAATACGAACTTATGGAGAGGCGATAAGTTGCTAGCATTCAGCGTTCAGGCGTGGTGATAACAGGAATCCGGGCTCGTATTCTGAAACACCACGGCCTCTCATGAAGACTATTTTCAAAAGCCACACAGATGATGAGTCGGGTTCTCATGATATCTTTAGCTATTAATAGTGCAGAATGCTGGTTAAAACTATCACTAGAACGATGAATACACTCTTGAAAACCTCTATACTAATCTCCACTAGGACCTATTTAAAGCAGAAGATACGACGCAGTGACATTCGAGGATACGAGTTTCTGAGTTCGAGTCCCGCAGAAAGCTGTCAATTTATCGAGCTATCACTGAGTGGCCGAGAAACACCCACACGCTTCCTACCAACCTTATCTCCAACGACTGCATCAAGAGGCTCTACGGAACGGCATGAGCAAAGATATCACTAAAGAACTACCAGACACTGCACGGACGAGGACCAACTCAGCTTCCACAAAATATAGGAAACATGGAAGCGAGAAAACATTTAATAACACGCTTGGACTGAATTTTCCCTTCGCTTGGCAGGATGAGCGAGCAGCAGAGAGAGGGCAGCCCTGTCTCTCTCCTATCTGGTCAGTACAGCGGAGAAGGAACGGCACCACCACAACCACAGATGGGAAGAGGAGACGGAGATGCTGAGAGGGGCGATGAGTTGCTCGGTAAAGGCGTGGCGATGGAAGAGAAGAGAAAGTAGGGTATAATAATGATTTACGATAACGATACCAATTTTAATTCAGAAGTACTCTATATTTAAACCTTTAGAATATTATCTTAACCATTTTAGTATACCAGTATGTATAACGTCATACCAAAAAAAAATGTACCTCACGCGAAATAAAGTGTATTATTATTATCAGTAGTAGTAGTAGTAGTAGTAGTAGTAGTAGTAGTAGTAGTAGTAGTAGTAGTATAAAAAAAAAACTCGATTACAAAAGGACGAAGAACAAAACATATATCTATTGCAATATTATGATGATACAAAATACATGCAAATTATGCTACCTGTGAAAAGTTTGTCAGGTACGAATCATCCCACATCGGTTTTGTTGTTAATCAGCATTCCGCCCTCTCAGTGATAAAGGAACGAGGCGCACCAATACGAGAGCACGAGGACAAAAAGTGGAGGCAACACGGAGAGTCTCATTAACACAGCAGCGCAGGTAACGAGTAGCATTAGCAATCAGGGGAGCGTGGGGAGTCAAAGGCTTCTCAAGGACCGGGACTAAGGAATACACACGTGGAAGGCAGCCAGGGAATATCGAGCTAAGAGTATGGGAAGTAATCAGAATAATTCGTGAGGAGATACATCAGAGTGGTCTCGGAGGAATGCTACGGTCACAACCATAAGGAGTACAGAAAATTAACGAGTGGCCGGAGGGGACTGAGGTGTGCAGGCCCCTCCGCCCACCGACAGCCATCCGCCACCGCCCCTCAGCTCGCCACACAGCAGCCAGCCACCGCCCACCGATCGCACACAGCCTAAAGTTTTCGGATCAATAATCAATTTATAACGCCGGTCCCTCCCTGCCCTCCGCCCACGCGCCACCACATGCCGCCACTCGCGCCCACGCTCACTCCGGCAAACATGTTGTTCCCACGCTACTTCTATGACAGTATTCTAAGTCTCTAGTATTGCTGTATTTAAGAGTTTCAACGGAAAGGTATTTGAGTTTTTTAGTGCGTTTTCATAATCCTACAGAGAGCTTATATAGCTTTATTCTCCATCACCATGGTAAAAACACTCGTGGGAATCCGATTAATGAGCTCTGTGGGCCTTGAAAACAATTCTAATGAGACCCCTGAGCCTTTAGGAATACAGGCCCTACTGGTGCTGTTTTTCTCTTATAAAAGGGTAACTTATCCCCTATACCAGATAAATAACATGCACCTTGTAAAATTAGTTGATAAATAAATGTTTCGAAAAGTGTTACAATAAACAACTGTGCCAGCATGGTGTCTCGAGCAGCTGCTCGGGACACTATCGCTTACTTTTATGACATCAGCCGCTCCTCAAGCCAGCCACACACGCTGCTCTGGTCTGCACCCCAAGCTCTTTGGTGAGATCAGCGCTGAGCAAACACTCCACACCTGCGTCCCTCAAGTGACTACTCGAGGCAAGGCGGAAGTAAAACGATGAGGCTTGAACTCCACTTGATCAGTCTTCTAAAGCTTATCTGTTGACGTCCGGTCTCGTTTAAGCCTATACCAAGCCTTGCAATCCCATTACCGACAAGGCTCTTCTTTGACATACGCAGCAGATCTAAGAAGTGTCAGGACTTACAAGCATCCCAGAGACCCGTGTGCTGGCGATTCACTGCAAGTCTCACACCAAGGACTAGATTCTAAAACACTTCTATGCCCACACTTCCACTCCATTCAAAAGGCTCTAGTTGAAGTTACACAGGTTTTTTATTTATTTATTTTTTTATGGTTTTTGTGACAGATTAACGAGATTTTCACATCATTAACAAGAGAAACACTCTTGAGAACCTGTTTAATCATCTCTGTGGCCTTTGAAAACAGTCGTGGCGAGAGAGCAAAGCGCTTCAGAATATGGACCCAAATGTCATGTGTCAGGGAATATCGCACTGCAGGAGAGATCTCGAGCCTGCAGTTTCTCGCCCCAGTGGACTGCAGCCTTGAGATTCAGGAGCAAACTTGGTCCCGACGGCAGGAAGTATTATCAGGGCAGCTTCCCTCCCTAGTCGGCTGTGCGCTGCCCCTCACGCGGCTTGTTTGTTTAGCAGTGACGGGCCACGGGCAAGATTTGGTATTGGGGAGGCTGAGAAGTCCTGCCTTACTCAATCCTACCCCGCTGTGTGTGTTGGGTGTTGGCTTGCAGTATATCAACCGGAAACATTCTCTCTCTCTCTCTCTCTCTCTCTCTCTCTCTCTCTCTCTCTCTCTCTCTCTCTCTCTCTCTCTCTCTCTCTCTCTTTCTCTGTCTGGCTGCAGAGGATTTCCAGGTTTCTGTAACTCAGCAATAACCACGGGACTACGGCAGGCAGGGAGGAAGGGAGGCAGGGAGGCATGGAGGGAGTAAAGGAGGCAGACGGACAGCGGGACAGGGAGATAAAGAGGAAGGCAAGGAGGTAGGATGGCAGGGAGGAAGGAAGGCACATAGGGAGGAAAGGGGATAGAGAGACAGGGAGAGTGGGATGAAGGGAGATAGTGAGGCAGCGAGGCAGGGAGACAGGAAGGAAGGGAGGCAGACAGACAGGGAGGCAGGCAGACAAGGAGGAGAAGAAGAAAAGCACGGAGGCACGGAGGCAGTGAAGCAGGGAGGAAAGGAGGTAGAGAGGAAGGCAGGGCAGGGAGACAAGGAAAAAAAGCAGAGAGGCAGGGAGGCAGTGAAGCAGGGAAGGGAGGGAGGGAGAGAGGGAGGGGGAGGGAGGAAACCCGTGGTCAGGAGCAGTGCAGCATCTATCCCACCAACACAGCATCAAGACGACTTCCGTAACGACAGCCACGGCCATCACTCCTGCCTACAACAATAACCATCACCCTTCCATCACCACCACCACCGCCACCACCACCACCACAGTCTAGCTCCATTACCTGCGCCGCTTCTAAGTTGCTGTGGCCTTGAGCAAAGTTTCCCGTAAGTTTGACGCAAGAGAGATTAGCGCCAATAAGCCCCGAGGTTCAATTTACTAATAAAGAGAGGACTTTTTCCCGCCTCTAATATTCGAGTACCGGAGGCCAGGCTGGGAGTCAGTGAGCGCCCTTCCTTTTTACACTCGCCTCCTTACCAGTATTAGATTATTATTATTATTATTATCATCATCATCATTATTATTATTATTTTTTTTTTGTGAGTGCAGTTTTCCCCTATCATAAGTGCTAGTCTTGAGTCACTGAGGTCTCTCCTCCTTACACTCGCCTCCTTGCCAGTATTGAGTATGGATTTTTCTCCTACCATCAGCGCTAAAATCTTAAGAGCACTCGTACAGTACAGCCGCAGCACTGATAGGAGTCTTGACTGGGTTCAAATACACTGTGATGCCAAAAGATACCAAAATTGATTGCGTTCCGGCATCGTGAGGGGAAGATAAAATATTTCCTCAGGAGTAAAGCGGAGGCGTACCCAAGGCGCGCTTCGATAAGTCAACTTTTTCAGAGGAGGCAGGATTCTTTAAAACACGGAGCAAACTTCCTAAGGAGAGAAAAATTCAGGCATCCTAGAGAGAGGCTGCAGCAGGCAAGTAGCGGCAGCCAGACTGAGCAGGCAGAGAGGGAAGCAAGGAAGGAAGCACCAGACAGCAGGAGAGCAGGCAGCAGAGGAAGGAGGGAGGGAAGCAGACAGGGAGAGAGGGAGAGAAGCAGACAGGGAGGTAGGGAGAGAGGCACACAGGACAGCAGGAGACAGGATAGCAGGATAGCAGGCAGGCAGGAGAGGAGGAGGGAGGGCGCTGGAGGGTCCCTGATGCAGCCCAAATATTAAGCTCCTCCCGGTGACGCGAGGTTTGGCGGGACACAAATTACCGAAGGCGGCGGCTCTCATGCTCCATTCGCTCTCGAAATTACTTGGGTTCACTTCGAAGTCGCGGAGTCTCGAGAAGAAATTGGTGGTTTAGAGTGTGGATTCCTGGGGCTGAGTGTGTCATCTGGGAGAGTGTATTGGTGGGGTGACTGTGCTGATGGTGTTAACTGCGGCGGGAGTGTGTGTGCGTATGTGTGTGTGCGTGCTGAGTGTGTGGATGTGTGTGTGGTGGCGAGATGAGTATATCTTAAGTGCGTCATCAAGGTGAGTGTGTTGGTAAGGCGTGTGTGCTAAGTGTATTGACAGGATGAGTGTGTTGGCAGAGTGAGTGTGTTGGCAGGGTTAGCGTGTGCTGAGTGTAATGACTGGGTGTGAATTGGGAGGGTGAGTATGTCGGCAGGGTGAGCTATACTGTCAGGATGAATGAGTGCTGAGTATACTGACAACATGAATAATAACTGAACGCACACATCTCCCTTCCGAAAATAAAACTCCGCTATCACCAAACCCACAAATAAAACCCCAAATACAAAATAAGTAGGGAGACGTTACAGATAACCACTACGGCTCAATTTCACCATAACACGCACCATCACCTCCAACCGCACTGCAGCCGCCACTAAGACCCCTGAAGAGAGAGACCTATACACTAGAATGCCGGTGAGAGGAGAAGACCCGCCACTTGTCTCGGTCTACACCTTCTTCTCTTGGCCGACGCCCGACCTCTTCCTGCCATGAGTTAGCACACTTCGAGCATCTCACCCCGACAACCCTGCGCTGCTCCCCCTCCTTCCTCACTATAAATTGTGATAGAAGAACGCTCAGGATAAGCAAGGAAAGAGCGAACGAGGGGAGGAGGGAGGATGAGGGAAGGAGCGCGGAGCAGGGCAGGGTGGGAGATAAGAAGGCAGAGTGCTGAGGGAGGGATGTTTGTATGATTAGAGGAAACCAGGTTAAGAAGGAGGAGGAGGAGGAGGAGGAGGAGGAGGAGGAGGAGGAGGAGGAGGACGACGACGACGACGACGACGACGACGACGACGACGACGACGACGACGACGACGACGACGACGACGACGACAACAGCAACAGCAACAGCAGAAGCAGAGCCAGAAGGATGGACGTACGTAGAAGGGAGAGAAATGGAAAAGATGAAGGGCGGGAGGTCTGTCTGGCGGGGGAGAAAAGAGGAGAGGATAGAGGGAAGGAGAGAAGTGCCGCCCACCACCACATCAGCACATCACCAGGTGTGGGTGGGACTGGCGGAGCGGCACCGGATGACTCACACTTCCGCACCCACGCCCTTCCCGACACCCGATATCACTATGCAGGACGCTACTCCCGATAACAGGCAGCAGGAAGGAACCAGGCGAGGCGGAGAGGCGAGGGGAGAAGCAGAGAGGGGTGGCGGCGAACCAGCTGACTGCCTAGTGAGTTGGAGGGAGGGAAAGGAAGGGAGGGTGGGGAAGCAGGGCTAGGGTACAGGGCGGGGCTTTGGTAGGCAGAGGCGGTCGACGTGGTGACACTAAGTGATAATTTACGACGGACACAGCGACTTACTCGTGTGAATAATGGTGAGAGAGAGAGAGAGAGAGAGAGAGAGAGAGAGAGAGAGAGAGAGAGAGAGAGAGAGAGAGAGAGAGAGGGGGGGTGAAGGGGTATCCTAAATTATTAACAGCGCTCGGTCATTCTGTCTGCCTGTCTGTCTGTCTGCCTGCCTGCCAGACACATGTTTTCACACCTAGGAAGCCTGACTATAGACCTTAAAGCCAGCACTATTCAACACACAATAGTCGAGAATATAATAAAAAGAAAACGAAATCCACAACAGAATAATTCAAGTAACAGCTCTCTCTCTCTCTCTCTCTCTCTCTCTCTCTCTCTCTCTCTCTCTCTCTCTCTCTCTCTCTCTCTCTCTCTCTCTCTCTCTCTCTCTCTCTCTGCAGACAGGAAAGCCGCTGTCTCCACACACCCCCACACAAGACTATTGATTGCAGCCACTAAGCGTCTCTTCATTATCCACACCAGGCGACGAGGCGACACACACAAAGACAAGAGAGAGAGGTGAGGAAGTTGTTTACCTGAGCTCCGAGACTCGCACCGGGCAGTATCAACACTCACCTGCAATTAAAAAACAAAGGAAAGAGAGTTAAGACAAATAAAGTAAAGAACAACTACGTAATATAGCTCGTATTTAAAACAGTTACTCTTGAATGTGTTTGTATGCATGATAGAGAACTACAAAACTTTATTTATTTATTTTTTTTTTGCATCGTTTTCTTCCTTTTTTTTCTACTTTCTTCATAATTTCCTTATTTTTATTTTTTTTATATATTTTTTGCAGATTTTCTTGTTTTTTTTCACTTCTTTTAATTCTTGCTTGAGTTTTACATGATTTCCTTTTTTCTTTTATTTCATACACGATTTCTTCCAGCTATTTTTTTTTTTTATTTCTTATATGATTTTTCACATTATTCATTTGTTTTCTTTGTTTTTCTTTTTAACCAGATTTTTACATGTTTTCTTTTTTTCCTTTTTTTTTCTCTTTTTTTTTTTACACGAACAGAAACACACTTTGCCTCGTTAATAAAACATATCACTCACACTCTTCATCCACGTCTCGCCGGAGAGGTAAACACACCCATGCTGCCTGTCACTAAACTTCCTCAACACCCGTGTACTAGAGGAGTCTGACCCAGGCCTCCCTCAGCGCTGCGGATGCCACGCTCTTTATCATCAGCCCAGATAACCTGCCGTCCATCATGTCTTTCCCATCACCATTACTCAAGAGGCGGCTATTAATTCACCCCACTCCATCATACCCAGCCACTTTATTCGCTTTCTAATCTCTCCAGAAACCTTCCCCGGCTCAACGTATTCCCTGCTCTTCCATGCTTTACGAATTCACGTTTTCTCTTCTCCTCTATATTTGATTCGTTACAAATTGCACTATACGTTGATTTAGGAGTTTATTTCACCACAATTTTTTTTTTCTTCTGATAACTATCCTTAGCTTTACGTCAGATATATAATGATGAACTTCACTTCGGCGCAACACTAAACTGCTCCAATTAACTTCAGTCGGTCTCAAAAAACACAAGTAAAAAAAAAAAAAAGAGAATTTTTTTTTTTCTTTTTTCAAACCGCGTGCCAATATAATAATTTCACTTCTATTTGGCGCATCTTTCCTTAATCATTAACCACTCTGAGGCATCTTTTCTTGTTCTACACCCACTTCCAAGCAGAAATTGCAAAATCTATCCTTTTTATTCCCGTTTTTCTTTTAGATGCTTATTATGGTTCCATACGTCGTTTTTTTAATATGTGAACTGTTGAATATCGCAGTGAAAGGATTGAGTTACTATGCATTTGTAAATTTAAGTGATAAATAAATGTTTAAAAATGTTTTATATGTCTCGTGAACAGCACACTTAACCCTCTAACAGTTATGGATTCCCCTCAAGCTCATATCTGGTGCTAGTTTCCTGTTTGAATTCAGAAGACAGTGCTGATAGTAAAAGTAGTGATTATGATAGTATGTATATATGAGTTCGATTTTCTTTTCTTATTTTATGATTATTACTACATTTATTATTATTTATCTACAGTAGTTCAGATATTTTAGTGCCTGTAGCTTTAGACTGGTTTAGAAAATTGTTATAAAGGGCTAAAGAGACTTTCTTTTTCAAATCTTCGTTTCATAGAATCACATAGTCGTTCACCTTACATCTCCAATCTCTCTCTCTCTCTCTCTCTCTCTCTCTCCTCTCTCTCTCTCTCTCTCTCTCTCTCTCTCCTCTCTCTCTCTCTCTCTCTCTCTCTCTCTCTCTCTCTCTCTCTCTCTCTCGCATCCGGTGACATGATAGTTACTGTACCACTCTATCGTTTCAGCAGCACTAGCCTAAAAGAACACGATGAACGACAAATCATCACAAACAAAATAAACAGAACGCTTCCTCGGGCCCACACACGTGACAAAGGGACGATTTTTTAAGACGTCAACACAAAAGAGCGAATTAGCACAACTCTTGCCTCCGTTCATCCTCTCGCGGTCATAAGTGAATTGGGAAACCTTAAACGAGCGAGTGTGTGTTTTCCATCCCGAGAGAAGAGGAAAACTGACCCGCTTCTTATTTCAGGACTTGGCAAACCAATTAGGGATCTCACGCACGCACATAAAACACATGTACGAACTCACGACTAGGATTTAAGACGCTCCTTTCAGTGGGTTTAAAGAAAATTAAAGAACGTAAATTTGGTATCACTGTTTTGCGACCTTAATCTTTACCTTAATTCTTATCTTTCCCCGGTCTGCTTGCTCTAAATTGCCTACATTTTCTCCATTCCTCGTTATCTTACTCTATTTTTTACCCTTTCCTGGCCTCCCAATTCTTCTTTATCTTAGTCTACTCTTTACCCTTTCATGGCTTAGCTATTCTAGACTTCTTACATTTCTCCATCTCCCTTTACTCTAATATTTACATTTTTCTGGCCTGCATACACCAAATTACCTACTTTTCTCCATCCCTCTTTACCTTACTCTTGATTCTTTCCTGGCCTTGCTACAGTACATTACCTTCACTTTTCCAATCCCTTTCATCCTAATCTTTTCTCTTCCCCCGGCCTGCTTGCTCTAAATTGCCAACTTTTCCTTATACGTCTTTACCTTACTCCTTCCTCTTTACCCTTCCCTGGCCTTGCTGCACTAAATTACCTACATTTCTCCATTTCTCTCCCTCTCCCTCTCGAAGTTCCCAACGCGATAGCTTCTCCAAACGACTTTCTTTGTTTCTTTCGCTACCAGACTCCGGGAGAAGCTGCTCCTCCACCCCTGCGGCTAACACAACTTTGAAAGGAGAGTATCAAGAAGACTCCTAAAGGCGAGGATTTATGTGAAGCTGCACCGCGTTTTTTCTCCCAGTGCAGGCAATACAAGGTTTTCTGAAAGCTGCTTCTTTTTGGCTCTCTTTGGTTTCTGGTTCGTGTTTCTGTCTGTCTGTCTGTCTGTCTGTGTGTGTGTGGGGGGGGGTTCTTCAGGTACTCGTGTGTGTGTGTGTGTGTGTGTGTGTGTGTGTGTGTGTGTGTGTGTGTGTGTGTGTGTGTGTGTGTGTGTGTGTGTGTGTGTGTGTGTGTGTGTGTGTGTGTGTGTGTGTGTGTGTGTGGTGGGGGGGGCTATCTGGAGGATTCTCTCTCTCTCTCTCTCTCTCTCCTCTCTCTCTCTCTCATCTCTCTCTCTCTCTCTCTCTCTCTCTCTGGATGTTTTAAAAGAAGAAAATGTGTGCAAGATGTGTGCCATTCCCAACTTTCTACATAAAAATTGGCGAAGCGGAGTTTTGCCGTGAGAAAAGCTGAACAAGTAATAATGGATTTTTAAGGAAGTATTTTTATGATCACGAATGTTAAAATTAGGGAAATTAATTAACATGAACAAAGATTTAATCCCATGAGTGAAAACCACAGCGAAAGAAGGAAGAGAAGCATAAGTAGACAGATAAACAGATAGATGTAAGAGATAAAAGATGATGAAAAGTGAATGAATGGATAAACAGATGAAGCAATGAATGAGACCAAGAACTTTAAGGGGACCATCTGCCGGAACACAGAAAAATCCCCAATAATGAACCAATTCCCATAATTAAAACAGGATGCAACACAACAGTACAAATCCCTTAATCCGAATATCTATGGAATGAAACCCACCTGAATTACCAAACATCTCCAATTAACCCTTTGACTGTTACCTGATACATCTTTCATTAATCATAAACCACTCTGATAAACTTCTTTTCGTTCTACAGCCACGTTTAAATATAATATGCGACAAACACTCGAAAGCTCTTTTTTTTTTTTTTTTTTTTTCATTCCCGCTGGTGCTTGTGAAAGATCTTTTGCTGTGTCTGTTTGACTTTAAATCGTCGGATACTGCAATGAAAGAGTCAAAGGATGCTACTGGAGATACAAAGAGGGCATTAGTCAAGCTCCACAGCACCTTGATGACGTCTTAGATATACCCCCTTGGGATTAAAGTAACTGGAGTGAACGAATCTTTCCTCTTTCTTCTTTTTTTGCCTTATTAATCCCTAGTGTGGTGGCTCGCTCTTATATGTTGTTCCCAATATCTTCTGTCTTGTGTATCCTCTTCCTCCAGGCG
Source organism: Scylla paramamosain (assembly GCF_035594125.1). Taxonomy (NCBI): domain Eukaryota; kingdom Metazoa; phylum Arthropoda; class Malacostraca; order Decapoda; family Portunidae; genus Scylla; species Scylla paramamosain. Next base: position 11,574,165 of record NC_087153.1, read on the forward strand.
TGGTTGTCTCATATCTCTCTGAATTCCATCTCTCCACCTAACCTTCTTTAGATCATCCCAGTACACACAAAGCCCTCCATAACCTTGCCACACTCCCGGACACCCCGACACTGCCCAGCAAGGTCCGGGTATTGAGACGCCGAGCAGCGCAGCGGGTGTCGATTTACTGGCATGCGTAGGTCATTCTGGACATGAGTAAGTAGCGGGGAGTAGGATGGTTCGCAGTGGGAGTGAGCGGCTCAAGGAAGCATTGACTCTCTCTTAGCTTCCTTCGAGCGGCCTCTGAAGCTGACCAACGCCTAGCAGGAAGCAGTGAAGCGCCGTGCCTGTAATGCTGGTGACGCTAGTGGGACAATCCACTCTTACGAACAACTTCCGAATTATGATTCTCTCCTCAAGTTTGTATGACCTAGTACAAGTTTAGACTGTAATACAGAAGTAGGCAGGTCTTAATTCTCTGACTGCTATTCTTTCTCGATCTTTTGTTGTCATATAAGAAAGGATATGGTCAAAGGCAACAAAAATCAGTAGTGTTAAAGTTTCCAAGCTCATTACGGCACGGGAACCCATGACCACGAACACACACACACACACACACACACACACACACACACACACACACACACAGTTACTGAAATCCTCACTAAATAAAACCCGGCTAACAAACCACGTGGCTGTAAATTCAGGAGCAGAACGCATGCAATAATTGGCTACTGATTCAAGCTGAGAAATATCCTGGCGGCGCAAAATACCCGGACGCTCCCAGATTCCCGCGGCGGCGCCTCGTTTCTTCTCCCTTAATAATGAACGCGTCGGGTCCCGCGGCCTCGGCTTATTATTGGGAGACGCGGGGAACACGAAGCTAATTATCAGGACGGTGGAGCAACGCCGCCACAATTATTTTATTACGCTCTTAAACTAACTGAGCGGCGGGTCGTTGTGAAATTGTGTTCATCTACGTCATGAGTAAGGAGTGCGGTCTCGTATTACGTACGTTGAAAGAGGTTAATGTCGTGGAGGCTCTGCACAAGGAAATTAATAATGGAATCGAGAAATAGATGACTGAGTAGAGGAAAAAAGATAAGTTGTGTTCATCTACTTCAGGAGTAGATTGGTCTTGTATTACCTACTTTGTTGAGAGGTTAATATCCTCTATGTTTTACACAAGATGATAAAGAACGACAAATAAATGGACGACTGAGTAGGGGAAGGAATAAGGATATTAATCTACGTCAGGAAAAATTACTGTGGTCTCGTATTGTGTCCCTTGTTGAGAGGTTAATATTGGGGAAGTTTTGCACAAGGAAATTAATAATGAAATAAACAAATAGACGACTGAGTACAAGAAAACAAATGGTTAATCTACATCAGGAGTAAAGAGTGTGGCCTCGTATCATCCACTCTGTTGAGAGGCTAATACCCTACACGCTTTGCACGAGGAAGTTAATAATGAAATAAACAAACAGTCGGTTCACAAAGAGATGAAGTAAAGATAAATAACATTATGAAAAAAAATAAATAAATAAATAAAATAAATGAAAATATGAATCTGTTGAAAATGAAGGAATTAATAAATTAACAAATAAGAAGAGACTATATTAACTGAATTGTGTAGGTTTCAGGAGCTGTAAAGTGTAGGTCAACCGGTCCTTTGTAATTTCTTTGTGTGCTCATGTTTATTATATCACATCTGTATAATCATAGAGCTTCCTTGACCTTCACTGCGATCTGCAACGACTCACACAAGGCAATGACTCAAAACAAGGCATGGAGTTTTTACAAGCAATACAAGGACTAAAAGAATAGATTTTGCAATTTCTAACCAGTAAAATGTTTGAAGGTGACTGTACAAAAATAAATGTCCTGGAGTGATTAGTGATTAAGGAAAGATATGCTAAATAACAGTAAAAGGGTTAAAATAGTCTCTCTCTCTCTCTCTCTCTCTCTCTCTCTCTCTCTCTCTCTCTCTCTCTCTCTCTCTCTCTCTCTCTCTCTCTCTCTGTGTGTGTGTGTGTGTGTGTGTGTGTGTGTGTGTGTGTGTGTGAGAAGCAGAAAAGGTCGTGGGATGCGGGAAATGCTGGTAAAGGCAGAAGGTGTGGCGGAACAAGGGCGTGGGTAGTGAAGTGGACCAGCCAGGGTGGAAATGGGTCGTGGGAACCAGGATGCGGGGGCGTCCATCCATCCCTCGCCTGTACGTCCTTGCTGGGCCGTGAGTTCCTTGCATCACCACCTTACGCCTCAGGTTTGTGTTATCATGCACTGTCTGAACTTGTATCTCTATTCCAGCTAACCAGTTTCCATGAGTTCTTTTTGACATAGGCCTCTACTTTATGTTGTCATGCACTGTCTGAATTTATATCCTTATTTCAGGTAAGGATTTTCATGAGTTCTTTGTTAGAATATTATTTGAGGTAACCAGTTTCTATGAGTTCTTTGACATGACATCCTCAAGTTTACACTGGTATGGAGTGTTTGAATCGATATGGTATTTCATTTCACCCACTGCAATCAAGTTTACTGTCTTTCAAAAAGGAATCCAACAGAATTGTTTCTTTACATATTTTATTACCTCCGATACATGCACACTGTTTGAATATACATGCTACTTCAACTCTCCAATTGCAGTCCATCTACCTGTCTTTCAAAAATTTCACACCATCTAGCTGTCTTTCATAATTGCAATCCATCTAGCTGTCTTTTGAAACTGCAATCCATTTACCTCTCTTTCATAATTGCAATCTATCTAGCTGTCTTTCAAAACTGCAATCTATCTAACTCCCTCTCAAAACACTATCCATAAAGTTTACATTTCATTACGTATTTCATGACCACCAACACATCACCCTTCTACGCAAAAAGATTTTCTCTCGTGCATCCTCCTCCTGGCATATCACCTCCTCACATCCTCCCACTCCCCTTCACCTCACATCCCATGCGATCCACATCACCCATGAACTTGACAGGACGCGTGACCCCCCCCTGACCCACTCCACCACCCATTCACCTTACTCCTTAAAAGAACGCTTCTCAAACCTAATCTTCGCGCGGTACCTTTTCGCTCTGCCGGTCCTCTTGCTCCTCCCCGCACCTCTCCCTCCTCCCCACAATGGAGTCAGGCAAAGAGATTAGGTGTGAGTGTCAGGCTAGAAGGCGTCAGCTACTCTGGGGACATCAGACAAGAGTGGCGGGGTTCGTCTGTACCAAGCGGGTCTGTACCTTACTTGTCCAACCGCCCCAAACCACGACATGCCAGGCAGATTGAGGAAACGTGCCCGCCTGACCTGGCCCGGGGAAGGTACGGAATCACCCTCGTCTATGTATCTTCGCCTGTTCCGTATATACTAACATATGTATACGGTTAGATTATGTGTCGTGTTGTATGCTTTTTTTTTTTTTTTGCCTCTATTGTTTTCTTTATTGTTTCTTGTATGCTTCTCGTATCTTCTGTCTTCTCTCTTACTTTTTTCTCCCCTGTTCTTCTGTCTTCTCTTTTATTCGCTTTTTTTTCTTCTCCCCCTTTTTTTCTCTCTCTTCTGTCTTGTTTCTTGTTTGCTTTTCGTTCCTTGTCTACTTAGTTCTTTTCTCGTTTCTTGTCTTCTCTCTCGTTTCTTGTTTTCTCTCTTTGTTTCCCCTGTCATGTTGCTTCTTCACTGCCTTTACCGCGTTTCAACATGTGGAATATAATACGTGGTCTCTCAAGAGGAAGGCTTCAAGGCGCCTCACAATGCAATTTTAGATTTAGTTAGAAACTCTCTTCCGAAAGGATTAGCACCTTCAATGGGTCTTTTTGTTTATAATTTCGTAACTCTTGCCCAGACACTCCTTGCTTAAAAATGAACTAAACACATAAATAAAAGTGGAAACAATATAAACAAAAAAAAAATATTCACAGGCTATATCGAATTATGTACCAGAGTTTTCTACATTCCTCTATGAGTCAGCTATACAGTCACTCCCCCACCTATTTTCACCGCACGATGCTGACCCGTAATACAACACGAAAACACACTCCCGGACCCGACCCGCTCCCAGCAACCACCAGCGTCACGGGTCAATGGTTGGCCAGGAGTCACGGTGCGGTCCCCGGCACGATGGCCCGCGACACACCCGCCCGCTGCATGCATCACTGATAGCTTTCCCATACGACTCTTCAGGGAGACAGCCACGCCAACCTGACCTTCTTAGATTACCACCACTGTCTGCTGCTGTATGGTTCTGTTCATGCCACTACCTCCACGCTAACGCCTTCACATCCACGGCACCACATAGCACATTGGCATGTACTCTTAAGAAAATCAAGACATAAGAAAATAAAGGAAGTTGCAAGAAGCCATTAGGCCTATACGTGGCAGTCCCTGTATGAAATATACCTACCTATTGCCGCCTATCACCCTCATCCAAAAAATTGTCTAATCTTCTTTTAAAGCTCCCTAATGAGTCAGCACTAACAATCTGATTACTGAGTTTATTCCAATCATCTACCACTCTATCTAAGAACCAGTTCCTTTTATTATCTCATCACGACAATCTTTAAAGGCCACAGAGAAGATCAGACGAGTTTTCATGAATGTTTTCCCACTGCGGATGCAAGATACGGGTTTAACTATTACTAGAATCAAGAAAACATCCTCGATAACTGCAGCAACTTCCACTTCAGCCTGTAAAATATGAGGGATGAAAGAATGAAAAGTTTGGGAATGTGGTCCATTAGCACATCCCCTCTATGACGTAAGTACAGGAAGGTAACATGGCTCTCTCTCTCTCTCTCTCTCTCTCTCTCTCTCTCTCTCTCTCTCTCTCTCTCTCTCTCTCTCTCTCTCTCTCTCTCTCCAAAGCGCATGATGGATGGGACGCATCTCCCCTGTTTATGTAGAGCCACGCAGCATGACTTGTCCTTCATATCAGCTCGCCACAACTCTCTCTCTCTCTCTCTCTCTCTCTCTCTCTCTCTCTCTCTCTCTCTCTCTCTCTCTCTCTCTCTCTCTCTCTCTCTCTCTCTTCTCTTCCCCTGAGCTCCCCTCCCTTCACTCCCTCACATAGCAACTCCCTCCGTCAATCACAAACACTCAATCGAATCTTACATTTCTACTCTATGTTGAGTCCTCTCTTCCCCTGAACTCCCCTCCCTTCACTACCACTTCACAGCAACTCCCTCTCTACGTCCATCATCAACACTTATTTCTACTTTTATTTCTACTTACGCATTTAATTCTTTACCACCACCATCACCACCACATCCTGTCACTTCCTCACCTCCCTTCGCCTCTCTACTTCTCCCCCGCGGCTCCCCTCTGCAACACCCCGAAGTAACTTGCATCCTTTCTCCTCGTAGGTTTGAAATTACAACGAAAAAAAAAAAAAAAGTGAAATGACGAACACTTTTTGATGGTAATGTTTCTTTAAGGTTCCAGTGTTTATTTTCAGGTCAGAATGCTTGAAAGAAGGAGGTGGAATGTTATAACGGGACGCTTGCAGTACGTCTAAGCTGTGGGTTTCTGTAAGGGACGTGGGAAGTCAGTAAACGTGCAGCTGAAACACAAAGATTTGAGAGTTGAGGGAGGATTGGAGAAAGGAAGGCCGGCTGGAGTGAGAGAGGAAAAAGGTAATTATTATGAAAATCGTGAGAGAGAGAGAGAGAGAGAGAGAGAGAGAGAGAGAGAGAGAGAGAGAGAGAGAGAGAGAGAGAGAGAGAGAAAGTGGAAGTGAGGGGCGGAGGTGCATTTAGCAAGCCAGCACAGGTCCCACCCCGCCCAGTCCACGCCGCGCCGCCCCTGCTCCCCTGGCCTGTCTTGCCCTCCATCGTGTCTTGTGTGTTCCTCCTTTCCTTCACCATTTCACTTTCCATTCATCCTCACAACTCAGCGTAGCACCTTCTACTCAATTTAAAATATTTCTACTACAAGAACTGCTCCTCTTTCCTCTACTACTACTACTACTGCTACTACTATTACCACTACTATTACTACTACACAGCTACTACTACTTTTACTGTTTTTGCTGCTGGTGTTATTGCTGGTACAACAAAAACAGCAACAACAATAAAAACAACAACTACTACTAGACTACTATTGCTACTATTACTACAACGATAATCACACACACACACACACACACACACACACAGAGAAGCAAGCAGGCAGGCAAGACAAAGGCAAGTTGAGCGCTGCTTCTATAACACAACACTATACTATTTTCGTATCCCGGTAAAGTAAGTCAATAATCGGCACACAGCAGCAGCAGGAGCACCACCACCACCACTGTGTGGTTGTTAGCTAGTTGTGTGAACGAGTGAATGAGCGAGACTTGTGTGAGGCATGAACACGTGTATGAGTGAACGAGCTAGGCTTCAGTCATAAGTGTTAAGTGGAAGTGCGCGGCCTGGCGCCGGGAGATCACCTACCTCCAGCCTTCTGTTCACACCTTCTGTGAATAAACACCTGCACTGTTACCTGCGTTTCCTGTGCCCCTGCTGGTCAAGAGTCGAACATGGCGCAGTGAGAAGGATACGTAACCCTCGCCAGGATAGACTGTCTCTCCCTGGCTGAGCAGAGGGCGGCACTCGCTGCTGTCCTAGACGACGAGTGGACCCGTACACTTCGCTACGGGATAAGCTTACCGAGAGACGCGGAGTTAAGAACCATCCTCGATGCAATGTGTGAGTACCTGCGAAGCCAGCGCAACATCATCATGGATAGAAGAGACTTCTACTCCCGCGTGCAAGAAACGCAAGAAGGTTTTGACGACTTTTTATGTGCTGTTAAGGAAATCGCCAATTTCTGTGACTTTTGCGACCAGTGCATAAACCATCAGCTGCGTGACAGAATTGTCGTTGGGACACGAGACGAAGTGGCTCTGAAACGCATGCTGGAAAACAAGAAACTCACCCTTGAAAACGCCATAGATATTTGCAGAGCATCAGAGAGCGCTAACCAGTGTAGTGCAGTACTAAGGGGCGGCTCTCACTCTTCGAGCCATGGTGTGAACGCTGTCTCGAACTACAGGAAGGGCAGTTTCGGGGGCTCAAGCCCCACGGGCTGTTATCGTTGTGGCAAAGATTGTCGCAGTGACAAAAGGGGATGCCAGGCAATAGATAAAGTGTGTCGTAACTGCGGGAAAAGAGGGCATTTTGCGAGTGTATGTCAGCAGACAGTGAGGAAACGACGAGGAGCTTCGAGGAGTTCCTCAACTGTCTCTCCTCATCGCGGTGCAGGCCCGAGGCGGGGAGCCAGTGCCAGTGTATACCAGCTCTTATCAGGCGTATACACAAAGACGGTGACGGCACGACCTGCGCCCCAGGTGCTCATTACCGCCACACATCCCGCTGGAAGAGACAAGATTACGTGGACTCCTGACTCTGGGGCCGAAACGACCGTTATTGGCCTCGACACGGCAACACTCCTTGGAATCCCGCCCTCCAGCTTGGCGCCCGCTGATGGTGATGGACTTTATGCTGCCGGTAATCACCCCCTCACCTGTGTAGGAACTTTCTCGTCGCACTTGCAACTGGGCGACAGGGAAGCTGAGACTGTTGTGAGCGTGGTGAAGGAGGTGAAGGGGGCGCTGCTTAGCTGGTACGATTCCATCGCTCTCGGAATCCTCCCCGAAGATTTTCCGGCTCAAATCCGACCGCTACGCAGGGAAGAACAGCACACCGGCAACAGCTCCATCAAGTACCCGACCGCCTCGCAGCCACCTCTATCTACGCCCACAGAAGTGATCAGCTGGCCTCATTCCTACGACCCAACGCCACAGCAGCGTGCGGGGCACGCTGCTGCTGTGATCAAGGCCTTTCCCAGCGTCTTCGAAGCAAAGGAAGGTTTACGTGCAATGGCTGGTGGATCCATGGCCATCGAGTTGACAGACGACGCTCGACCCTTCGCCGTAACAGCATCTCGTACAATCCCTTACAATTGGCGTGAAGAAATTAAGAGCCAGTTGGAAGAGCTGCTTAACAAGGGAATCATCGAGAGTGTGGACTACCCTACGGCATGGTGCCACCCCATCGTGCCTGTCCCAAAAAAGACATCTGGTGTAAGGCTGTGTGTTGACCTGACACGACTCAACCGTTACGTGAAGAGGCCCGTGTATCCAGTGCGCTCACCTCATGACGCCATCGCCTCGATCGGGACCGGAGCAGTTTGGTTCACCACTCTTGATGCCAAGATGGGGTATTTTCAAGTCCCCATTAGAGAAGAAGACCAGGATTTAACCTGCTTCATAACACCTTGGGGTCGGTACAAGTTTCGGCGAGCGGTTATGGGTCTCGTCTCGTCTGGAGACGAGTATAACCGTCGAGGAGACCAAGCTCTCGGCGACATACCTAACACCATCAAGATCGTGGACGACATCCTGGCCTATGACTCCACCTACAGTGCGCACTTAGCCCATGTCATTCAGATTGTGCGGCGGTGTGACCAGCACGGCATCACTCTCAACCCACAGAAGTTTACATTCGCGGAAAGAGTGGTAGATTACTGTGGTTACTCTGTTTCTGGACAAGGCTACACGACAGACTCAAAGAAAGTTAAGGCAATCTCTGACTTCCCACGACCACAGCACATCACCGACTTACGATCATTCATGGGTCTTACAAACCAGCTTGGAAGCTTTTCTCCTGCTGTGGCTGCAGCTGCACAACCCCTCAGAGATCTCTTACGCCCGAAGAACAGTTGGTGCTGGTCTCCTAACCATGAAGAGGCGTTTGAGAAGGTGAAACAGTGTCTCGTCAGCCCACCTGTCTTGGCATACTTCGACCCATCATTACCAACGATGCTACAGACTGACGCCTCAAGGATGCACGGATTTGGATTCGTTCTCCTGCAGAAGCACAGTGACCAGTGGAAGATGGTGCAATGCGGGTCAAGATTTGTTACAGACACAGAGAGCCGCTATGCAGTAATAGAGTTGGAAATGGCTGCAATCGTCTGGGCAGTCAGGAAATGTGGCACCTACCTGAAAGGACTCCCTCACTTCGATCTAGTGCTCGACCACCGCCCGCTGATACCTCTCCTCAATAGCAAGTTGTTGGGAGAAATAGAGAACCTGCGGCTGCAGCGCATGAGGGAGAAGCTTGCTCAGTATTCTTTCACAGCAAGCTGGCAAAAGGGATCGACACACTGTGTGCCCGACGCCCTCTCACGTGCTCCAGTACAGGACCCAGTGGAGGAAGAGGATGCTGCTACTTCTGGTGACCTCGACCCTCTCCACTCAGCGGTCATCTCAGCGTTATCTGCCACCAATGAGGACGGCGTCCGCTTAGCACCACTCCAGGATCAGACTGTGGAAATGGTACGTGCCGCAGCAGCAAGAGACGGGGAGTACTGCTTGCTCAAGAACGTCATCATCGAGGGCTTCCCTGATCATTGCCACGACCTCGATCACCGCTTGCGTACGTACTGGCCGGTGCGCAGTCTGCTGGCCGTAGACGACGACCTGGTGGTTTACGGGCCGAGGCTTCTTATTCCTCACAGCCTCCGCCGAGAAACACTAGAGCGACTCCATGACAGTCATCAGGGGATGGAGCGCACCAAGCGACGGGCCCGACAAACGGTGTACTGGCCTGGTATGGACAGAGACGTTGAGAACGTCGTTTCTGGATGCTCACTATGCCGTCCACTCCTACCAAGCCAAGCCAACGAACCTCTCTGGCAGGACACGGACACACCCAGCAGGGTGTTTGAGTCAGTTTCTGCAGACTACTTCCACGCAGCAGGCCGTACATACCTCGTGTATGTAGATCGCTTGTCTGGGTGGCCTCACGTGTCTGCATGCTCACGTCCAGCATCGGCTGATCAGCTCGTTCGTGTCCTTCGGGGTGTGTTCGCCGACACGGGCGTGCCTGTTCTCCTGAGGACTGACGGTGGACCGCAGTTCACTTCTTCATCGGTACGGCGCTTCCTGGCTCGATGGGGGGTGGAGCATCGTGTATCTTCACCTCATTATCCACGCTCCAATGGTCACGCCGAGGCAGCGGTCAAGTCCGTGAAGAAGCTGATCCTCACGACCACACAGCAGGGACACCTGGACGAGGATGCGTTCGCTCGCGGGTTGCTGGAACTGCGCAACACTCCGAGGGCGGAAGGGCGATCACCAGCACAAGTCCTCTTCGGTCATCCTATGAGGTCCTGTGTCCCGGCTCATCATCGCTCATACGCTCAGCAGTGGCAGCGCGCTGCTGATGAGTGCGACGCCAAGGCAGAGCGACTGAGGAAGAAAGCGAAACTTCGCCACGACGCGTCCGCCCGTACTCTTCCTCTCCTGCACCTCGGTGGCCACGTCGACGTTCAAGATCACACGACAGGCCTCTGGGATCGCCTGGGTGTCATCGTGGCTGTTGGGCGAAGGAGAGACTACCTCATCAAGATGGGCAGCGGTCGCGTGATGTGGCGTAATAGAAGACACCTACGCCCACACAGACCTCTTGCTCCCCTTCCTGTCGAGCAGCACACCGCTCATGGCGGTGCAGCGCTTCAGCATCAGGGTCACGAGGAACACCACCATCCCGGCAGCCCGGAGCATCAGGGTAACGGGGTACACCGTGGCCGAGAGCAACCAGAGCGTCGAAGCAGCCGACAGCGTAGGGAGCCGAGACGACTGCAGGTGCGGTGGCACCGTAGCACCTACGATTAGTCGTACGTGTTCATTGTACGCTGTGTTTGTTTTGTGTATATGTACCGTGTTTTCTGTACTTCAATCATTGTAACTTTGTTTCATGTGTTACGGTAGCCATAACAAAGATAAGGAATCTTCCTTATGTCTCGGGGGAGGTGTGTGGTTGTTAGCTAGTTGTGTGAACGAGTGAATGAGCGAGACTTGTGTGAGGCATGAACACGTGTATGAGTGAACGAGCTAGGCTTCAGTCATAAGTGTTAAGTGGAAGTGCGCGGCCTGGCGCCGGGAGATCACCTACCTCCAGCCTTCTGTTCACACCTTCTGTGAACAAACACCTGCACTGTTACCTGCGTTTCCTGTGCCCCTGCTGGTCAAGAGTCGAACAACCACCACCACCACCACCACCAACCCGGCGCCTGGCTGCATCGCGCTGACTGGCTCGCTCACTCACCCCTTCACTCACCCACTCACACCCTCACACTGTCTTGTTTTGTACTCACTTGCACGTTTTTCTCAGCTTTTATTACGTGCATTACTCTCCTTCACCTTAGCACACTTATCTTTTTCCTTTCCTGTTTTCTTTTTTTTTTTTTTTTTTTTTTTTACTACTACTACGCGCCGTTTATGCAATTCATGTCTTTTTCCTCACCTCTCTTCTTTCAGCACCTGTACGTATGATGACGCAATATCCTCTGATTGTCTCCCCTCTCTTCCCATCCTATCGTTTTTCTTTCCTCCCTCCCTCCCTCCCTCCCTCACCCGCTCTCTCTTTCTCTCTGTCCCTCCCTCCTCCGTCCTCTTCTTCTTCTCTTACTACTTCCTTCCCGCGGGCCCTTGCAAGGCTATAACTCCTCAAGGTTACAATTAATCACCGGGAAGGCCTGATTGGCGGCCAACAAGCTCATTAGGGATCTGTTCACTCGATAACACCGCGGCAGTTTGTTTAGGTGGGCCGAAAGAGTTGTTATCTTCATCAGATACTGCGCCCCGTGTCACTGCCTCAACGTAATGGTTTGAGATGAAAGCCTGTGAAGACTCGCAAAGATGCACTTTTTTTTTTTCTTGAGTTTATATATATATAAAAATTGATGTATTTCAGATGAAGGCTTGTGAAAAGGACTAAGATGCATTTTTCTTCTCTCTTCTTGATGGGAAAAGCTGGTTTATTTGAGATGATGGCTTCTGAAAAGGAATTTTAAGATGTATTTTTTTCTTTTCTCGACTTTATAATAAAGGAAGGATGTTTTACTGATATGAAGGAATGTAAATAGAACTTGTAAGATTTTTTTTTTTTGTCGAGTTTATATCAGAAAAGAGCGCTTGATTTGAGACGAAGGCATGAGAAAAGGATTTCCGAGATGCATTTCTTTCTTCTTGAATTCATATAAAAAGTTGTTTTTATTTGAGACGAAGGTACGTAAAAAGGACTTGTAAGATATACATTTTTCTTACCGAGTTTATGAAAAAAAAGAGCTAGTTTATCTTAAAATTGTGTTTCCGTTCCGTATGTCCTTCACGGAAAAGGAAAAAAAGGAAAGGTAAATAAGAAAACGCCACTGTCCTCAAGCACCGCCGCCGGGGCGAGGAACACAGTAATTAGCAGCGACAATGTGCAGCGTTCTTTCTTTCTTCCTTGCCGTCCACGTCGCGCACAATTTGCCTTCAGACAACGCGTCCGCTTATTGACAAAACACCTCAAGGACGAGGAGCATTGCGGGGAGGGCGAGCCGCGGGAGGCAACACCCGCCTTGGGGAGGCCTCGCGGGCACAAGTGAGGAAAGAAGACGAATGAGAGGAGGAGAGAGGAGGAGACTAGAGAGGGACGGGGAGATTGATTAATGAGTGAGTGGACTATGAGGAAGACGATTGAAGCTGGTGGATTTAGAGGCTGGCGGGAAGGTATAATAGTGAAGGACTCACAATCCCTTTCACTCAGTCACTACAGCAATAGCAACCATCCTGGCGCCTACACCACCTGCACGCGTGGGTAAGAAAGGTCCCGCTGCCTGTGCCCTCTCAGACCACAACCTAACCATCGATCCGCCCGTCCTAATTACACCCCGGGAAAGCCATACATTTACTTTAACCCTGCCACGGGGGACGGGAGCCGGACGTCGCGCCTCACGTGGGCTGCAGCCACTGGGGAGGAGCACCGCCTGAGGGACTTAGTGGTACTTCCCTTTAGGTCGGCGACACAGTAAAGACATGAGACGCAGCCCGAGGGAACGTGATTGGTTGTCCTGTGGTGGGTCAGCGCGTTGTTGCTGTAGTTTTTTTTTTTTTTTTTTTTTTTTAGCACGGCAGGACACCCGAGGGATCTGTTATGAAATTATGTATACCACACACACACACAGACACACACACACATTAATGCCTGATGCAGCAGCGCCCGGCCCTCTCGTTCACGGCTCCTTCCGCCCACAACGCTACATTGTGCTGGCATATTATACGACTTTTTTCCCTGCTCGTAACCACTCCTCGCCTTGAGACCCTCCCTGTGTCTGCAGCGGGGAGAAAGGCAGTGAGAAAAGGCGGCGAGAGAGTAGAGACATGGAGGAAGGAGGCTAGGGAGAGAAAAGGAGAAGACAGGAGACAGTTTGTGATGGGAAGAGGAAAGAATAAGAATGGAGAAGGGATGGAAGCTGGAACTTTCACCGGAAGTCACCTCCACACACCCTTGCCGAGTGATGGCGGCTCAGACACACCGTCATGGCCCAGGTAGTTTACAACACCTTCAGACATATCATTCCCAAACTTCCTCCACGGGGAAACAAGTGGCTCAGTGCTTCACGGGGCGAGGCGCGCCGCCACCCCACCACCACCACTGCCCCGGAGCGCACTGCCTCTACGCGTAACTCCATTTAATATTCCACCTGTATGTGTGCTCTGTGTGTGAGAGAGATGAGAGAGAGTAGAGAGAGAGAGAGGAGAGAGAGAGAGAGAGAGAGAGAGAGAGAGAGAGAGAGAGAGAGAGAGAGAGAGAGAGTGGGGGGAAGGCGAGGGAGGAGGGTAAACCAACTTCTCTAATCGGTGTATTATTCTGTATCTCATTGAACTAACTCGTGTATCATTCTCTAAAAAAAAGAGAAAAAGAAAAAAAATATCGAACTGTCATACAAGTAAAATATAAATAAGTAGATAAATAAATAAGGACAGCTGCATAATAAAACACAAAAAATACATTTGTCAAAGGGCAGGCAATGTCAGGAAGCAAGGTAAATGTCCCTTCACCAACTATACCTTGTGTTTACTCTCTGAACATGACTTGACTTTGTCGTGACCTGTCAAAGAGCACGCGCGCCGACACACATAAGCACTCTCATAAGTTTGTAATCATCCACCCACCAAACCGACCCATGCGCAAGCACATACACACACACACACACACACACACACACACACCTACACACTGGCAAATCAATACATTTATTGCATATTCAAATTTTTCCCCTTCGTTGATTTTGACTAAGAGCGGCCGGGCAGCACCACTAGCAACCAACAGCATCAGTAGTAGTAGTAGTAGTAGTAGTAGTAGTAGTAGTAGTAGTAGGAGGAGGGAGGAGGGAGGAGGAGGAGGAGGAGGAGGAGGAGGAGGAGGAGGAGGAGTGTACGTGTAAGTGTTATTGTTGTTTATTGGTGGTGGTATTGGTCGCGTTGGTAGTGCTGGTGTTGATGGTGATGGTTATGATAATGGTATTGATGGTGGTGGTGGTGGTGGTGGTGGTGGTGGAGATAGCGGCCGGACCAGTCTACCTAAGTGGATGTGGCAGTAGTGACAGTAAGAAGGCTCCTCCCAAACCGCCGCCCCAGGGAACCAGAAAACGAGTCCAGTACACAAAGCCCGTGAAGCTACGGTCGTTGGAGCGAAGCAGCCACCGCCAGTGATGTACGTCCTGCCCCCGCGCGCGCACACACACACACACACACACACACACACACACACACACACACACCACACTATTTGCTTATGTCATCTATAAAACGAAATTTGCAGAGTGTGAAGAGTGGAAGAGTATGAGAGAAGTCGAGTAACATTTTGCATTCACCTTCAATATATTAAACGTTTTCCCTCTATCTCCAGGCATCGACCCTACAGTAACTGTTAAACATACAAATCCAGAGAACTGATAGACTTTTGGCAGATCAGAAGACCTACCAGTGACGGGAAAGAGTTTATAAGCAGTAAAACATTATGATTAATGACATTCGGCTGTCCATACGAAGCTTAGAAAAGAAAATAAGAGAAGCTGCAAGAAGCCGTCAGGCCTACACGTGACAATCCCTGCATGGAAACATTTTATTGTCATCCATAAATTTTACTAATTTTCATTTAAAACTCCCAAATGACTCGGCACTAATGACCTAATTACTGACTCAAATCCACTCGTTTTACCACTCTATTTGAGAACCAACTCTTCCTTCCTCGACTTATATCCATGGCCACGAGCATAACTCCTCTTCCACACACCCCGGGGCAGAACACAAGCACCACCCCAGCCATCCCAGCCCGGCAGGTGCGTGAATACCTCGGGGCGGCGGGACAGGACAGGTGTAGGGAACGGAAAGGACAGGTGTGAGAGGAAGGGAAATGTCTACCTGGCGAGGGCCTCAAGGTCAGGGTGTGTGTGTGTGTGTGTGTGTGTGTGTGTGTGTGTGTGTGTGTGTTGTGTGTGTGTGTGTGTGTGTGTGTGTGTGTGTGTGTGTGTGTGTGTGTGTGTGTGTGTGTGTGTGAGAGAGAGAGAGAGAGAGAGAGAGAGAGAGAGAGAGAGAGAGAGAGAGAGAGAGAGAGAGAGAGAGAGAGAGAGAGAGAGGAGAGAGAGAGAGAGAGCGAGAGAGAGAGAGAGAGAGAGAGAGAGAGAGAGAGAGAGAGAGAGAGAGAGAGAATGGAGGGGGGAGGCTCCACATCACGTGATTAAATTTGGAGGCAGGCTGCTCCAGCGTTCGGCACGACCTGCACGAGGAGAGAGGGAGTCGAGGGCCGTCCTGCACAAGGCGTGCAATGCAAGACTGGTCCTATGAAATTGTGCTCAGCGCAGCACTTCCCGCCACATCTCTCCTTGGCCAGGTATGCGAGGACGAACCTGATCACCGCAAACAAACACCATCATCATTTATTTATTTTCAGCTTTTTATTTTTGCTATAAGAACAATCAAGGATAAATATAATAAAACAAAGGACAAACATGATAAAAAGAGAGAAAAACTATATTTCTACACTCCCATGACAAAAAACACCTTGTCATTTGTTACTGACTGCCGCCTCTCTAATGGCTATCCCACTAGTGAAATTCCTTCGCTAAGACTGTGCAAGATGTGTATGCGAATGTGTGGACAGAGAGAGAGAGAGAGAGAGAGAGAGAGAGAGTGAGAGAGAGACGAGAGAGAGAGAGAGAGAGAGAGAGAGAGAAGAAGAGGAGAGAGAGAGAGAGAGAGAGAGAGAGAGAGGAGAGAGAGAGAGAGAGAGAGAGAGAGAGAATTTTCAAGACATACAAATCCTCCTCACTCTTACTCCCTCCACCCCTCCCTGTCAGCTGGTGGAGAGAGGTCACGTGAGCGCCTCCTCATTAAAACAGCGCCAATAAAACGCCTGCCTCCCTCCCTCCCCCTCCCCCTCTCCCCCCCTCCCTCCCTCCCTCCCTCCATTTGAGCGATACCCGAACCAGAGACACTTGAAAATTCACTCCCCATGCTGAAGATTCGTGTCGAGTGAAGAGGAAAATGAATAGATAGATAAATAAATAAATAAAAAGATTAGTGTTTTGAGTTTAATGAGTTTTTTTTTCTTTTTCAAGGTTTGATTTTGTTTGGTTGGTGATGGGAATGCGTAGTTTTATTGATGCGATTTATTTTTGTTTATTTGTTTGTTTATTTATGATTTGTTTAATTTTCAGTTTCATTCTTTCATTATAATTTATTTTTATTTGATTTGATCTTGTTTATTTGCTTTTCAATTTGATTTTTTTCCTTTCTATATTTTATTTATTTATTTATTTATTTATTTGTCAAAGACGTGCAATCTTTCCTACACCTTCGTCTAACAGTTTTTTTTTCTTTTCTTTATATTTATTTATTTATCCACTTTCATTTTTACTTCTATTTTGTTTTACTTTATCATACGAGTATAGTTTATTTATTTTTTGTCAAAAACGTGGTATCTTTCTCAAATCCCCGTGTGACAAGGTAAGGCAAGGTCGACAATCTCTTTCTTAAGTAATGTTCAATTTTTCAAATACTTGACAATCACATCCCTCTGCTGTTTCAGATTAAATAATTAATCGGCTCTATATTTCCGCTTCTCCTTCCTTCCCTTATCCACTGAACTGAATTCTTTCCACTACGCTTGTATATTCTCTAACCTCTTGCCTACATCGACACACAAAAAAAGAACTATGGTGTCTGTTTGCTCTTCTCATGTCGAACGATCAAAGAAAAAATGACAAGGAAAACAGGAAAATATATATATATATATATATATATATATATATATATATATATATATATATATATATATATATATAATATATATATATATATATATATATATATATATATATAAGGCAAGCTCATAATGGCATGATACGTGAAAAGCATCGTTGATACGGTTTTCTGTCTGGCGACTCTTGAGGAAGGCGGTGCAAGAGTGTAGTGTAGGCGAGAGGAACATCTGCAGCTACTACTATTTTATTCTCATGTTCAAGTGCCTTTTTTCATCCTCTCTTCCTTTTCTCTCCTCCTCTTCCTATTTTTTTTTTTCCTCCTGTATATCCCTTCCGCTCCTTTCTAGTTTCTGTATTTTCTTTTTCTTTTCTTTTTTTCCTCTCCTATTCCATTTGCACGTGTCGTTTTTCCTTTCCTTTTCTCTTGATTGCTTCCTTTTTTCATTCAGAACCTGTCTCCGGTAGCCTCTCTCTCTCTCTCTCTCTCTCTCTCTCTCTCTCTCTCTCTCTCTCTCTCTCTCTCTCTCTCTCTCTCTCTCTCCAGCGCCACCCCTGCACAAAGGACATTTACGTGCAGACTAATAAGAGCCACGCACGGAAATAAGATGGAAAGTCATAAGACACGATCAATAATAATAATGGCAATAATAACATATGATACAACCTCTAACTTCATACACGACCTGCCTGGCATACATAGAGTTACGCACCACACCTTTGTTTAGGTACTGGTGTCGTACTGAGCCTTTTTTGTTTTTTCTCTTAATTTTTATCAATATCCAGTATCTCTCCTGTATAAAGCACGCACGCACACGCACACACACACACACACACACACACACACACACACACACACACACACACACACACACACACACAATTTAATTAAAGGAGTTCCTGAAGAGAATGTTGTGTGCTAAATGTAGAGATTAGCTGTGAGGTGGACACTGTTTTTGTTTTTTTTTTGTTTTTTTTTGTTTTCCCCTATAGGAGGTGCCGTTGTAAAGACTGCTGACTTATGAGCAATCCCGAGTCACCTGTAGCATCAAAATGAAGAAGAAGAACAAGAAGAACAAGAAGAAGAAGAGAAAAAAAGAAAAAGAAGGTCTCTGGAGTGGTCAAAAATCCACCACGTGATTGACAAGAGCGTGGATGAAGTACAGAGAGTTACAATACAAGACTAGTACTCACTTGATATAGTAGGGGATGCCCTCTGGGGTGACGCCTCGCTCCCATCCTTTCGGTAGGTCTGTAATAGAAAACGTGGGGTAAGTTTTAGCATATACTTAAACAGGACTAAATAAATTTGCAAATAAACAAATAAATAAATAGATAAATAAAGAGAAATAGATAGATAGATAAAGAGAAAGATAGACAAACAGATGGATATATAAGTAGTGTAGAGATAGCCACAGATAGATACAGACAGAAAGACAGCTTAATAGTAAATAATACAGCAGTGACCCAATAATTACTTACGGGTATTAAAAACTACATATCCTCTTTATTCTAAACGGCATCGAATAAGATTTCATATATAACACGGAGATGACGAGAATTTGCAAGGAAACATTTATATGCTAAGTTTATGTGTGCGTGCGTCCGTGTGTCTGTATGTGTGTGTGCGTTGAGAGAGAGAGAGAGAGAGAGAGAGAGAGAGAGAGAGAGAGAGAGAGAGAGAGAGAGAGAGAGAGAGAGAGAGACATGTATTCCAACACGTTCTTTTCTATCACTTCCCCGTGGATTTGAAGTTTCGAGGACGCAGGAACAGATAACCCACGAGTGTTTGCTGAGAGTTTGGAATCTGTTATTCAAAGCAGCCTTCATCACTGAATGTGTGTCAGAGAGAGAGAGAGAGAGAGAGAGAGAGAGAGAGAGAGAGAGACAGTGTGTGTGTGTGTGTGTGTGTGTGTGTGTGTGTGTGTGTGTGTGTGTGTGTGTGTGTGTGTGTGTGTGTGTGTGTGTGTGTGTGTGTGTGTGTGTGTGTGTGTGTGTGTGTGTGTGTGTGTGTGTGTGTGTGTGTGTGTGTGTGTGTGTGTGTGTGTGTGTGTGTGTGTGTGTGTGTGTACGTAGGTGGGATGGTTACCAAGGTAACGGAAAGACACGATGAGATGGAGAAGGAAGAAGAGGAGGAGGAGGAGGAGGAGGAGGAGGAGGAGGAGGAGGAGGAAACGAGAAGAATACGAAGAAAAGGAAGGAAAAGTGGAGGAAAGTGGGTGAAGGTTGAAGGAAATAAAGGAGGGAGAGAAAGTGGGAGGGTAAGGGAGAAAGAATAGTAGAGAGAGGAGAGGGAAAGGGAGAGGGAAAAGTAGAGAGAGGGGAGAGAAGGAGAGGTAAGAAGAAAAAAAGAAGAGACGTGAAAGGAGGGAAAAGAAGAGGAGACAGCAAGGAAAAGAGAAAGGGAGAGGGAGAAAAGAGGGAGAGGAGAGAGGGAAGAGGAAAGGGAGGAGGGCGGGGAAAAGAGAAAGAGAGACGGGGGAGGTAGAGTATGGGAGAAAATAGAGGCAGGCAAAGAGAAGGGAAAAGGGAAAGGAGAGAGAGGGAGAGGGGAAAGGAGAGGGAGAGGGACAGGAAAGTTCATGATGAGTAGACAAGTGTAGAGGGGGAACTGCATAAATGGTGATGGTGATGGTTCGTAGTCTCTCTCTCTCTCTCTCTCTCTCTCTCTCTCTCTCTCTCTCTCTCTCTCTCTCTCTCTCTCTCTATCATCACAAATCCTTATAACACAAAACAGGCGCATTCTTTTCACGTCACGTTTATTTGCTTACATTTCTATTTGTGTATCTGTTATGTGAAATCTTGTTATTACTGTTTATCCTTCTCTTATTCAATACCCTTCTTTTTATCATCAGCCTTCCACGTCTCCTCTCTTTCTTCTCTTCTCTGTTTTATATCTTCCTTTCTTTGATTAATCTTATTGGCCTCTTTACTGTTTTGGTAGTACGTATTTTGGTAACACTGAATTATAGAAATAGTTTGTATGGACAGATAACAGTAATGATAGATATGAAAGATTAATTTCCTATTTCCTAGACTACCTGAATATTTAACATGCTGCGGCACAAAAATACGGGTCTGGAATATTGCAAAGGGATTATGGGAAACGAATGTCTATAACAGCGAGAGTGGGTTTTGGCGTTGATTAATTTTACTTTCATTTGTTTATCTGTTATTGTTATCCTTCTCTTATTGAATCTTTATTTACTTATCTTTTTATCTGTGTCTCAAGTTTCTTTCCCTTCTGCGCTTCATGTTTAACTGTTTTGGTTCTGTTTTGTATATTTATTTAGTGCATATCACCATCATTCCTGTACTTCTTATTTAATATCCATCTGGTTAATATTTTCCTTCCAATAAACCCGCCGAGTTTTCTGTCCTTCCATTAGTTTATTTGTATATCTGTTTAGTTTATTCTTACCATCATTCCTTATTCTTGTAGTTTATATTCTCTTTCAGATAAGCCTTTCATATCTCCTCTCGTTCTGTGCTTACTGTTTAACTGTTTTTATCTAGTTGTGCATCTATTTAGTACATTCTCCCTGTCATTCCTACCGTCTCTTCTTCAACATCCATCGAGTTTATATTTTCTTTCTGATAAACCCTCCAAATGTCCTTTCTTCAACTCCTTTATTGGTTAAGAGTTAAACATTTTCTCCTCCTGCATCTCACTCACCTGACATTCTACTTGGCAAAACACATGTTCAGTTCCTATCAGCATTGTTCTCAAGGCATGTTCTCTGGTGTTCATTCCCCGTCCCCCTCCCACACCGCTCGTCGCTAAGTGTTCATAATGCAGGCTTACAATATCAGCGTATCATCACGGTGGTGTCCTCGCCTGCACTTAATGGGCCTTCTAGTATCCAAACATAGTTATCGTTCGCTTGTGGCTTTCTTCCTTACTGCTTACTGCACTCAGATACATTATTTCTTACTCTTCTTTTACTACGTATTGACTGTTTAGGATCCACAAGTACATGATCATTCGTACTTTCTTACCGAACCATCAAAATCTTTATGTTGTTCATTTGTGGTTTTTTCTTACTACTTGCTACAGTGAGACACGTTAGTTTCCTTTTTTTCTTTTACATGTTCCACTAACGAATGTTTAAGACCCACAAGTACAGTAAAATAGCTAGCAATTTCTTACCGAAGCATCAAAATCTTTATATCGTTCATTTGCGGTTTTCTTTCTTACTACTTACTACACTGAGATACGGTATTTTCTGTTGCTCTTTTATTGAATGTTCAAGGTCCGCAAGTAAACCAGATCGCTTGTAACTTCTTATCGAATTATCAAAACTTAAATATAATTCCTTTGTGACTTTCTCTCTCACTACCTACACCTTTGAGATACGTCACTTTCTGCTCTTCTTTTATATATTGCACCACGGAATGAAAATAATCCACAAGCACACCATAATCGCTCGTCCTTTCTTACCAAACTATCAAAATCTAGATACTCTTTCTTAACGACATTCTCTTTTAGTATCTACACCACTGAGCTAAGTAATTTTCCGCTCTTCTTTCATATAATAATAATAATAATAATAATAATAATATACTGCACAGATGAATGTTTAAGATCCACAAGAAAACCAAAACCACAAGTACTTCTTACTGAACCATCAACATTTACACACCCATTCTTAGTGACTTTCTCTTTCATTACCCCACATCACTAAAACACGTTATTTTTTGTTCATCTTTCATATACTGAATACAAAGATCTCAAAGCCCACCAAATTCAGAATCTTCTTTTCAGCACCGGCGGTAACTCAACTTTAGGCAGTGTCACGCATGGACGTTCATCTTCTTTCGCTGCCTCCTTTCCGAGATCACTGAAATTTGCTACCCATTGATAAGTTTCCGAGCGCTTTTCATTGCTTTTTTTTTCTCTCTCTCTCTCTCTTTCTCTCTCGGAGGCGGGTAAGGAAAGGAGTTAAACAGGTACAAGTAGGGTCATGGAGCTGCTTGTACATTAAAATTTTGTAATCCAGTACTTGTCCGCTGAGTACCGAGTTCAGTTGTTGGTCGGTAGTGTAACCCCTGTACTCTCACTGTCTGGGTCTTCCGTTTTCTGTCTGGGTCTTCCGTTTTCTTATTTCTCTTTCCTTTTTCTCCTATTAACCAAAATTTATCCAAAATTTATATAGTTTTTTTTTTGTTCCTTCAATATATTTTCAAACAAGTATTATCCAGTAATGTCCTATTCTTCTGTCCTGTACGGTTGTTGCAGTCTTATAAGTAGGGTTACAGAGCTGTTACAGGGTTGCTTCACCGGACAAGCAAAACAGTAAAGTCGTGGTCAACAAGTGCCACGCTCACTTTCAACGTTTCAAGCATTAGTAATCAGTCTTTAGTCCGTTGATCAACTAAGAATCCATCAGCAATCAGGTATTATTGCCAGACTGTCAAAACATCAGAAGACGTAAGGCTGAGAAAAATATAAAACACAGTGAAAGCAAATGTAGAATATTACTCAACTTCTGACCATGATTGAACATTTGCATTAGAATAAAGCAAGTAATTGTGATAACGCTGACACCCAGAGAACTGTAAATACAAAAACAAAAACAAAAATAGCAGATGGATAGTTAAAACATTACTATTTTACCAGTTCCCTTCAATGAGTGCAATATAAACTATAATAATAATAGAAAGAACAGTGCCTAATAAATATCATGTGTACAGGCATACTTCTTTTATAATATATTACTGTATCCATCTCCCTTCACTACGTATACACAACACACCACCGAGGCACTCCCCTCACGCAACTTTTAGGAATTTTTGGAAGAGACTAGATGAGGGCAAGGCCGAGATGAATGAAGGTAAATCAATAACCAATAACTGGCCCTGACGCATCTCGACATTCATCTTGCTGGCCTCCCTGGAGCTTCCACTACGAGTACCTGAGCAACCCAATGATCCTCACCTCACCAGCAGGACGCCCAGTAGCAATGTGTATGCCCACCATTAAAACTCCAGTACAGTGGAAATACCCATCACTAGAAAAATATTATACCCATTAATCAAAACTCCATTGCATCACTAAAATTCAATATACCCATTAATTAAAACTCCATTACAGTCTATACTATCACTAAAACCCAATATACCCATTAAAACTCCATACCCATCACTAAAATTCCAAACACAGCTATCCAGTCTTCATGAGTCTCCAGATCTTTTCCCAATAATAATTTTGGTAAACTGCTAAGCAAAGGTTCAACTGTATAGTGTACCTACTCATCTACTCCAAAACAAAGCTATACAGTCTCTCCATCAGCCTCCACATACCATACAGTTTTATCTGGTCTAAACGCAGCGGTAACTCATCTGTCTATGACTGTCAATGCGTAGAACTGCCAAATAACTAATTGAATGGAAACGTAAGTATTTTATTTGATCCCGCATTACTTATACTCGGCATTATCAACCTGCTTACTGAGTCTGTTCCAATTATGTTCCTCTTTGTTTGAGAATTTTTTTTTTTTTCATTCTAGCTTTGTCTAACTTGAATCCTTTACTTCCAGTTTTATCCTGATTGCTAACTTTATTCAACTCAGGTTCATCATCCCCTTACACCCGTCCTTGGAAACTGTTGAATATGCTGCAATGATCTAATGCCATTTCATATTAGTCAGTCATTCTCATAATATTAATTCTATTGCATTCACCTTTAATCTTCCTAGTGCGCTTTTCAACATTTCTCTTTTTTTTATTTTCATTACTTCAAGTTATGCAACCACTGCGAGATTACTACACTTTCTTACTCCATTTAACATTCCTCTCTGGGACTGTAAGATATTAAAGGCTTTAAAAGAACGTCTCACAAAATGAATACTGAGCCTTCGCATGTGAGCTGTTCTTCTTAGACTATATTTTGCTGTTTTGCTGTTCCTTGCTCTCTCTCTCTCTCTCTCTCTCTCTCTCTCTCTCTCTCTCTCTCTCTCTCTCTCTCTCTCTCTCTCTCTCTCTCTCTCTCTCTCTTCCTCCTTTTCTTCGTTAAATCATTACTGTCTTATCTTTCAACTTGACCCAAAACCAAGCAAACTAAAGCTTCTTGGTTCGCCATGTGGGCGCGGCTCACTTACCTTGCTCTGTGAAGCAGGCCACCACTTCCTCTCCGCCCAGGACACTCAGATCATCGACACTTAAGGCGATGTAAGGAAGAGACTCATCCATTATCGCAGCTCCTCACAACAAGCACACGACATTAATGCTCTGTCTTTAATTGTTTACTTTCACTGAAGAATGCCATCACAGTTCCCCACGGATGACAAAGAGTTCTAATACTGCTTTAACCCTTTCACTGCTATACTCGTCTCTTAACACTAAAAGCACCGTGAGAAGAAAAAAATCATTACCAACATGAACACGGAAAAAAGAGAGCATATAATTAATTTTCAAAACTGTTCAAGACACTGCAGTACGAGAATGTTTCTTTTATCATATGATCGCGGGAAATAATGTGTAGCAGTGAAAGGGTTAAGGCTGCGTGTGAGACAAGCACGCATGTTTGATACGTCGCAGCCAAACGTGGAATCTGCCAATACACTCTCTCCAAAGACCGACCCGACAGGAACCACCCGCTTCTGACGGTGCTGTTATTGCTCGGTCAGGTTCCCTCTCAGTGGTTAAGGTGGATCTGGTATCATCGATCGTATAACTCTGGGTCTGCATACTGGACAAACAGACCTGTGAGGGATTTGGTCATTTTAGTTTTTTTTTTTTTTTTTCCCGGATGTTGAGACATGTATCTCCATTTCTGATTTTTCTTTGGAAATTTTTGCTGTTTCCTTTTTGGCAGAGAGAAATGGCGGTACTTTTTTTTTTCTTTTATCTGAAATTGTTTTTGCTCCTGGCCTGCCTCCCGTGTCCATAAAAAAAATAAATAGATAAATAAATAAAGTAAATAAAAATCTGACCGCCATAAACGTTTTAAAAGTACTATTTACATTCAAGTGGGTCTTTAAAGCTTCCGCTGCTAGTGATACAATGACACTTGTTGCTGTGTTTGGATTCATTTTAAACGATAAGATAGATCCACAACACTGAAAATTTGGAACTACTCAATCACACTTTTCTGTCGGTGTTGTCTTTCGAAAGCATACTCTTTACTCGCACCTCACCTCACCTTGGAGGAAAAAAAAAAAAAAAAACATATCACCCTAAGTGTTTCACATACGCAGGTGGCCAGAGTGACCCACACCGCACGCGTACCTTGAGTGGCGCAGCTTTGCACTTTTCCCTCCGCAGTACATTCTTGTCCTTTCTCATCGGACCATCAAAACTTGCATATCGTTCCTTCGTGGCTTTCTTTCTCATTATCTACACTATTAAGACAAGTTATTTTCTGTTTTTTTTTTTTTTTTTTTTTATATATTGCACTGCCAAGTGTCTAAAATCCCATAGGATATCAAAGTCAGCCTACATTTCAACAGACACAATCATATTAACTTGTTTTGTTTCTGATCTGCTTTGAATCCATCCGTTGCATTTTATTACTCTCTGGTACAGTCACAAATTCTGCTAAGTCTGGTACAGCCACAAATTTAGTAACACCACACTCTTACACTGTGCAGCGTCTTTCCTCAGCCTTAAGTCCCCTGCTTTCTCATCCACCATAATTATTAAACACCACCACGCAAGTGTTCTCAGTCCTAAACACTTCATTCTCTCATCTGTACTATTTTCAATCACATGAACTTTTTTTCCTTGTCCTTCACCATAAATATCAAACAGTAATTATGACGCACTTGTTCTCATTTATGAATACTTTATCCTCTCATGAGGACTATTTTCTAAAGGCCAGAGATGATTTGTCTTGCTCTCATAAGTGTTTTTCTCCTACTGATGGTACATAATTCTTGTCAGATCATCACTGTAATCACCCAAAAACTTCCACTACAGGCTGTTAAAAGTTGAGACAAGGAAAAGAAATATTGAAGAATACGGGCTAATTCACAGACACAATCGAATACGTTCGCTCACTGGTTTGATCGAAATACAAAACCCAACTGTGACTGTGTGTGAATGAACGGCGCACGCATTGGGAGCACCCGCGGGGCGTGGGACGTGGGGGCGTGGAGTCACTTGGGAGGCTTCTGAATGATATCAATAATAGGATGAAGGGCACGGCTTAGTCAGTAATCCTGGAAAGGTTCACCATGATAGACGCTGCGTCAGACAAAGGACTGCTGCGGACTGGCTGGATCTGCGCGTCAAGGCAACGGCATGAAAGAAAAGCTGATGGTACGCGAATGTGGATGTTAGGTTAATTCAATATACAGAGAAAGGAAGCCTCCACGTGTGTATTTTGATGACGAAGACTGAAGTTATTTCTTATATATAATGCAGTGATGTTTATATGTTGTTTTCCTTTCCTTCCTTTCTTTTTTTTTTTATCGTACTTATGGCGAGGATTAAAATTCTTCTTGTAACTCATCTTCTAAGTTATTCATATTTTCGTTTTCTTTTTTCTTTCTTTCCTTGTTTGTTTTTTCAAACTTATGAGAAAGACGAGTTCCTTTCTTATAACTCATCTGTTGTTTTCCTTTTTCTTTTTTTCTTGCCTACTTGTTTTTCGTACTTATGACGAAGAATGTTTTTTTCTTTCTTGTACCTTCTTTGCTGCACTTTATATTTTTTTTCTTCGGTTGCTTTTTCGTACTTATGACAAAGACTGATCTTCCTTTTTTATACGTCATCTATAAAGTGCAGCATATTTTTTTTCTATTTTTATATTTTCTTCATTTTTCGTACTCTTCTACCTCCTCCTCCTCCTCCTCCTCCTCCTCCTTCATGCACACACGCAAACTTCCCCGAGAATTATTGCAGTAAGTTAATAATCATGTGAATCCTGTTAATGCAGAAAAACGGGCTCGAGTTCTGGGAAGTTTCCTGATCCATCTTTTATACGAGCGTTCCCCTGACGAACGCCGAGCCTGGCTGTTGGCGGCCACGCGGATTAGTGTCACGGTGCTACGAGATATAGACATATTTTCATGAACGCTTTGCCTTCTCACCACGAGTATTTTCAGAGGCCACAGAGATAATTAGCCGGGTTCTGAAGAGTGTTTTTCCCTGTTAATAATATGTAAATCTTGATAATCTGGCGCTATAACAGTATAAAAAAAAATTTGAAAATTAAAACTTGTCATTTCAAATAGACCATTTTCAGAGTATTCGAACAGCGGGCAGGTGTTTCAGAAAATGGTCCATATTCTAACTAGTGATTTCTCTGATTACCTGGCAAACATTAACCCCCCCCCTCTCTCTCTCTCTCTCTCTCTCTCCTACCTGGCAGACTGCGGTGGCCAGTAAGGGCAGGCTGGCAGGTGAGTGGGTGGAGCCAGGTGGTCAGACGCGCCTCCTCACTGCAACGTAGATGGAAAGGGGCTTGTATTATTATTGTCAGTGGTGGTGGTGGTATGGTGTTTGTTGTAATGGTAGTGAAATTGTAATATTGATGGTAGTGATGACATTGGTAGTAGTAGTAGTAGTAGTAGTAGTAGTAGTAGTAGTAGTAGTAGTAGTAGTTGTAACAATACCAGCAGCAGGAGGAGGAGGAGGATGATAGTAGTAGTAGTAGTAATACCTGCGGCAGGAGAAGGAGGAGGAGGATAGAAGTAGCAGCAGCAACAACAGTAATATCGGCAGCAGTAGCAGCAGGAGGAGGAGGAGGAGGAGGGGGAATGCTGCTAAGGATTTCAGTAATAACAGTGGTAGGTTTGGGAACAATGAAGATATCAGACATGTTGTTGTTGTTACTGCCATTGTTGTTGTTGTTGTTGGTGGTGGTGGTGGTAACAATGACAAAATCAGTTATCCTATCATCCTATCGTTTCGGATTGTTGTTGTTGTTGTTGTTGTTGTTGGTGGTGGTGGTGGTGGTGGTGGTGGTAACAATGACAATCAATTATCCTATCATCCTATCGTTTCGGGTTTTCTTGTGTGGTTATTTTGAGAACAGGATTTCGTCATGGTATGTGGTGGGAGTGCATTCACGAGGAGTCCAGGACCTTGTGGCAGACTGAGACTAAGCTTTCAATGATTAACTCTGACTGCTGTGGCTTATGAAGTTTAATCAAGTGTCAAAAATTTCTCTCTCTCTCTCTCTCTCTCTCTCTCTCTCTCTCTCTCTCTCTCTCTCTCTCTCTCTCTCTCTCTCTCTCTGAAAATTAGGCAATATAAAGCAACTATACAAATAAAATGTAAAAGTTCATATGGAATAAATTTACATAATAAAAATAAGTGCCACAGGAGGTGTCTACGTATGCACTGAACGCATACACGCATACAACTCCCAACACTGATATGCATACGAGCAGTATTGATAAAACTCCAACCTGATATAAGACTGAGTGATGGAAACGTTATTTCTTTCTTTTTTACCCGAGGACTATCACTTTACTGTGCAATCAAAATAGTTCACCAGTTTTCAATTTTTCTTTCTTTTTTCATGCATTTCTTATACCAGGTAAAGTTTTCCCATAGCGTGTGTCACCCACGCAACAAACCCCATGGAAGGAATACACTTGTCACCTCTTCCTTGCACAACCGTACCTTCTAAAGCAAATAGTATAAAAAATAAATAAATAAATAAATTACTATGCAAACAAAATGGTCAACGTCACATGGACAACGTATAAAAAAAAAAAAACAGGCCTAGGAAGAGTTTATGTATGTACTGTACACTGTATGCAAGGTGTCTATGGAACAAACACACACACGCAACATCCAAAAACCCAGCACTGATATATATACACGAGTACATGGCGCTAGTGTGTCACCCCTGCAGCAAACCTCGGGCAGAAATGCACTAGTCACTCACTCCCATCATACCCTAGCATACCTGTACACCATCCCGGCCACGCCCCCTCTTATGGATTCGCGTCAGGACAGAGAGAGACTGGGGGGCCACGTGCAATGCGGTGCCTCTGCAGTCCGCGCGCAGCACCTGCCAGATATCAACTGGTAGGGAGCAGAGCCTCAGCCTACAGAGGGCAAACTTGAGATAAGCACGTTGTTGCCAGCTACCTCCAGCTCCACACATGCTTGCTGCCTCCTCTGCTTGCTTGTTCGTGGCTCTCCACTTCCTTCTATGAGTAAATATAGCCCGTTTCATGCTCGATCTCTTTGTGTGTGTGTGTGTGTGTGTGTGTGTGTGTGTTTTATTTAGGAGGGTAATTCATCATTCAATCAGTCAACTTATACATTCAATCCGTGTGTATTTGTCGGTGTGTGTGTGTGTGTGTTATTTAGGAAGGTAATTCATCATTCAGTCAGTCGTCATGCATTCAATCCGTGTGTGTGTGTGTGTGTTGGCAGTATCCATCTTGACAGCAGCTCAGTTTGATTTACACATTAGACTTGGTTGTTCAGGTGCTGGCAAGCGGGCCAGACATCCTCACATTCCCACCAAAGGATTGCCAACGCTGAATAACCCGATAAGTGGACTTTGTTAGGGGTTCCCCGCTACCCACTATCAAAAACTAAGAAACTAATGTAAATCTATATCCATCATCGTGTCTAAGCCCATCCAACAACCTCCAAATGATCATTCCCTATCCCTACCTGTAACGAAGTAGTTCCCAACCAGGCAGTCTGAAGAATAACGAGTGTTAGTTCGTTGAGGTGGTGGTGCCACTAGTAGGATGCCGAATGATGAATGCACAGAGCAACAGAATAGAGGTTCAAAATTCCAGTAAGGCTTTCCTCATTGATTCTGAACATAAATGCTAGCCTATTCCTTTATTCGTAACAGAAAATTAGTCAGTGAATCAGGAAGAGCACATAAGTGACGATGAAAAAATACAAGAAAACATGTGTCACGTATTTCGCTTCTTTCTTTAGGCTTGCATCTAAGTGGGCCTCCCCCCCTCTTTACTTTTTATTGCCCTTGCCCAGTGTCTCTTTTACATAAAAAAAAATAAATAAAAAAAAAAGCCTAACAAGCTCTCTGTCCTCACCTCTGTCGCGCCTCATTAATTCCACCCACACTGCCAATAAATGTTATATATATTGTTATATAATTATATAGTGTCACACAGAAGTAGTGGCGGCGGCAAGGCGAGGGCTGCTAGCATGCGTGAGGAAACAAAGGAGACGGATTGATTGGAGTTAACACACACACACACACACACACACAACTGGTTTCTCACTTGATGAAGAAGATGCGTCCGTCCTGAGTAACAGCATAACTCCAGGGCTGCGGCAGGTCCTTCACTAGTTCAGCGGCCATGGTCCCCTGTACTGCCCGGCCCGCCACACGCCTCGCGGCTTCCACCCACTAGTGCCACGGAGGTTCCCAACCTTGAATCATGCCATGCCTCAATGTTCAATAGGTATTTTTCTCCTTCAATTTTTTTTTTTTTTTTCAAGGTATTTGATGGTTACGTTAGAGTTGTTTATTTATTTTTTTTTTTTCAACACCACGATAGCCACTCAACTCAGCATAGCTGCACGTTTGATTTACTTTTTTTTTTCTTTACGAAGTTAATTCAGTAAACAATACCTATACCTATCGAGAATGAACATTTACAGTCCACCTGATCGTCACTGCTGCGTTCCATCTACCCAACCTTTGGTGATAATAAATTATATCATTATCATTTTATATTGTGTTCGGTCACCTGAGCTAAAAAATCATGACTATTTTTTTCTTGGTTCCTATAACACGATAGGAAAATTATTGGCATAAGTATTAATTCCAACAAGAACAATATCCTTCACCGATAGATTAATTACTGTCACGCTGCAAGACATCGCTTCCAGGCACCACAGCACACAACACCACTCAGCGGCAGACCAGCGTGGCCTCATATAGGCGTGTTTCTCCAACTACTCCACCACTGGGGAAGGGAGCTCACCTTGTGTGCCCTGCTATACCGAGCCTTATCCTCAAAACACCACTATGCTCATTCACTACCGCTCAGTTTCTACACACATTCCTTTGTTCGTCTCGGCTTTGCTTCACGACCGTTCTATTGGTCTTCGTCACGCCACATGGCCCGGGAACACCACTACGCCACACCTGGGTAGCACACGATCACCCAACACTCCTGAGAGCAGTACCAAAACTTGTAAGCTTTGAACTGAGATGTTTGGCTCGGGGTGCCGGGCCTCTAGTACGATAATTCACATTCTCCCAGCGTAACCCGCAGAACAATCTAAGCTATAGCTTTCTGTGATGCATGGAACCCGTCTCGGTAATTTTTTGCGCATTACCATATGGGCTATGTACTTCGCAGGTTGCAGATATTCAAGAAAATAATGTTGAATTTATTGAAAGTGAATATTTGGTGAATATTTCGTAAGGTGAGCTTCCTAATATCAATCAAGCTTTCCTACATGTGAAACAAAATGTTTTGATGAGAACGTACATTTGTTCAATGGGAATGTGTGCATCACGTGGCCAAAGAGGGGTGCGTAAGCTGTTTTTTGTTAAGCAACATGCCGCTTTGTGGTCTCAAGAAAAGCAGCATATGGCAACCATCAGCAGTGTGGGGTGGCCGTGCCCGAGGCCTGGAGGTGGCGGGTGTGGGAGGCAGGGAGGCGGGACCTCGGAGGTGCCTTCCAAAGACCACCACCACCACCGCCAACCTGTTGCTGCCGCTGAACTGTTGGATGTATAACGCCACGACATGTACTAGTAACCCACAGCACATGCACCTTCCCACCTGGATGATTAAGGAATAGTAACAGTGGCGAAGCGTGAGGAAAACACAGACACGTGTGCGGTGCACGAGGCTGTGATTTACCAGTCCACTGAGTCCAGCGAGGAAGGAGAGGGATGCCTACCATGACACTGCCACGCCACTGACCAACAAACTTTTTTTTTTCTTTTTTTCATTTCTTTTTTCTTTCTTCCTTTTTTTCGTTCTTCTTCTTCTTCTTCTTCTTCTTCTAAGTTATGATAATAATGGCAATAATGATTATGGTGATTTCTCAAGCGTTCGTCAAATTATTTAGACTTCCCTACTAGTGGACACATTATTTCATGTACTGTACACATATCAAAATAGTGATTCAGGGCTCGTAATCACGTAAGGACTATTGTCAAAGGTCACAGAGGTATTAGTTAAGTCCTGTAAGTGTTTTTTTTTTTTTTCTTTTTTCAATGCAGAATCCTTGTCTAACTATAGAATCATGAAAACTTTGAAAACTTTCATGATTTCCAACACAACAGTTAAAAGTAGTGGCTCTAAAATTTATCCCTGTGCCACCCATTAATGACTTGTCCCCACTCCGATTTGCAGCTGTAAACTAATTCTTTTGCTTGTCGCTAGAACCTTCTCATCTATCCCATGCACTCTAACCTTGTTCAAGAACGTTTGGTGGGGACGTCTTATGAATCGCCTCGCTAAAGTCTAGGTATATTATGTCATACCACCATTATCATCTGACTCATAGACTTAAAAACGCTCAACAAGTTCGTAAGGTATTACTTTATCACTTTCCTTGAGAGGCTGTACTAATCCAAAATTATTAATAATGATACATAAATAAGTGAATAAAAACTAATATATATTAAAACTCTTGATAAGAATAGCGATTACTTCTTAGATTTTTTCTGGAAGAAAGACACGATTCTTCGAAGATAGTTGATCTGTGAGGGTCCCGATCATGATTTCTAAATCATATCGGGCGTATGGATAAGCATGACTTGCTGTAAAGGTATTAATGGTCACGTGTAATAACGCTGTGTTGTGCATTATTTCTGGTGCTATGAATAAACAAATACTGTAGTTAATCTTTTGCAATGGTAATCTTCGAGTCTCAGTTTCTCTACTTATTTGACAGGAGCAGATATAACAGTAGCAGTAATAGCAGTAGTGATAGTGGTATTACAAGTAGCAGCAAAAGTAGTAGTAATAGTAGTAGTAGTAGTTGTTATTGTTGTTGCAATGATAATAATAATAATAATAATAATAATAATAATAATAATAATAATAATAATAATAGACAATTTGCCTATGGAAATAAGAAAAGTTTAACTTTTAAAGCTAATAGAAAATGGTTCGGAAAATGTTTTAAAGAAAACGATCTTCAATGCATAACTCCTACAGATTTTAATTCCCGTATGTTGAAGGCTTTATTTCAGTATTTCACACACAAACACACAACAACTTCTTAAAATTACGTGGAAATTCTTTTTGAGCTCAAGAAAACTACGGCCTGAACCGACATAAATGTTTGTAATTTATTCCTCAGTTATTATTATTATTATTATTATTATTATTATTATTATTATTATTATTATTACTATTATTATTATTGAATACTTCCTTGCCTCACTTATCTGCAATATACCACAGTATCTTTTTGTATATTTCTTAACAATTAACTAACATCTGACTGAACACCTTCATTTAAAAGATTCATATGATTGTCCTTAGTTACATAACTATACATTTAAGAAACGGTAGTATAAAAGTGTGAAAAAGCAATGTTGGGGATTATGGAAGAATATTGTACAGCAACAAAAGAGTTAAAAGTTTCACAAGGCGGTGCAACGTGCCTCAAATACACCCGCCTTCCTATTGACGTAAGCGAACCTCCCGGCCAGCTAGCTCATCCGGTCCTTCCCGCCACCACCACACCTTGTAACATTAGCGTAACCTTGAAAATGTTCTTCCTTTACAATACAAAGGTCATCATAAAATAATGATCGTTTATGGTCCAGCATCGGTATTTTTTTTTTCTCTCTTTTAAAGATTACTTTCAAAAGCCACAGAGATTGTAAGTCGTATCTTCGTTGGTGTTTTTTTTTTTTTTCTCATTGATGATGCAGAATCCTTATTAACCCTTTCATGCATTATCTCACAACATTGAAAGCACTGCACGATATTATAACAAACACCTACAAGAAAGAAAATAGGTTAAATGAATAATTTTTTTCTCTCTCTCTCAATATGTAGCCAGCATAATGTTCAGAGATGGCTGCTGAACGAAAAGAAATATTTCAGATTAGTTTATCAGTACAGAACCATGTATCATAAACGGTGAAAAGCTTAAACTATCTTTACAACTAAACCGTCTTGAAAACCTCCATAAATTCCTCTACAGCCTGGGAAATTAACCGAGATGAGATACTGAGACTTTAGAGAATGAGATCACCGATGTTTTAAGCACTGTACTGTATCGTGAGGTCCCAAGATAATTCCTGTAACCTTTATACTTCTGGTCACTACAATAACAAATATACACGTGAGACGATGAGTTCCGTAGCTGTATCGCTAAAGCAGATACAGAGATATAGCGATGTGCAGTTCATCAACCATGTGTGATCCAAATATACATATTTTCCTTCATCCTTTACTTCTTTGTTTGATCACAGTGAAAGAACAGGTATGTGTGTGAGTGTCTGTGTGTGTGGGTGGGTGGGTGGGTGGGTGGGTGGGAGAGATTCATAGTGTGTACATTGTTTATAAGTCAACAGGAAAAAAAAATGCAGGTAATCTATAAATAATTGTGTGGGTGGATGGGTGGGAGAGATTCTTAATGGATACATTGTTTCTACGTCAATAGGAAAAAAAATGCAGGTAACCTATAAATGATAAATCGTCTTCACGTAACGGTTTACTTTCACTCAATACTACTTATTAGTACTTACCTACTTACTTGAATTCTCATTTCAGCTATTGAACTGCATAGCACCAAATGAAAAAAAAAGAAAAAAAAGAAATATATAAAACAGAAAAGTGAAATGCTATAAAAAAGTATCTCTGGAACTGATAACTGATTGGAAATAAAAGATAACAGTAGTAGTAATAATAATAATATTTCCTGCGCTGTGGCTGCTGCGTGTCGCTACCTGACGAGAAAAGTCGAAAAGTTGCAGTTGTCCACAAGCTGCGCCACGAGCCGGTGTTGATAAAGGTAGATTCAAGAAGAGACAGGAGGAAACTCATTCTCACAGTGGTAGATGGATGGAACAGACTCATTAATGCTTTCTATTTTCTTACATCCTATTCTGTCCACCTCCCTAATGCAAGAGTTAGCCAATATTCCCAATTATTTATTCCTTTTATTAGTAAACTCTAGAATTTCATGCCTGCTTCTGTATTTCGTCCTACTTAGACTTGAATTGTTTCAAGAGGAAAGCTTCAAGAGACTTCTCAAATTTTGGATCATCCTTTTTTACTCTACTATATAAAGACCGGCACCTTCAGTGGGGCTTTTTAATATATATATATATATATATATATATATATATATATATATATATATATATATATATATATATATATATATATATATATATATATATATATATATATATATATAATTTTTTAATTGGCCTAGGCCAATTAGAGACGTCGCAGTGAGCGTTTTGATACCAGATAGCGCCAGAATTTTTAATTCTCGCCGGAAAATAAATACTTTTTGGGGCAAGGTTTTACAAGCTTACAAAGGTGTATCGTTGCACAGTAATGCGTCTGAATTTTAAGTCAATTAATTTCGTGATAACTGACAGCACATGACATTGTTTGAGCCTCTATTCATAATTTCAGATGATATTCTTAAAAGAGCCTATAAGTGTATCAAGGCAGGCAATCTGTAATTTTCTACTGACCTCAATGGAAGTATACTAATATATACTTGCATTTTCATGTACTAAACAACAGGCAAATCCATTTAATGTAAAGAAAATATAATTTTGTATCAGAGACTTTATTTTTGCGGTACGATCACTATCCTCGGGTACTTGGGCAGCGAGCAAACCAAAACACAGGACCACGCTTACTCGACTACCCTGCACAATGGATACATCACCGCCACAATCATGGACTACAGCGGAATTAAGAAAATTCCTGAAAGAACGAGCTATACCCTATTCTGGATATAGTAAAGGCCTTTGTATCGGCAGAACTGAGAGGCTATTGTTTACACTTTACACTCCTTCCTAAGGCGCGCGGCGCTTTCTTTAACTGAAGAATCATGATCAAGATAAGTACGTCGTACGTCCGCCACCGGTGCTGTTCTTTTTTTTTTATTTCACTGATTTCATATATAGGACGTGTCAGTGATATCTAATATTTTTCAACATTCCCAGATAAAATGCACAAGCCGAAATCAACATCCTTTTATTTTTACTGTTCATACTTACTTAAAAAAAATCATTACCTATTTTTAGTTTTATCTTATAATTCAATTAACAAAGCCTTATCATACACCAGTAAGTATGAATATTAATATTAAGGGTTATGTTTTTAATTTTCAGATACACTTGTGCAGCAATTCATGCTGTACTTTTCCTGCACATCGATTTCAAATTTAGCTAAGACACCCCTTTGCCCCAGGAAATCGGAGACAATTAAAAATGCTGGCGCTGATAGGTATCTACCAGCCTCACTGCGACGTCTCTAATTAAAAATAACCGACTCAATAGGGAGCTTTGAAAGAAGATTAGACAGATTTATGGATGGGGATGATAGATGGAAATAGGTAAGCATGCTGTATACAGGCATTGCCACATGCAGGCCTGGTGGCTTTTTGCAGCTTCCCTTTCTCTTACAATCTTATGTTCTTATGGTGGCAATATGTACTCGGAACTAACTTTATGACTGCTGGTCTGCGACGTCTAGAAAGTTTTTTCATACATGTTTGTCATGAAACACTTCATTTGTAACTCAGCAGAATTATGTGCTTATGTATTAGAAAAGTTAAAAATGGAATTGAGAGGTGATATAATTTTAAATAAAGGATAGTGTGTTATCAATACCGTGTGCAGATCTCTTGGAAAGCTTTCATAAAATAAATGAAGCATTAGATATTAGCTAAAAAAAAAATACTATCAGATTTTCAACCATTATACACCTGGAATTGAAAGAGATGACAGAAGTTCAAATACAAGATCGTGTTTTATTTATACTACATGCAGATCCTATTACAGACTTTCGTGAAACCATGGAGACATTAATAAAAATAGATGCTGTCACATTTTCACTGAAAATACACCTGTTATTATCGCGAATGGCCTTAGTATGCTGCATATCAGGGTTCTGTGTCGCTTATGTAGTACTGTATTGGGCTGCCTTGACATGCTGAGTGGTGAGTGTCACTGACCGCTCACCTAACCCAAAATAACTCGATCTAGTCACTTTTTTTTTTTTTTCAACGTCTTGTCTTGATTACTTTTAATACGCTTTACTGGAAGTTATTAAGGGTGTTTCATGATCCCAGTGATACTGTCATGGTAAGTTCAGAGAACGAAAAAAAATTAGGACTTATAGTCAGCTCTAATCTCTGCCTGAGCAAGCAATGCATAGAGGCCTGAAATAAAGCAAATCAGGTATTAGGATTAACTTTTAGGAGTGTTAAAAGTAGAAGTCCCGAAGTAATATTGAAGTTATATTTGACGCTGGTCAGACCTCATCTAAATTATGCTGTGCATTTCTGGTCCCCATGACATAAAAAAGATTTAGGTCTATTTGAGTCAGTACAACGGATAATAACTAAGAGGATACAGAGGATGAAGGGTATTCCTTACGAAACGAGACTGATGTCTTTAAATTTACATTCTTTAGAGACCCATAGGTTAAGAAAGGACCTGGTAGAGGTCTTTAAGTGGTATAAAATATATAACAAGAGTAATGTAAACAAAATTCTCAGAATCAGTAATCAGGACAGAACAAGAGACAGTGGCTTCAAGCTTGAAAAAAAGATAGATTTAAAAAATAAATAGGAAGGAACTGGTTCTTAAACAAAGTGGTAGATGAATGGAATGGACTCAGTAATCAGGTCGTTAGTGCTAAGTCATTAGAGAGCTTAAAAGATTAGACAGTTTTATGGATGGGGATAACAGGTAAAAATAAGTACACATGCTTCATACAGGGAGTGCCACGTGTAAGCTTCTTGAAGCTTCCCTTATTTTCTCATGTTCTTATGTTCTTATATATTGTCTTCTTAGCTTCTTCTCAGCTTCTTATGTTCTTATGTTGTTTTCTCAGCTCATCTAAAACACTGGATCCAGGCACTGTACTTTTCAGCGTCTAGTCTCGAGTACTGGAAGTTTTCAGGGATTCTTAATGGTGCATTCTGCACCATCATTGGAGGAAACATCCACGGAAATCCGACTACTCACCAGTGTGACCTTTAGAAATAGTCATGTAGGATTCAACAAAGCGTTTCAAAATACGGGTCTTGGTATGCATATATCTGATGAAACTCACCGAAAGGGGGGAGGTGGTCAGCCGGTGCATTGCACCGGGGCCCATGGGGTCTTTGGTGGGCCCAAAGATACAAATGGGGGCCCTGCATCTCTACCTCTACCTATTGGCTGCAGGGGAAGGGGCCCTTAACTATTTCTGTACCAACACATTTCAGTTCCCTCGGCGGCCTTGGCTGTGAGAGTATTGGTTGCAAATCACAGTAACGTCAGGGTAGACACAGAAGCCCCATGGAAGAAAAAAAGAAGAAAAGGAAAAGAAAGAGAAACCGGTTTGGTGATGCCTCAGTTGCCCCGCGTCGCCGGCGTGAAGATGCGCCGCCGCCTCGCACTCCTGTGAATCTTGCGGTGGAGAGCAAACTGATGATGTTCCTAATGAATGTGTTCAGAGTTCATATAAGTAGCATGATGAAAGAAACATGAGTTAACCACAAGGGTGACACACACACACACACACACACACACACACACACACACACACACACACACACACACACACATACACACACACACACCACATCTTGTAACACAAAGGATGACAAAGCATGTAGTCTGTGATGTACGCTGACAGTTTTATGTAATTTATTGTCACTAACATCAAATATTACAATAGCAAGCCGGTCCTTCCAGCTCCTGTGTACTCCATGCAGTAGAGTCGAGTACACTGTAAGACGACATAAGACGTAAAACGTAACGTATGACGTAAGATGTTGAAAACGTTTCGTGGAAGTGAATCCTACCATTATACTTCGTCGTGACACATGGTTTGAAAATAAACTGTGATAACAAAGAGACTACTTAATTTCCGTCGCTACTGACCGAATCACAGGTTTCCAAGAATACCGGCGGAGGTGTTTTTTTTTTTTCTTCTTCTTCTTCTTCTTTCTTTCTTTCATCCTAGCAGAGGAAGAACGTCGAGGAGGAAATCCCCAGCTCAGGAATGAGCCAGTCTTCCCACTCGGCTTTCTGACGATTGCCACACTTACTAGGAAGAAAAAGCTGATAAAATAGGAAGCTGGACATGAAATTTAAATATGTATGTCTAAACAAAAAGAACTTCCCTAAAAAGGTAAAAACGGCTTTCCTTGTCCAACTCCACCCAAATTGTTAGCAGGACAGCACTGGAACTGAAATTTATGTATCCTCTTCATGTTTTTCACAGGTTTTTAATGGGCTCGTTCTTTATAAGGACTTTTGGTGATTTGTCACCCTGCACGGATGTGCTTTCCTCATGACTCATTCTCGCAAGACTGCAGAGGTCACAGTCGACTCGTCTTGCTTTGATGTTGCCACACCCTTGGTCCAATTGTGTGATTTCATGCCGGCAACTTTACTCGCTTGTCCTATAAACACCAGCATCCTACCACGGGACAGTGACAACACCAGAATAATTAATTCATCTTGCATATGTGTTGCCTCTGCTTGATATATGAAAGTGTGTGTGTGTGTGTGTGTGTGTGTGTGTGTGTGTGTGTGTATTTTTCAGCTTGTGTCTTAGTGATGTAATTTTTATTTTTTTTTTTTATAGATATCTCTTTCTTTTTATTTTTATCTGGATTTGGCCTTCAGAACTCGCCATTTAAACTCTAACATTTCCACCGGGAAGTGCCTCACTACTGATAGAATTCGTGTAAACTCAATAACCAAGAACGTATCCAACATTTCTTCTTCTTTTTTTTCCGGAAACCACGATAAGTTGATACCAGCATTGCTCATGCAGATCCAGCCTGACCGAGAGAGAGCGTGGCGGCGTCTGGCATCACATGTGTAGGTCGTCAAGGCAGACCTGTTCTGGTGGCCGCGCTGGAGCAGACCCAAGCCGAGCAGCAGCAGCACAGCCAGCAGGTATTCAGTCCTTCGCTGGGAGCCGACGTTGGTGGTTGAGCTAGTGTTTGACTCCAGCGTACTCTTCAGAACACTATCGGTAAGCTTTTAGAAGTTCTGCGAGTTATGAGTACGTAGCATATACCCAAGCTGTAAGGTTTATTTTGAGTTCATCCCCATGCAGGGCTGTGGTGAAAGCTAGCGGGGATTTTAGTTATGTTTAAAAGCAATTAGTTTCACTCACAGAGATCATAGTTTTTTTCTTTTTTTTTCTTCACTTCTTTATGTTCTGTTCGCCAGTAAAAAAGATAAACAAAATAGAAATCGATGCAGACAAACAAGATGCCGAAGTGAAAAATCAATGTCTCTTTTCTGCTTACTCGTGAATACCACTTGCTTGACAACAAGAAGAAAAAAAAAAAAACACACATTACATGCTCAAGACTCTGTGACAGATGAGGAACGTTTAGGGGAAATCTACCATCGAGGGAAATGCTCGAAGCAACACCATTCATGCGTAGATTTCAACGGAGCGACGCAACATATCTAAGGCAACACTGTGATCCACGGAGTAATCAGCCCTTACTCGATATGTATAACGGTGACGGAGAGCGAAATGAGCGTGATGCAAATAGTAAACTCTGGACCTCCCAGCCTGCTTTTGTATTTCATCAAGACACTTATCCTCCGCGTTTTGACGATTGCTTTGAATTTTTTAAAGACTGGCACTTCAGTGGGCCTTTTTTCTTTTAATTTTGTTGCCCTTGATCAGTGCCCCTACTACACGTAAAAAAGAAAGAAAGAAAGAAAGAAAGAAAGAAACGATGAAGGGAAGACAGACGAAGGGAAGATAAAGAATGGCGTGGAGAGATGGAGCTGAAAGAAACTACACAGCTTGGTCAGAAAGACGTCGGACGCAGAGAACGGAAACTACTGGCAACGACATGGCAGGAAAAGATGGGATAGGAACGAGAATGGCAGGGATAGACAAGGGTCATTTTTATCTCTGTACATTACTACGACGCTCGCCCACATGAGACATTGTCGCCAATACTAAACAGGTTAAAGAAGGTTAGTGCCAAGTGCTCAAAACAAACACCACTCATAGCTTTATTTAAGGATGCTGGCTGTAGCACCCTCCCGAAGCAGGGCGACCTGACATGCATAGAAATTACCCAATGAGGAAAGGAAGCAGGTGTGGATGCATACAGAAAACCAAACAAGGACAAACTTTTCTTTCTTTTCTTTTCTTTCTTTACACAAGTGCGAGAATATACAAGACACTGTATTATATATTTTTCATTCTTACTATCACTAATTTTTTGTTCTTGCTACTATTGCTATAACAACAACAACAACAACTACTACTACTACTACTACTACTACTACTACTACTACTACTACTACTACTACTATACAGCGACCCATAGGAAGACATTATTTTCTTTCTTTTCTTTTCTTTCTTTACACATGTACAGGTATGTGTGGGGCATGGTACGTCTTCTTCTTCTTCTTCTTCTTCTTCTTCTTCTTCTTCTTCTTCTTCTTCTTCTTCTTCTTCTTCTTCCTTCTTCTTCTTTTCCTTACTGCTGCTACTACTACTACTACTACTACTACTAAAACAATAATCCTCTATGCTTCCTTCTTTTATTTATTTCATTTTGGTTTCCGGTTAAAAGTTAGTGTTTTTGTCATACCAGGCACTTTTTTTCTTGCTTTGTTTGTTTTGTTTCTTTTTTTCCTGTTTCGTCATCAACGTTTCTGGTTTTAGTAGTGCTTGTTCCTCACTGCTGGTGCGGACTTCCCCGTGATGTCAATTATTTATCTTTTTTACTGGTTTACTTTTTTTTTTTTTTTTTTATCTATCTCCTATTATTCCCAACACGTTTTCTGATATTTTTCTTTCTTGTTTAACCAATCTTTATCTGTCTTTGGTAAACATTCGAAAGGAATCTGAATTTTTGTTTTAGTCTTTTTATTACATAAGGCATTTGTTAGCAGCCATGACCTGCACCTGCCGTTGACAAAACCTGCACCTGCCGTTATAAAAGAAGATACAACAGAAGAAGGTTTTTTTTTTTTTTTTTTCTTGACTCTTAAAATGTTCAGTTCTCAGAGAAAGTCAGTTTTCTCAGACCACAGAGATAATGAGCTGGGATCTCATGTGTGTTTTTTTTTTTTTTTTTCCAGTGATGATGAAGATTTTTTTCTAAACTTTGTCATATTAGCAATGCAATTATGAAAACATCATTGAAACCCTGAAATTACTTTCCTGTACTCCACCCAGATGAAACCAGTCGAAAGAACTTTTGTTACACTTTATAAAAACAATCTTTGCAACCACGAAAACAAACCTGCAGACCACAAATAACATTTCTACACTCCAATCAGATAAAACTAACTAAGCTTTATATAAATATCGCTACAACCAAGAAAAAACCTGAAAACCCCAAATAACATCTCTACACTGCGGCCAGATTAAACTAAATAGACGAATTTGTGCTAAACTTTATAAAGAAAATCACTACAATCATGAAAACTTCGAAAAGTACAAATAACTTCTCTCCCTTATAGCCAGATTAAAAAAAAAAAAAGAAAATGAAAAACGATCTTGAAAACTACAAATAACATCTACATACATATACACTCTATTCAAATAAAACCAGTCGAAACAAGACGACAAAACGATAGAGAACACAGCCCCTAAGAATAATATTGTACTCTCTAGTGGCTGTGGCGGTGGTTAGACGCTGCTCGCTGTGGAAAGGAACACAAATTGCGGAGGGGAAGATTTGGGGAGGAGAGACTGGAGAGGACTCGGTGGGGGAGGCGGGGAAGGTCAGGCGGCCGCGGAACGAGGTTGGGAATCCCCGGCACCATTGTCAAAGTTTTCCTACACTAGCCAGCGTAAGAGAAAGTGGTACGCGAAAGCCTGTTTTTTTTTTTTTTTACTTTTTACTTTTTTTGTTATTCACTTTTTTTTCTCGTTTAGTGGTGGGAGTGGTGATGTGATGTGATGTGATGTCTTGTGATGTGTGTTTGTGTGTGTGTGTGTGTGTGTGTGTGTGTGTGTGTGTGTGTGTGCGTGTCTTGGTGGGTGGGTGGCTGGGTGTAAAAGGGATGTTGGACAGAGGAAATTCCCGCATTGTTGTCAACCCTCTTTTTATTTTCTTCACAACTGCACTGCTCGGCGAGTTGAGAAGACAGGGCTACGTATCCTGTTTTTTTTTTTTTTTTTAATGTTGGGTTTAAAGGTTGCAGTAGTGAAACTATTCTGAGAAAA
>NC_087153.1:11622500-11650000 GCF_035594125.1 Scylla paramamosain
TGCATATTGGTATCATGTCATTACGGTTCACTTCTTATTAACCCTTGTGTCTCTCTCTATCAGAGATAAACGTTCCTTACTTGCATCCTATA
This sequence comes from Scylla paramamosain, assembly GCF_035594125.1. NCBI lineage: Eukaryota > Metazoa > Arthropoda > Malacostraca > Decapoda > Portunidae > Scylla > Scylla paramamosain. Next base: position 11,622,593 of record NC_087153.1, read on the forward strand.
TAACCCTTAATTCCTTCCAGCAACTTAAATTTCAAAACATCCTAAAGGTCTTCCCTATTCATCCTGTTATACATAATATGCTCTATTAAAATATCATGTCATTTTATATGGTGCTAAAAGCCACGACTATACTTTCAAATGCCACAGAGATAATCAGCCGGGCCCAACATATTCTGAAACACGTCTGCCCGCACCTCGACTATTTACGATAGACTCTTGTTTAAGTGACACGGGTTTTTAAGACTGACTTCCATGGCTCTAGTGACAGATTCACAAGATTCCTACATTATGAATAGGAGAAATATTCATGAGAACCCGACTAGTCATCTCTGTGGCCTTTGAAAATGGTCATGGTGAGAGAGCAAAGCGTTTCTGAATACGAGACATGATCCTTACCAAGCTTTGTGTCTCGCCCCACCAGGGCGACAGCGGCGGGCCCCTCCATTACCTGGACCTGAGCGACGGCAAGTACTACGTGGTGGGCGTGGTATCCTTCGGCGTGGGCTGCGCTCGGTCAGACTTCCCCGGGGTGTACACGAGGGTCACCAGCTTCCTGGACTGGATCGAGAGAAATGTATAATGGTTGCCAAGATACGATAGCGTGTAATGTTTGCTTGTTCGTCAGTGTCGGCGTGATTGTCGTTTTTTTTTTTTTTTTACCAAATATCAGCGTGCAAGGTTAATGTTACGTTCACATTAAATATCTAACAAAGTATTATTTTGTTTTATTTTCCGATGCACCAATAAGTAGTACTAGTGGTAACAATGGCGGTAACTAAGGCAGTAGTGGTGACAACAGCAATTACAGTAGTAGTAGTAGTAGTAGTAGTAGTTGTTGTTGTTGTTAGTAGTGGTGGTGGTGGTGATGGTGGTTGCGGTGGTGGTGGTCGTGAAAAGGAATACTTAAGAATAAACAAATAAGTAAGCAAGTAAACAAATAAAATTTTGGAACCCTCTTCTTGTTACCTTACTTCCTTCCTTCCTATGACTTCAAGAAAACCGGAGTATCAAAACAAAAAGAAACTGTACCGATCATCTCTCCTGGCTCTTCAAGTTCTTTTAGCGACCCGTATTGCGAGAAGCCTATTTTTTAGCATTTCTTTTCCTTGGTCGGCCTCCCTGACACGTAAACTAAACAAATAGATAACTAAGTAACTAACTAACTAACTAAATAAATAAATAGAAAGATAGATAGATCAATAAATGAATAGACTTTGGAATAGGGTAAGTACATTTTCCGTTTATGATCCTTCTTCCTCATACCTTTCAAGCATAAACAGCAGACCACTTCTAGAGGTTAAGTGGCTTGGCCTTGCATTTCAGGTACTTCGGATCTTTCTCTCTCTCTCTCTCTCTCTCTCTCTCTCTCTCTCTCTCTCTCTCTCTCTCTCTCTCTCTGATGGATATTACGATGAGACAAACACCTCATGTAAGCTGCAAGATTCCCCATTGTCATCAGTGTTATTGGTGGCACACGTATAAGTATTACTGTATCCAGAGATTAGGAGGCAGAATATGTAAATAAGGCGTGAAATAAACCTAACTGTGGAATGCAGTTGTAGCTCATGACACCGAAATCCATTTTAAATTGTGTTTTTGGCAAGTGTGTGTGTGTGTGTGTGTGTGTGTGTGTGTGTGTTATTGTGGAAGATAATCAATTAATCCAACACCTAACTTAACCCAACCCAGTCATCTCAGCCCCTTGCAGAGAGTAAATGGAATATAACATGTATCTTTTGTGCACTCAAACTAACTTAACCGTCACCACACAGTCCAAGTAATTGGAATTTGACTTTTCTTTTTACATTCAACTTAAAAATCTTACCCAGACACCCCATAGTCCCTTGTTAGGATTAAGTACAATTTAACAAATCCTGAATTCAACTCAAATTAACCAAGTCATTTCGCAGCTAGTGGAATTTAATAAATCTAATTGCATTCAGCCTAACTCAGCCATCCCCACAGCTGCTTGCAGAGATAAGCAGAATTCTGAAAATCATTTTGCACTAAGCAGAAACTAGTGTGTCATCCAATTAGCCTGACAGCTGTTTCTTTCTTCCCTTGGCTTGGCCTAGCTGCCCCCACCATTGCTATTGTGTTGACACCCCCGGGGTGGGTTCCTAGTCTCAACTCGCCTCATGTACATAATTAATTAAACTCATAAAATATGTCAATATTCCGGTTCTTTTTTTATCAAAAAGTGAAATGTAAATTAACATTAAGTATTTTGATGTATTGTTTTGACATTCAAGTGCAAAAACATAACATAGCACCTGCAGCGAGTTTAGATTTTACTTTTACTCCTGGCTAAAAGTGATTTAAGAAAAATTTTATAGTTTATTGTATATACTTTCAGCATATGCTTTTATCTGGAAGTAAATTTTAAGTCTTTTAGGGCTTTTTTATGTGTACGGGCCCGGGCGTCAGAGTACGGCGATGCTTGGCAAGAAGTCTTCCGTTGACTTATATAACACTTTCTTTCATATACTCACCGAATGGAGCAGAATGAAAGACGCAACAAACTGCTATTTAATAATTTCACATCTGTAGAAACATATGCTGTAATCTATTGCAACAGCCACAGCTTAAAAAAAAAAAAAAGTGTTGTGAAGAACGACTTTACGCGAGGTGTGTGTGTGTGTGTGTGTGTGTGTGTGTGTGTGTGTGGGTGTGTGTCTGGAGAGAGGTGGATTTCCCAGATTAACTTTTTTTCTTTTTTTAATGTAAGAGGGGTACTACCCAAGAGCAACAAAATATATATGTATTCCAAAATTAGAGAAAAGTGAAATTACTGTAAGTTGATATTTTTTAGCAAGTGAAACTCATCTTGATGATATCGCTGATAGAAGAAATGAGGGCTAGAAATGAAAAGTATAGGTGCTGGAATTAGACTAGCTAAGCTGTTTATGGGGGAAATTGATTGACTGGTTTAAAAATTATGTGCCGCAACATCGCGGTCATATGGCCCCGCTACAAAATGTTAAGAGACGAAAATTGTGGTGGAGAAAATTATGGTAATAGAAAATATTATTGTAGCAGTGCAATATGTAAAAAAATAATAATAATAATAAATAAAGCTTAAATTATGGTAGGACAAAATAATAGTAATAGTAATAAGAAAATGTGGTGGTGTAGAAAAAAAAAATAATGGCATTACATAGAAGAGGATTGAATTAAATACTAAATCCAAAGTTTAGAGACTGTGGAGGAGGGCAGCTCTCTCCACAAAGAGAAGCACCTCACATCCCGCCGGGTTGAGTCACATTCTTCCCAGCATCAGCGAGAGACGGGAAGTCCCATCTTCTCCCCGTCACCGGGAGTACCGCTCACACGGGTCCCTGTAACTGGAACACTCCAGACTCCACCAGCAAGAGTGTCGCTCAGTGAGAATACTTGGAAAATGGTACCCATGTGCTAGATCCGTATGACCTGTCCGGAGACGCGAAAAATAAAAAAAAATGAAAGTAAATAGATAACAGCAACAACAACAATAAAAACAACAACAACAGCAGCAGCAGCAGCAACAACAACAACAACAACAACAACAACAACAACAACAACAACAACAGCAACAACAACAACAACAACAACAACAACAACAACAACAACAACAACAACAACAACAACAACAACAACAACAACAACAACAATAATAATAATGATAATATCTGTGATCATAATAATTATACGAATAATTATGTCCCATAGAACGGACCTGGACTTGTACGAGGATGTAATAGAAAGTTTTTTTTTTTCTTCTTCTTCTTCTTATTATTATTATTATTATTATTATTATTATTATTATTATTATTATTATTATTATTTATTTATTTTTATATTGTTATTTATCATTATTATATTTATTATTATATTATTATTATATTATATTTACTATTATTATTATCATTATTATTATTATTATCATTATTATTATTGTTATTATTATTATTACTATTATTATTATTATTATTATTATTATTATTATTATTATTATTATTATTATTATTATTATTATTATTATTATTTATTTACTTTTTTATTTTTTATTATATATATGCATATTTTTATTTTATTTTATTTCATTTTGTTTGTGTAAATGAGAGAATAATGGGAGAGAGATTGTTGCCGTGGATAACAGCTTTATAATGGTAATATGAGCACGCGTGTGAAAGCATTTAAAAGTCGTGCATGTTCGTCATAATGTATACAAAATTTAGATTCATTAGATTGGAAATGCACATAACTTAGCAAACTGCAATGAAATGTTTACTATCGTGACAAAAAGAAGAAACATTAACCTTTTTTTTTCTTTTAAGTAACTGATCGTCCTCAATATTCCAGCAATCTAATCAATGTTTTTAATGGCAGAAAGAAAACTGGGGTCACCAACTCACTCTTGTCTTTTTTTATTAACTGACTGTGCCCAGTATCTTGTACCTGATCCTAATAAGGCATCCCTTCGTCTTGTACAGTTATTTCTGATTCTAGCTCTTCTGAAATTGGCTAAATGTTTTTCCTACCTCTTAGGATGATAGGATAATAGGCTGCCATTAACTTACCCTTCCCCCTCTCCTGCAGCCTCGTTATATAAGACTTTCTAAACGTATAAGACTTTCTCTCCCACTTTCTACGTACCTGCTTCCATCTTTATTCTGTCTAGCTAACTTGTGAGGATGTTTTTACTCTCTCTCTCTCTCTCTCTCTCTCTCTCTCTCTCTCTCTCTCTCTCTCTCTCTCTCTCTCTCTCTCTCTCTCTCTCTCTCTCTCTCTCTCTCTCTCTCTCTCTCTCTGTTCTTTTGACCTTATGACTGGAACTTTTATGAGAAGAAGTATTGAGACATCCGTGGAAATACATTTATTAACATTTCCCTTTTGAGTTCTTCCTTCCTTTATTCATTTGTTTTCTGATGTGTGATTTTTTTTTTTTCTTTTGGTATGCACATGTGAGAGAAGAAAACTCGTGTGAATCAAGTGAGCTATACTGTACCACATATATATTTCTTCCAAACCAGGGGCTCATTATCAGTGAGGTGAAGATAATTAAGAGCAAAAATATGTGTATCTCAGAATCTATACTTTACTGCCTTATTGGTGAAGCTCTGACAACCGTTGGTACGATAAGTGTATATACAAAGAAGCTAATGAAAGTTAAGGGAATGAAGACTCTATGACACTGGGTTGGTTCACGGGAGGGGTTAATCACAGTAGAACGGGTAGCGTAGAGCAGCAATGGGAAGGCCAGACGTACGGATCACTCGATGTAAGTTTGATGGAAACAGGAAACACTCGTATAGCGAGACACAAAAGTCCTTGATGTCACGGTATTTGAAAAAGAAAGAAAGAAAGAAAGAAATCTGCACACCGTAATGAAGAGGGCGTTATAGAGAATGGTACTTAGATTAATAATTGAAAAGAAATAGTAACGAATACGTAAAATAAAATAAAATTAACAAATAGAATATAATAGGTAAAATGGATAAATAAATAAATAAAAAAATATAAATAACTTAAATATAAATTGAAATAAAATTTATATAAAGGCAGGGGAGAGAAAGCACTAGATGGAGCATATTATGATAATATAACAATGAAAGAAGCATAAGACTCCATAACAAAGAAACAGAATAGGCATAGGCCTGACCTCCGCAGTGGATTCGCTTTCCTTTTTCCTTAGGCCTACACACAGTGCATCCTTCCCTCCAGGCCTGCCTTCTTTCACTCATCTATTTATTTTCGCCATCTAAGCGGTGACATGAGCATGCTAGCAACACGAGTAGATTGCCATGCATTTAGTAATTCCGATGTTTAATGTTATGTCGTTGATACTGACATCATTATAATTATTACGTGCTTTCCCATTTTTCATATCTTCAGACCCACTTGGCAACACTGTCATTAAGAGAAGTTGGAGAGATGAAGATTTAATGAAGAAAATTTGAAAAGTAAATATTTTATCTTATTCTTTTAGCTGTAACATTATTATGTCATATGCTATAAAGACTAATTATCAGTTTAATTTACTTTTGTTAGGGTTTAATTAAAGATTGTTCGCTACTGTAACATATTCTGTTCAGCCTCTTGATATAAAATGAAAAAAAAAAAAAACATTCATATGAAGAATGACATGAAAAGGGCATGTTAGCATAAGAAGAGTGGGATATATTGGCACAGTGCTGGCACACACGAGCATCATTACGTGATTCAAGCAGATTCCAGGAAAGGTTAAGGAGGAAAGACTAGCAAACGCATATCTGCTGTTTTATCATACGCTAGCCGAGAGAGAGAGAGAGAGAGAGAGAGAGAGAGAGAGAGAGAGAGAGAGAGAGAGAGAGGAGGTTTGATTCGGAATCCTGATAGGAGACTGCTGTATGGTCTCATTGTTTTGCTAACGGTACTCTTTACTGCAGGAGTTGCTTAGTTACTGCGTATTTATAACACACACACACACACACACACACACACACACACAGTGTATTTTTATACGTTTATTTATTGATTGATTAGCATTACGAGCTGAATTCGAGAACGTCAAAGACACAGGCAAGCTTCCCTCAGGATTGCTAATCATTATTCTACCCACTACCATCTCAGGTATATAATCTCCGTACCCACTTACTATTCCCTCCCGCTGCTCCCTTCTGCATCCCACCATCTACGAGCTCCTCTACCCTCACTAACCTTTACCAGTTTTATCGTACATATCACACCAACGGACTGTGGAATGTATTTTCAAACTTTTCAGCGTCTTCTTTCGATGACTTTTTAACTGACTATAGTGGAATTTTTTTTTTAGATTTTCAAGTGCGTGCTCATGATTCAACTGATAGTTTAACATGGTTTCTGCATCACCATTGAGGAAAAACACCCATGAAAACCCGACAAATGATCTTTGCGGCCTTTGAAAATAGTCTTTATGAGATAATAAACCGTTGAAAAGACCTGAGGCATACGTGACATCTTGATAACCTATAGTATGCAGTGACGCCTAGGTGAGGTTCGCAGTTTTATGACTTCTAAGCAGTCCAATCCTAATGATCAGTGATCACATGCTCCAAAAGCCATTAGGTGTAAATTAAAAAAGTAAACATTAGGGAAAAAGTCATTCACCCTAATAACCACCTTACCTAGTGCAAAATTAAAGTGAACAGGCCTTTGAACAATTAAGGGAAGAAGGAAGAATTACTACAAGAAAGAGAAGGCGCAAGAGAAAGAGGGAGAGTTTGTCATGATATATATTATCTATTATAAATTGACTAACCTTTCTACCCAGTGCAAAATTCAGTGAACAAGCCCCTGCACAATGATAGAAGACGAATTAAAGCAGAAGAAAGGGGAGGAGCAGAAGGAGAAAGAGGGACAATTTGTCATATTACTTATATTAAAAGTTAACTAGCTTGAAACCAATCACGAAACCAAGAAAGTTCTCTCAGTAGAAACTCGAAGGTCGCTACAAGGACGCGAATCTTAATTTGTCATCTTTAAATTGGTTACAGAGGATCAGTGTGGCACTTCTTTCAATACATATTGACTGATTTCACTATTTCAGTACAGTATAGACAGTTGTAGATTATCATAAAAATATGTATAAAGCCTCATCCTAGCCATTGAGCTCTGTAAGTATGTAGTTTTCGTTAGTAATACTCCTTTTTCTATGTCTTGGGTTCTTCCTTGTCTACTTTACACCAGCCTTTTTTTTATGACGTCACCAGGTGGAGAAATCGGATACGTAATAGATATTTCGTGCCTATATATTCTCCTTCCCTAGTGACAGGCTTTATTTTACTCACAAACCCACACAGAAATGCACCCAAATCTACACAATTTCCTTCTCGACTCCCAGAAATCATCCTTCTCTATTACATGTTTGTTTACGTTTGTTCGGCAATTGTCATCAGCACTCAGTGAACCCTTGCCTTGGGGATACCAGAACTTGCCTGCTGCTGGATATGACTTGTAGGTCGCGAATTGCCACTTGACTGTATAAAAAAAAAGGGGAGAGAGAGAAAAAAAAAAAAAAACGCGAGGTTGGTGAAGCAGTGAGGAATATTATCAGTGTGGCGCCTCCCGTGGGTGGCGGTGGAGTGTGCTGATTATCGCTGGTGCCCCACGCCCAGGAATGTTGTTATCTCGCCTCTACTGCCTGCAGATGGTGTTTTCCGGAGAGATTTAGAGGCGCAACCCTTCCCAGGTGAGGCGTAATACTCTGGGTGGCATGTGTATTGCTGTTTTGATGTGTAATGTGAAGGTGCGTGTTGTGTTGGGTGAGGCGAAATAGGTACTAGTGGGTGAAGTGGGTGATGTTAGGTGTTCATGCTTCTGTTGTTTGTTATATTGGGGTGCGCTGTCTGTGGCTTATTCAAGCAGCAATGATATGTTGTTTTTATCAATATATACGGATCACCTATAGTTGCCTTGTTTGCCCCCCATCCATCTCAGATGGCAGTTCCTCACGGGCATGAGCTCATGGTATTATATAAGTTATAACAAGGATTCCGGAGAAAATCTGGTTCTTATAGACGGGGAATACTGCTTATATAACTTCAAGGTCCAGTACAGGTGCCAGGGATCATATTAGTGAATGCTGCAGGTGACAAGTAGTGCAGTGGTAATTTGAAGTCTTGGTGGTGATGAAACATTGTCTTCTTTTACGTGTGTGATAAAATTGTGATAGGAAAGTGGCAGATGAAGTCATGAACACAATGCTGTATGTATGTATTGACTTGTTTTGAATTAAGTCTTGAAATTAATACAGTTTGAGACATGTAACTAACAAGAAGGTATAATTTTACTTCATCCTATTGTTATGGAGAACTGTTATTTTTTCATTACCAGATGAATTCGGTTGAGGAGGCTATGAAGTTTGGTTAGATTTAATTTTGGAAAGGCCTTCACTGTTTATGTAGTCAGGACTGAAGCACAGCAGTTAGTTTGACATTTATGTTCAAGAGACATGCTCAGCAATTAGTATGAGTAAGGGAAGTCTTGGGCCTGCTTAGGTGATAATATTTTCTTGGATTTAGAATTTGAAAAGTCTTATTTTATTCTATTTTTCACATCCAAAAATTATGCTTTCCTATAGGCTCTCAAGCTGTCTGTGGAAAGTGGGATATTATAGAACAGGGGCTCCCAAACTGGAGGTAAATTACCCTTTGGGGGTAATATAACATTTTTTTGTGGGTAATGGAAGGATTACAGAACAAAAAAAAAGTGAATTCTGGATATCAAGAAAATATTGTGTGTTATGTAACATGTACATGATGTGGCCAGTGTGTATGAGTGCACAGTAGGAAAGGATGTTTTAGGAAGGAAATTGCATTATGTAACATGTAATTAATTGTCCTAGAGCAAGTACATGAATTGCTCAACATCTGGAATGGTGCATGAATTTAGAAAAGGTTGGGAACCACTGCTCTATTTCTCACTCATTTTCTCTATGAGCATCAGCCGAGGTAGATGTAAGCAGGTATGTATGAGTACTGCACTGTGCATTTAGTATTTACCTACTGTTATATTTTATGAAATGTGTAATACACCTAATGAGGCATGTTAAATTGGGTAATGAGCTGAGAAAGTTTGGGAACCACTGCTCTAGAATGATGTACATGTGATGAAAAACTAGTGAATATTATTCAAAATACATCACAGTGTGTAAGACAAGTATTATTTAGATCAGAGTCCATTATGAAATTAAAATTTAACAATAAGAGTTTCAAGAGATCATTAATTTCATATAACATTAATTTTGGAAACCAGTGTCAGGAAATTGTACCTCACACTAGGGTTGTAGGCTTTTGGGAGTGTTTTGACTGTAATCCTACCTTATTGGAATTTTGTGTCCTCAAATACTAGGAATTCAGTGTTATCGCCTGTTTGTTCACAGGAAAAAATTACAGAGAAGGTGGTTCTTAGCACCTCACTCCATTCCTCATAAAGTTGCTTTTTATGACATGCAGGGAGTATAGTGGTAGTGTTCTTAACACCTGCCATAGGGGTAGGGCTACCTTCTGTGAGACTGCTGTGATTAAGAGAATAAGATCATACTGCATTGGAAGGACTGCACTCAAATACTTACATGGCACTATTGAAAATATAATGGTTTAGGAAATAATAGAGATTACTATCAAATGAATATAAAAACTGACTATATGTAATTATTTTATCAAATTTGGCAGTAGCCACAAGTTTTTTTAGCTTTTTTTCTCTCTGTTCCAAAACCTCATTCCTGATGTCCATCACAAGTGTTCTGGATGGAATCCTAATCTATATGCTGATGAGAGAAACCACAGTTTCTGTCTCATCTCAAGCCATGAGTGAGTTCAAGAATTAAGATTTTGTTTCAGAGTGATGCAGTCATGTTATTACTAAGGACCACTCATTTAAGTATTACATCCATATTTTGTTTTTACTTAAGGGGAATTATAATCTTCAAGGTAATGAGACCAAAACTGCAATTTTTACTCATGAATTTTACAACTGTAGTGCATATTTCTTTATAGCAGCAGAATGGAGCAGTCAACTGGAAAGCATAAAGTGGTTGGCTACTGGTTCAATGAGCAGAAATGCCAGAAATTTGGAGTGCAAGACCTAGAAGCAACATGCAGGTGAGTGATGTACCTTTACTGATTGTCTTTAAGGATGTAATAGGACTGGAATGTTATAAGAGGGTTGTGTCACAGATTTCATGCTTACAATATAGACTTTAATGTAATTTTGTGTAATTTGCATTGTATTCTGTAATGAATTGTTAGTGCATTGTGGGACCCAAAGACTACAGATGTATATTCTTTGATGAGACTTACTTGCCAGAATTCTTAAAAGTACATTGCATTATTTTGATAAACCTTATCTAGCTGTGTGAGCATGAGAAGAAATGGTAAATCTACATTGATACATATGTATGAATTTAGGAAAGTAAGAGTATATTCCAATGACAAAAGAAATAGAAAACCACATGAGTTCAGTTTTCTTCTTTAGTAAAATTGACTCTGCATTATACTTCTTGCTACCATCAGTGAAATTATGTAGTGTTCTTCGGTGCTGGAGTCAGAGATTAGTATAGCAGGAAAAAAAAAGAATAAAAAGAGAAATTAGAATAGCTGTTAGAGTGAACTGAGGTAAGAGATCATATATGAATATCACAGGATATGGAAAATTCAGAGGAAACATTATGATCTATCAATAGTAATAATGACTCTACTGTTTATTTGACACATATGATATGTACTGATAGAGTTTTCTGGATGTAGTATTTATTGCATAAAAAATAATAAGATATAATAATAATAATGATAATGGATTCTGCTAAGCATCACATGGTTTTTATTTTCAGGAGACGAGGAATACAGCTGGTTAAGGTACTGTGCAAAATCATCTTTAAATGGCTTCATTGTACCATCATTAATCATCCACACTATTCTGTAAATCTGGTTATTATTTTTCTTGTCCATTTGTCTATTTTCAGTCTATTGTGTTTGTATATCCATCTGTTTCTCTATGTATCTATCAAGCCATCTATCTTATCATAGCAACTGCTTATCTTGGTGATTGTAAACTGGTAAGGAAGTCAGTCCCTATTGAAAGTGTCTCCTGATTTTTTCTATGTCTTGTACTTGTCTTATCTGCTTTTTAATGTGTCATCAGTTTACCTCAACAGTTAATGGTCTCTTAGTTCATGTAGATTCTCACATTTTTGTTGTCATGGAGCATCACTAAGTGTAGTTTCTATAGCTATACATTCTAAAGTTCTCTCTTCATTTGTTTAGATTGTTATTGTATTTTTTTCTGATGGCATAAGTTGTTTCTATATCTATATATTTTAAAGTTCTGTTTTTATTTGTATATATTGTAATTGTATTTTTTCTGGTAATTCGTGTAATAATATCTCTCTTCAGATTGATATGAACTCTCCTTTGGATGACCAGGGACCATTTGACCTTGTCCTTCACAAGGTGACAGTATTGTATGCCCAGGCCCTCAACAATAATGGAAAGGTAATTCCATATAAAGCAGACAAAACATGTTGAAATGGTTTTAACAGCATTGATGTATTGAAGATGGTTAAGAATTTCAAGAGGACAAATAATATAATTGGTTTGGGTTCCAGCAGTCTCCATTATGTAACCCTCATTATGTTTGCCCATCATTTCTGTATTGTTCATGCTTTTTGTCATGGTGCAGTTCAAAGCATAAGAAATCTGAGCAGTGTAACATTTTTAATACATTCTTAGCCTTATGTGGTGTATGCTTTTTCAAACAGTCTGGAAAATTTAACAACAGGCCACTGTGGAGATGTTCATCAACATTATTACTCATGTCATTCTTTTAACGTGACATGTTTTTGCATGCAGTGAAAGTATGTAGTACACTTAGAGTCATGCAATGATATATTGAGAAGAATATCTCATTGAGGATTTCATATAAACGAGTAAGTACAAACTCTCACTGTAAAGGATACTGCATATGGAAAGGGTTCTCTTGTAAGCTTGTTGTGAAATTTTCATGAAATACTAAAATCTCAGTAAAGATAAAACTTGAAAAATAAAAAGAAGGCACTATTGTAACAACTGCTGATGCTTCTTGCCTGCCCTTGCTATTGTATGTGCAAAAAATACTTTCAGCATAAAATCATTGCATGTGTGCACACTGGTTTAAAATGTGCCATTAGATCCTTGAGACATAGTTCATTGAAATCTTGAAGGAAGATGAAGGAGGACTGTTCATTCGGCTGTGTATTTAAGGTTTAAATTTTGATGAAATTTTCTTAAATACTTTGTATTGGCTATTTAACTATTTTCAGACAGTTTATGTAATAATTTATTAACATTGAGACTGGATATTCATGATATAATGAGGCTGTTTTTTCAGGCTGCAAATGCAATCAATATGTTTGAAAACTATATAAAGAAGCATCCAGAGACTTTTGTCATGGATCCTCTTCCTGGTGTCCACAAATTGCTCTTAAGGAACCAGACATATGAACTTCTCCACCAGCGTTTTAGATATGATGGTCAGTAAATATAATTTTTACCTGTTTTATTTGTGTGTTTGTCTGAGGATGGAGGATAGTTGATGCCTTCCTACCTCCTTATACATTTAGCCATTACACACACTTCTGTTGGCATCCAAAGAGGAAAGGAAACAATGACTGGCTACCACTTCCACAACAGTATCACATTTTCATTTGACTGCACACACACACACACACACACACACACACACACACACACACACACACACACACACACACACACACACACACACACACACACACACACACACAGAGTACACAGAGTGTACAGTACATAGATTGCAAATAATTTAGTTTTGTCTGGACTTTAAAATTGGGGTACATTTAGCTCTTTTTGTTTTGAGAATTAGACGTGTTGTAAGGACCCCCTCTTTTTTTTTCTCTCCTCTCTCCAATAGACGCTTCATCAATGCTATGCTGCTTACTGAATTATGTCAGCCACTCTTGAATAGCTGTGAACTACTAAACTCCCACTTATCTGACAAGTTCTTAGCCACATTATAGAAGGAAACAACACTTACTCCATATGAATCTCCATGACCATATCTCTTACTAACTACCTTTATGAGATACCTTTATGAGATCTTTATTCTTACCTATGTTTATATGGTTCATAGGATTCACCAACCCACTATCTTCATTATATTTTTTGTTTTCATTTTATTTATTATCATTATTATTATTGTTGTTGGTGGTGGTGATGGTGGTGGTATGATTGTTTATTTATTTATTTATTTATTTATTTATTTATTTATTTATTTATTTATTTATTTACTTATTTATATTTTCTTTTCTTTTTTTTGTTTTCCTTAGTTGTGCATATCTGAAACTGTTTCTTAATGCTGTAAATATCACGTTCACTTGCCTCAAATATTATGACTAACTGTAACTTTCTCTTAACTGTGGCTGCAAAAGATATTGTTTTTCAAAATATAAATAAAATATCTACATTCAAGTGTGTGTACAGTGGAAGTTAATGAAGTTGGCATAGCCAAGGTTGTGTGTACTCAAAATAGTGAACCTATAGACACTTGCGTGTGTACAGATTTCAGATGTGTTTTGCAGCCATTGTCAAATTATAAAAATTAAAACTTCTATAGCTTCTAAAAATGATCAGTAATAACTAGCTAATTCAGCATGAATTCATGGTTAAATTTGAAAGGGTAAACTAGCATGTTAATTGCTGGTTGTTGTGTGAAATTGATGCTTTATATAATTCTTTTTTTAAGACTTTATCTGGATTGTTTAAATTATGGGAAATTGAAAGTTTGCTTCACACACATATATTTGTATACGGGTGTCCCATGAGGAAAATTACTTATTGACAAAAATGCAAGATCAAGTCATTCTAAGTTGGAAATTTTCTGGTCAAATGTATTTAGTATCATGATTTAGAAGTTACAGGACATATAAATATGAACAGCTAGTAGGAATTGACAAAAGAGAGGAAGAGAGGGAGGGCAGCAGTGGTGGGCATTGCCATCTTGAGGAGGGTTACTTGATGTCATAAAGATTTTTGTAAATAAAGAAAAAAATCAATTCAAGAATGCACTATATTGTTGTATTAAGTAATAGCTAAAACATAACAAACTCTGTATGGCAACATTGATCTGCTCGGCCTTGCTGTATGGGACTTTGTAGCCACTTGGTGCTGATACATACTCATATTTAAATGTCCTGTAACTTCTGAACCATAGCATTAAAAACATTTGACCATAGAATATTTCCAACTTAGAATAATTTGATCTTTCATTGCTGTAGTTGTGTGACTTTCCTTGCAGGACACCCTGTATATATATATATATATATATATATATATATATATATATATATATATATATATATATATATATATATATATATATATATATATATATATATATATATATATATACACTAGGGACATGAAAATTTCAGTTATATATTTCTTATCATTAAACTTGAGGAATTGCTGTAATAAACTGTCAATTTACTTTACAGAAAAAATATTTACTCCAACATATGCAGAACTGTCATCAAGAAATGTCAAAGAAAATGCTGAGATTGTAAAACAAGCAAGTGTTACATTTCCAGTAGGTGAGTAATTTTCTTGTTAAGTTTGTAGTAAGAGTACTTCCTTGTTTGCTCATGAAACAAATGATAAGAAGGTTGTAGACCCAGTTTTTAAAGCATGGTGTTAGTAGTTACTAATACCAATGTAGCTTATTCTTTGTATGTCTCGTTTTTTAAACCATGGTGTTAGTGTCAACTCGGAGACACCGCAGGTTCCTATAATAATTGTTGGTGTGTCCTGCCTCTCACCAACAAGAAACACCAGTGATATTCACAATTCATATGTGATTGAAAGTTATGTTAAAAATATGATAATATATCAGTGTACTATATTAATAGTATCCATTGTCGTAAGGAAGAGGTGTTTGGGCACCTTTAACCTTGTGGTTTATGGTTCTTTTACATTGTGCTGATCACCCGCCAGATTGAAAGAGCTGTCAGTTTCCATCACCTCTCTAAGGTTTACAGCACCTTCTTATGATAATTACAACATTGAAGTATTTTTTTTAATACACAAACCTTTAAATTTTAGTTATTTTTGGTCAGAAACATGTTATATGCTCTAACTGGGCTTTATCAAGCTTGGGCTAGCAAACAGCATTACCTAGTAGATGGAAAAAATTGTATTAACAGTATATAGCACATCATATTGAGAATGTGAAATTTCTAACTGGATCAGCAAATAAAAACAAGATGTGCTACAGGCATAGGAGACAGTAGGCTACATGGTGGCTGCCAAGTTGGTTATTATTAGCTGGTACGTGCGTACATTTCACCAGTTTGACCGTGAAACCACTATGGTAATATTCTAGAGACCTTTTCACCTGCTATTACTCATTGTTTTAGTTCCATTCTTTTGCTGACAGATTTGATTAGTGTTTGGGGGTTACAGGAGAGGTTGCATTTCCCTGACTCTGTAAGTTTTACGTCTATCCAAATGTGTCTGTGAAAGAATGGAACTAGAATAACCAATAATAATGGTTGGAATTGGAAAAGACTCTAGAATATTACCACCACTTTTCCATATTGATTTTGATACTCTCATCAACTAATCTTGTAATCACAAGTACAAGACTCCGTAACCTAATTCCAAACTAACTATAGTAGTTGGCAACTAAGAAACATTTCCAGTGTAGTTTTGAAAACTACATTTGTAGCATATTGAGAACTCATTCATCTTGTGCATCAAGCTGAGGAAGAGAGGCTTTCTAAAGATGTTCCCAGAGACTGGCAAATTCTGTTCACATACCTCTCTAAGGAGAGGCTCCCACCTGCCTGTACACTCCAACTACTAGAGATTAGAGAATGTGCAGCCTCAACTACAAATAGAAAAATTATATATATATATATATATATATATATATATATATATATATATATATATATATATATATATATATATATATATATATATATATATACATACACACACACACACACACAGTGGAACCTCGGTTATCGAACGTCCCCCTTTTCAAACAACTTGGTTTTCAAACAAAACTTTTAACTCATAATTGCTTTGGTTGCCATATTGTAATTCGGTTTTTGAACAAAGTTATTTGATTTCAAATACCACAAAATGTAGCAAAAGCTGCCATTTATTACTAATTTATAGTTTCAGTAAGGATTTCCTTTGTTTTTATATATTTAGAGGAGAGACACAGAGGGTAGAAAAGTAATTCAGTCCTTTAAATAAGTTAAATGTGATCCCATTGAAGAACCTTGATGTAAACAAACAAGGTTCAGCACTCAGCAGTAATCTTGAGCCTCCTGTGGCTCTCTCTGTGACCCACAGTGCCATCAGTACTGCACAAATGCATTTTCCCAGTAGCATTTCCCAGCAGCAAGATATTTTGGCGGTGAGTGGGTTGCTCCTCTCTGTGTCACTCTGTAAGGCTTCCATCACTTGATAGGTGACAAAGAGAATGCCTGCCTGGTCTAAACAATATCTTTTGATGAATTCTGTGTCACTAAGTTCATTCAATACATTGTTTCTGGAATAAAAAAAATTCTAAGCTGGAGATGTTGTGGAGCGGCCATCTTAGCAATGGGAGTGTCAGTCATTACCTATTGAGACATGGTGGATGGTTATCCAAGAATGGACTAATCTATTTTGTATTCATTCCTATGGGGAAAATTGTTTCAGTTTTCGAACATTTTGGATTTCAAATGGCATTCAGGATTGAATTAAGTTTGAAAATTGAGGTTTCATTGTATGTGTGAATGCAATGTCCATTGTAGACTGTTCAGGCAGGAAAACTGTAAAGCATTGATCAACTGATCACTTTGGCAGGCACATGAGACACTTCAGAGTTGTCAAGCTGTACGAAGAGTGCTGTTGGTGTTCGTTTCTAACACCATGTCATGTCTCCTTCCCCGAGTTTAAAAAGCGCATTTGCAAAGTTAGTAAGAGGAGATATGACGTGGGGCTTGGTTTTGGAATTTACTAACACCAACGTTAAAAAAATTGGGCCGTATTATTTTAACCAGGTTTTACTTTGATATTTTATTAAAATAATGAATTATAAGCAGGATTTGAGAAGTCTTCTCTAAATCACAGAACAAGACTCTCTGACTTGTGATTATTATTTTTTATTTATTAACTTAATTATGGATTGGCTTATTGATATCCATGTCTTTGAATTTCTTTTCTTAGCTTTTAGTTTAAGACAAGATGATTGATATTGTACCTGATACCATTTTATATTCATTCTCAATTTCTCTAATGATTTTTTAAAGATAGTTATACAATACCTCTTTCTGTATTTTTAAGACACTTGTCTCTTACTGTTTACCACCAGTTATACAATAACTCTTTCAGTATTTTAAGATGCTTGTCTCTTACTGTTTACCACCTTTATGCAGGGTACTAACTTACTTCTATCACATAGGCTTAGATGACCTTATAGACTTGTTTTTATATGTTTTATGTGAAAATTAATATTTTTATCTTTTATCAGTATGCAAGCCAGTGACAGGAGGTGGTGGAGTAGAGGCACATGAGGTGTGTACAAACTTTATTTATTAGATATTTAATGGACTTGATTTGTAACATTTTGAAATTAATCATTCTCATTATCATTTATCTTCAAAATGGATGAATTGCCTTCCTTGACATGTTTTTAACAGCAATCACAGATTTTCAGTAAGATCATTATCCAGTGCATTATCAAGCCAGTCCTCTGTGAATGTCCCATGATAGTCCAAGGCCATTCATGACAGATTCCTTCATATGACAAGGAGCTCCATCATTTTGTAAATAGATCAGATACATGTATGTAAAGAACTAGGAAAAAAAAAACCCCTCAAATACAATGAGCTCTTTAAATACTGCAGGTTCAGCATTTATGTAAAAATTGTGTTCAGTTCATTCAGTTGGTGAGTTAGCATTTATAGTCACAATGAAGTTTTGAATGTATGTGCACACTATTCACATCAAACACTGGACTCATCTGGTATCAGAGCATGAATCTTAAGAGATTTTCAGCCCTACTTTCAGCTTTTCATGGGTAGAAGCATCACCACATTTCATCTTAGTCCTCCTCCTCCCAGCAAACATTAGATCATGGTCTGCTTAAATTTAACTTGAATTATTTTGCTGCTTAATGATCTTGGAATAATTTTAGTACAGAGAAGAGCTGCACTAGTAATGATGATTGGATGGTAAGCATAACTTTTTTTCTTATGATGAAATATATTAATGGTTATTTGCAATTTTCAGATGGCTGTAGTTTTCAATGAAATGGGTCTCAGTGAGTTCAGACTTCCTTGTGTTGCTCAGTCCTTCATAAATCATGGAGCTGTTCTATATAAGCTTTTCGTCTTGGGGCCAGTGTGGTTTGTCATTGTGCGACCATCACTCAAGAACTTTTATGCCGGAGGTATGTAGAAAAGACTTATTTGAATTAGATGATTTATAATATATGTTTTTGATGTTACAAATTGCTTTCTGTTTAGATGTTTCTTATCTTTTTTTGTTTTATTTATTTTTTATTATTACTATGAATTTTCTTAGAAGGATCACCATTTTTGCAAGTTTTAGATTTTTTTTTTCTTCTTTTTTTTTTGCTAGCATATTTCAGTGATCAGCTAAGTGCTAAATTCTCATCCTTATAATTGGAGACACAGTATTCCTTAACAAGATTGGTGTGCCTTGAAAATACTAACTCACTTTTTTAGTTAATCCCTATGTAGTTTTGATTTGCTTGTGTAAGATCACCAACCTTATAAGGTGACTGCTGATTGGTATCCAAGGCAGGAGGAGAAATAATCTTTTTACTTACTACTTAGCATTTTCACTAACTGGTGCCTCCAGATTGGTTGTACGTGTAATGAAATCTTGAGGAACACTACCTAACACATTGTAATATTTGTCTTGATATTAAAAGTAACATTATCTTATTTATTGCCTTAGTATTCTGGACAGACTTTCAGCATAACACATCTGTTATATGATTAAAAAATAAGATGTTTTATTAATGATTCACATGAAGGATACCTTTAGATACAAATTGTTTATTATATTTATTGCACTTCAAGTATTTGGAACTCAGCCCTTGTATGGTAGATATAGTCTCTCTCTCTCTCTCTCTCTCTCTCTCTCTCTCTCTCTCTCTCTCTCTCTCTCTCTCTCTCTCTCTCTCTCTCTCTCTCTCTCTCTCTCTCTCTCTCTCTCTCTCTCTCTCTCTCTCTCTCTCTCTCTCTCTCTCTCTCTCTCATCCCCTCCTCCTTTTCTCCCCTCTCCTCCCTCTCCCATGACCCTTTCAATTCTTTCATAGTTTATGCCAAAACATGTGAATGCATTTCCTGTCATCACCTAGCACCAGCTTTTAACACAGCTGATTGAATTCATTGCTCCCATCCCAGTTACAAGCATCTCTGTGTAATTGATTATGTTCCTTAATTTGTTTTATATATTCTTTTTAATATTTGTATTTATTTATTTATTTATTTATTTATTTATTTATTTATTTATTTATTTATTTATCTTGTCTGATTTAAAATGGTTCTTTCTCAAAAAAAAAAAGTAAATGAGTGGATTTAGTGCAAAATATTTGACCAATTTTTTTTTCTTGACTACATTTATGTTAAATATCATCAGAACTTGCAAACATGGAACATCTCAAATGTTTTAGAATAAAACACAGAATGTTATTTGCATTTACAGTTACATTCTGGTTCAAAAGTTGATGTCTTCTTGTACTTGAATAAGTACAAAAAAATATATTTGTAATTTTATGAATTAACAGCATAAGTCACAATATTTATAATTATTATTTTCCTGAAAATAAATTCAGAAATTAACCAGTGGCTTAGGTTTTGAGAACCATAAACTTCGCCATTTTCTTTTTAAAATGTTGATTTTTCATAAATAAAGTAAGAGGTGTAAAAATCTATTTGTTAAATATTTAGGAGCTTTATGAAACAAGCATATTTTATAAGTGCTTTATTTTGACATTATTATTTTCTTTTCAGTTGATGGTTGCTTTGGTTTTAACACACTTACAGGTACATTGTATATGTGTCTATATATGTATGTAAAAGTTTGTGAATATATATATATAAATATACTTATGTTTAGTATAAGTGATGAAACATGTGATTATCATCATTGCCATGAGTAACAAGTCATTAATGCAAGTGAAGCCTGAATATTCTGTAATCACATACATACTAGAATAGTTTTTATAGTTATGGTTTGTTAACATGTACAGGTAAGATATTTTATAAGTAAAACTTTCTTTTGTGTATGTTTTGTTTTTTTATTATTTTTATTTTTTTATTATTTATTTTTATTTGTTTTTTATCTTGACCATTTTTTATATCAAGCTATATTGGAAGATATAATATGATGGATGTCATGAAGAGAATGTTTTAGCATATGAAGTACTAACATGCTCTCCTTAAAAATGTAGTTCATGATCAGATATTCACCTCAAGAAGACACACAGATGAAAGATTTTTGTGCATCATACAGTAAAATTTGAGCTTAACAACATTAATTTGGGGTAATTGCATTAAAACAAAACTATTTTTCACCTTAAAACTTCAAAATGATTTGCAGACTGTGCAAAGAGGGTAGTGTGTGTGTGTGTGTGTGTGTGTGTGTGTGTGTGTGTGTGTGTGTGTGTGTGTGTGTGTGTGTCATGTTTGGCATGTTCAGATTTGGTGAATTTGTATTCAGTGACAACAATTGGTTGCAAGTCTAATTTGCTTCTGGCAGTGATATTTCTCCCATCCAACAATTATTTCCTTCACAGCAAACACTAAATCATCTTAGGTGGTCATATTCTTGCATATGCTGAATGCTTACATCCCTCACCTGGGAAATACTTTCCAATCATTCTTGGTGTATCTCCTTGCCAAAGGTTTATTGTATAATACAGCCCTCTTCAGTTTCCTCAGCATTGATATCTCACCTCTGGGATGTTTTTGGAGAGAGAGAGAGAGAGAGAGAGAGAGAGAGAGAGAGAGAGAGAGAGAGAGAGAGAGAGAGAGAGAGAGAGAGAGAGAGATGTAAACATGTAATGAAAACACATGGTAAGAAGATAGTACTTTGTTATCAGAACCAGTGGTCATAAATCATGTTACATTGAGATGAAAAATTGAATGGAATATTTCAGGTTTAAGACCAGTCTAGATTTTATAGGATCTGTTCAAAATTCTACAAAAAATCCTCAGGAATTAACCACAATTAATAAGGCCAAAAGTAGATTAGTAGGGTTTTATGTACAAGTATATAACTTTGTCTTATTTGGGTACCACCCACTAAGGTGAACTTGGTTATACGTAAACCAGCCCCATCCCTCCTCCCCTCCTCCAAACTATTCAAGAAAATTGTACAGAGGAAATTTTGAGCATGTAAGAATGTGTACGTTGGTGAGTAAGTAAGCATCAGAAATTCAATACACTCCATTTTGGCTCATAGATTCAAGATCAGGTGAAAACACTTGTGCATTTGTTATTGATATTACTTGATACTAATGTAATTTTTGTTTAACACTGTAACTATATTCATTTACTATATTTTGTCTGTGACAGAACAAGAAACTGTTTACTTCAACTCCAGCAATGTATCCAAAGCAGACTCTCAGTCTCCCCTCACTCAGCTGGACCCTGGAGACATGGAAGATGAGTTACCAAAAGCTGATCCTGCAGTATTTAACAGGTGTGCTATCCCACATAAATCACTTTTTTTTTTTTTTTTTTTCGATTCTGAGCCTTTATTTGTGCATTGAGAGGCTGTCTTCTTGCACAAAGTTTGTACCTTTCACTCATTCTGTACTTGTGCTTTTATTCTGTTCACATTTTCTGCTTACTTGTTTTGTACATTTACACTACATCCATTTTATTATTATTTTATTATTATTATTTTTTTAACTTTTATTCTTTACATATTTCTGGTCCTGGTGACCAGAGGTGGTATAAAATTAACATATTGATTTAGAAATTCTGCACTGTTTGTAAATAATCCTTTGGTCTGTATAGAAGGTAAATAAAATCTGAGTTTAAAGTTTTCTAGTCAGTGATAAAAACCTCAATAGTACTCAGATGTAGTAAGTTTGAAGTACAAGACATATCCAAACCATCCTTTATCTCTTTATTGTAAAAATTTTAGGGAATGTTCTGATTTCATGTAAATGAGTGTGGATCTCCATTTTCAGGAGAGGAATTAGATTTTGACAGTCTAAGTAAACTGTGATGAAGATATTACACACACACAATAGATGCTTGTAGATGTGAATTTTTGTAAAATAATGTTTTTAAAAATGTTTTCAGAATAGTAACAAATCTGCGTGAAGCTTTGAATATGGATCTTCTTGGCATTGATGTTGTTATTGACAGCAACACTGGAAAGTATGGCATCATTGATGTGAATGCTTTTCCTAGTAAGTTGATAATTTTCATCTATTCAGTATTTTATATTAGGCAAAAAGTTTTGATTTTTCTTTGGGATTTTTTGTTTTCTTGGAATGCTAGAAAGGAGGTAGACAAGGAGGCCTTTGAAAACTAAGATAGGTGCAGTGATCATTCTGAATGGCTGTGGCTAAATGGTTGTGGTTGCCTGAGGCAGAGTTTTGAGGACAAAACAGCTAATTTCATTATATTTGAATAAATTGAATCAAAAGTATGAGAATATACACTATAGAAAGGATATCACTCTTATCAAGAAAAGGTGAAAAAATATCCAACACATTTACTGTCAAACTGATATGTAGGATATGTGACAAGAAACAGGATAAAGATGTGTGTATGTGTAACCATCTTTGCTGTTGTAGTTCTTGGCAGAATGTAAAGAACTTGTGATTCACAGCCTTACCTGTATCACATGGATTACTAAGACTTCTGCATCTTCTAGGTTATGACTCTGTCCCCAACTTGATGGAGCACTTGGTGGATCTTCTTGTGATGCGAATGGATCATCCTGCACCCGAGAGTATTAAACAGACACCAGAAAACAAGAAAATCCCGACATTTACCACTTGTGATCACCCTCAGGAGGATTCAGGGGTAGATACAGGGTAGTACATGATGCTACTGCTGAACTGTACCTTTTCCTAGTCAGCCAAAATAACTGTATTTCAAATATTTGGGATAACCTTTAGAATGTAATGTATGCCTTAAAATGTTTGGCTCAGTATTTTTACCATAAGAAATATGTGAAGAGTGCTCATTACATACAATTTGATTAGCAGGAAGCTGCCATGACAGCAGGTTAGGCAAAACTATTTGGTGCAGTGGTTAGTGTGTTTTTGTGGGAGGAAAGCTTTGAATGTAATTTTTAGGAAGTGAAGTGTTTTTATATACTTTTTCTACTCCTTTTCATATTGGTGTGGAAGCAGGTGCTTAATTTGGGCATCAGGTAAAGTACAGACAGCCCCGATATAGTCTTTTCTTTTCCTTCTATAGAGGATACTTTCTACTGAAGTATAGTTCAGCCCAACTGGAATACTTGCTGTGTACATATATAGTGTATAGTTTTTGTTTACATTTTTCTATTTGATGCAAAAATCACATATAGACAGATAACAGTGATTCATACTTACATTAAGTGCAATGCTAGATTACTATTTCTTACTCCACTCATTAATACATCACTCAAAGACCATTTAAGGAGTTTGCTGGAAGTGTACTTTTTTCACCATCATCAATCCATTTGTCATGAACCCCTCTCAGTATGTTCCTCACTTCTGACCAGTACTGGCTGTGTTTTCATTCTCACCATAGTACCATCCTCATCATCATTTTCATTATCACATCAGGTTTGCCTGGTTTAGGCTAATCCATGTAATGTACTTTGAAAAGTATTTTTTTCATTCATGATTTAATAGAAAATTATCAGAACACAAAAAAAAAAAAAAACACAATTTGAATCAGTGTTCTCTGGACATAAGTTTTTTCATTTCTGTAGTCTTGTAGAGTACCATAATCAGTGTTCAGATATGTCACAACACATGCTTCTCATATCTTATGATAGTTTTGTCAAGCTTCATGTTAGTACTTTCTGGTGGACTGTACTCCCAAAGTTACAATTAGGTCTTTAAGAAAACTATTTGATGTGGTTGTTAGCAATGGATGTTGTATGGTTGTGTAATATATGATATGTTATCATTGTGCACATGATTGATTTTCATTGCATGTTGTCATTCATGTGTATTAATTTTACATTTATGTATGCTATTATTTGCTAGGTCATTCCCAACATTCCACTCTTCAAAGTTAGTTAAAGGAGAGCATCATTATATTAATTTAGATTTTTATTTTTCAGACTATTATTTTCTTTTTAGGTGTTTTGAAAATATATTCTTTATTTATGCCAAAGGTATTTAATTGTATACTTGATTGTTAGTATGGATGGATAACATATTAAAAGTTGACAATGTATATCATAGTATTGTCATGTTGGTATTTTAGACCATGTTTAGAAAGTCAAGGAAAGAATCATCTTCTAAAAGAAGGTTCATTAAACAAATCAAACCAATAATAAAAAAAAATGGTTAAAAAGTACCATGGTAGTTGTGTGTTGAAATATTAATGTGGCATCATATGATGGTAGCATGTAAATGCATTCCATTTGTAATATTTTTAAAACTTTCTATAATCAAAATGGTATGGTATTTTGTACATTATATTATTCACTTGTATATGCAGTTGTTGTACTGTATTAGCTCTACATGTATTGAACACACTTAAGAATGAAACAAGATATTAGCAGGAGACCATACACTTGCCTGAAAATTTAGAGCAACAGATTTTTTATTGTTATCCCAATGTAGGCAAAACTTGTCCTCTCCTGTCATTTAGTGAGTCTGCCTCTGAGAAACCACTTTTCTCCTCTTCCTGATCTATCCTTTTATCTCTGCCTCTCCTTTCTCTCGTTGTTCCCATTTTACTTTTCATAGCCTTTTCTGCTCCCCTCTACCATCCCATGAGTCACTGTGTGTGTGTACTTACCTATTTTACTTAGTTATACTTACCTAGTTGTGTGTGTGTGTGTGTGTAGGTGGGTGCGTGCGTGCGTGCGTGCACGCACGTGTGTGCATGCATGCATGTGTACGTGTGTATGTGCCTGCACGAGTGCACAGCAGTGTCAGGTCACATCACAGCAAACACACACACACACACACACACACACACACACACACACACACACACACACACACACACACACACACACACACACACACACACACACACACACACACACACACACACACACACACACACACACACACACACACACACACACACACACATTCTTACACTGGCTATACTCTCTCTCTCTCTCTCTCTCTCTCTCTCTCTCTCTCTCTCTCTCTCTCTCTCTCTCTCTCTCTCTCTCTCTCTCTCTCTCTCTCTCTCTCTCTCTCTCTCTCTCTCTCTCTCTCTCTCTCGTGATAAGTTGAAGCCACAGTGTATGAAATCCCAAAGGCATTTTTTAAAAGGTTTGAAATGCCTGAATGGTGATTCCAGAAAGAGAGAGAGAGAATCATTTTTTATAAATATATACAGCAGCAATGTTTTATAAAATAAACATACATATAGCCAGTGTGTGTGCATTTAGATACCTAGTTGTGGTATACAGGCCTGAGCTACACTTGTGTTGCTCTGCCTGTGTATCAATATTTGTAAAGTTGTGTGTGTGTGTTATGTAATGTGACGTAAGGTTGCTCTGACACATGCATGAATAGGGAGCCATGGGATACACAAGATATCTACATCTGATAATGTGGAACAAACAGGAATGCCATCCTTTTAAGATTGTCCTTTGCCTTGTTTGGACTTTTTCTTGACCTATAGTGCCGCAGTGCAAGAATATGAAGAAGGCAAAGTGTGCCACTGGCTTATAAAGAAAGTTTGATACAATGTAAGACCAAGGATCGGCAACTATGATAACTTTACCTATAAATTGAAGTTTGTAGAAGGAATGGTAATAACTTTTGTAAATAAGCCAATGGGTTTATGTGAAAATAATTATAAATGTATTACTTTACTGTTTGGTTGTCTATACTAATTTCTCAATAGCCAGTCATAATGAGATCATATTAGTTTATTGTTTGAAAATCTAGTAATTTCTCCAGTCATAATGAGATTACATTATTTCATCTCTCAGCAAAGGCTGCTTGATCTTTTCTTGGCAATATCTAAGTTTTTGAAAATAACATATTAGCTCTTAGTGAAGATTCATTAAGCTTTGCATGGTTAATGTTTTTTTTTTTTTTACAAAGACAAAACACGCCTTTCGTAACTAAGTAGAGAGTATCCTTGCCTGCCACTTGACAGGTGAAAGTTTGGACTCTGTTCAAGTTTCTGTGGATCTTGTACTAACAGTGAGAGGTTACTGTTCCCTCAGAGAAAGAAGATGGCATGTGTAGTGTATGTGAAGCTTCCATCTTAACTAACTTACCAGTCTGTGTGAACTTTATACTCTTTCCAGGAGGGTAACAGCTGGCAGTAATGAGTAATTAAGACCTCAAAGAATTACACAAATGCAGCCCAGGATTTCTTATTGATTTCATTAATTCATATCACAGTCTCACATGGTCATTCCCATACCTCATTTAGTGTTTATTTACCTAGTTTACAACTTATTGTGTACAGTGCAGCTATACCAGAATAGTTTCCCGCAGTATATTTTACAAGAATTAAATAGTGTATTAATGTAGAAAAGTGCAGTATTTATCATCATTATACAGCAGATTCCCATTGATATGAAAAGGATAAAAAAAATTGGTCAAATTTAACTGTGGCATGTCCACTGTGCGGCCACAAGAAAACAAACCAATGCTTCAGTTTCACATATTCACTACGGTGTCATTTCATTGACA
>NC_087153.1:11655000-11677500 GCF_035594125.1 Scylla paramamosain
GAAATCATACTGACATGATAGCCATATTGAATAAAATGGTAGTACATACAACACAGATATGTCAGAACAGAAGAAACACAAAAGGGGAAGTAACAATGAAATCACGTGTAAACAAAATTGGCCCATGGTGACTAGACATACTCACACTCCCATCTCATCTCACTTAGTTAATATCAATAAACAGTGGTTAAAAAGACTCTACTGGCAAAGTGTGTAGATTTTTCTTGTTTTTTTTCCAGAAATAAATTATAGAAAGATATGCAGTATATAGCTCATGAACACTGAATTTTACTTTATGCAACAGACTTCTGGATATAACAGACCTGCTATGGAACTGAGACTCCATTAAAATGAGAGATTACTGTATGTATTGGGAACCTTGTATGAAATAAGAAATGGTTGACACATCACAGAGGTGTTAAACAGATAATGTTGAAAAATCTCTCATCACTATAACTATGATTGTAAAGGTTATGATTGCTCTCGTAAAACAGACAACAGGTTAGGAAAAACATGTAACAAAAAGCTGACATGAAAATACATTAACCCTGAAGTCATTCATATCAAATTTATAATCTTTAAATAGTTTGCTGTCTTTCTTCTTAGTGAAAATGGGTTTGGATTTTTGCTTTCACATTATCATATGTGAGGTTCCTAAAACTATCCTTCCTCACCATCACTACTTGATAATCTTGTCAGCTCACCAACCACAGTAAAGCACCATAACATTTGAACAAATTTCATAAAGGTATCAACATTTCATATCAATAACAATACCAAACGATATTTGAAAATATTATCTATTCTATTAGAATGATTCTTGCCATGTCACATTATGTATGTTTGTGTTAGTATAGGATGAAAAAAGAGAAAAAAGTATACACATGGAAGATTGTTAAGACACTGCTAGAAATTATACATCATTTAAATGACTCCTCCTGAATGCCTGAGATTGTTTTTATCTCAGCATATGTCTGAGGTATCTAAAGCCCATGGGACATCTGCACCAGTTTACCAGTTTTGAGTTGACCCTGAATCATGAAAGGCATAGGATGATATCCCTCCTCTGCATGATTATAGTGTGAGCAGTACAATATTCACCCATCTAGTGAGTAAATAGAGGAGCTAAAGTCATGTGCTTTATTTTTAAGTGTGAATGTTTAACCAACTCCTAAATTTGAGAGGCAGAGGTGCATCTTAACTCAGCATGCCCTCCCAGTCAGCACATAGCATGGCTATACCACCCCAAGGCTCTGCCAAATAGTGAACAGAGGGCATGAGAGAAGTCACCATGCCACTATTGTGCTAGTTTTTTATGGATCTACCATAAGATAAATGGTAAATGGCAATAACTCAAAATCATGTTTTTGGCACCAATGTCCCTTTGGTTCTATACACCTCATCTGATAAACTGCAAGTTGGATGGCATTTTTTTCTTAATGTTCCCTATGATCCCACTTCTTGGCTGTATAATATGTTAAGTAAGAGCTAAAGAGAAATTATGCATACCATATGCAGAAAAGACTCGAGTGTTGAATGAAAGACAATGATCAAGTTGAAAGGAGTTCCTGGAGTCTGTGATTTGCAAGTAATGGATGGTGAAAGTAGTGAAAGCAGGTCTAACAGATTTGGTGTGTCAAGCAATGGTGAAAGAATGAAATGTGGAAAGGTGGAGGGGATCAAACACAGAATTCTAAGGTGGTTTGGATACAAGGAAAGAATGGCACAACGTGAGATGAACAATAGAGTACACTAGAGCCCCAACAGTCACAACTATTTGGTTAAATGACCCCTTATGTTTAACTAAAGTTAATGAATGGTTCATGTACCATATTTAATACATAAATAAGTGGTGAGTGATTGGTCTCTTCCAAAGATGATGAAGGTTAATATTTCCCACAAAACCTTATGCTATCTTTTGTGTAAAAAAAAAATAAAGAAAGAAAGAAAGAAAAATAAAACAAATAAATAAAAACTTTTACCCAAGGCTGGTGTTGGCCTGGGGACTTCTTCAATCCTTTATTTATTTATTTTATTTTTCCTGTCCTCCAAGTAGTGAAGCATGCAGCATTGATTTGCTTATAAATGTTTTTTTGTGGAGGAGTGGTGACTGACACTGAGCTCAGTTAACTGTAGATAAGTCTAGTAAAGGGGAGGGCAGTCATAGTAATTTTGCCCATAATGTTCTAAACTGGCATAAATCCCTAGTTTGTCTGGACACCTCTGAGGTCTAATGCAGTGTGATGTTTATTACATGTAAAAGCAGAAATGGCAGATCTTTTATCTCATGCTAAATTGAATTCTGTGTTGTTTATGTTTAGAAAACACTACTATGCCACTAAGCCATGAGCCACTATCAAAGCCAGTGCCAATTACTGTGCATGTGTGGCAGAATACAGAAACATCTTGATGATGAAAAAATATGAATTTAATAGCTTTATGATAATAAATCTTTTAACTGGTCTGTGCAGATGTGACACATTCATCATCATGTATGTGTTACCTGCAACGTGAGAGCCCTTGTAATGACAAAAGTTATGTTTGCCCAAGAAATGCCCCAAGTAATGCTGCCTTTAATATGGTGCTAACAGGGTTGAGAAGTTGCCTGGTGTGCAGTGACAGAATTATGCATGCAAGCAATTCATGTGTGAGCTTATACTTCACATTTAAATAAATTTTCCCAGCAGTTAGTTGTTAGATGCTAAAGTTCATGGATGCAGGGGCTCTAGTGTGTGTGTGTGTGTGTGTGTGTGTGTGTGTGTGTGTGTGTGTGTGTGTGTGTGTGTGTGTGTGTGTGTGTGTGTGTGTGTGTGTGTGTGTGTGTGTGTGTGTGTGTGTGTGTGTGTGTGTGTGTGTTTTTATATATATATATATATATATATATATATATATATATATATATATATATATATATATATATATATATATATATATATATATATATATATATATATATATGATAAATGCAGCTGGTGCAAAAGAATGACCTCCAATGAAATAAGAGGAAAGAATGCAGGGGCATGTGAGAGAAAGGGGAGGGACAAGAGAGTGAGGAGATTGGAACTTGCAAGGAAGAAATGCAAGGACAGATATGACAGGAGACTTCTGTCATGGAGGAATTCTTTGGAAAAGGCATCAGATACTGATAGACGGTTACAGAATTTGTTTTCTTATAAACTCCCCCATTTACTTTATATAAGCAATATAAAAAAAAAATATATATGCAATGTGTTCAAAGTTAATGTTGTTGATATATTACAGGAAGATAGCACAGTTGAGCAATAAAAGACACTGGGGGAACATAGATGGTGGATGAGTTCCAAAGGGATGAGTGACCATGTATGAACAATTTACAAGATGATAAAAACAAATGAATACATAAATAAATACACAAATTAAATGAACAAGAACCATGATTTAAATGTCATGTCACTATTCAAGAATAAAAGATCAAACATCCTACGAACAGGAAGCAACATCTCTGAACTACTAAAACTTTAAATTGTATGTAACAATTCTGCACAAAATGTCTACAATTCTACCATAAAAATGTTTGGTTACTACTGTACTTTAAGGCTTCCTTCACAATGCTAATGCAGCATTGCTGTAGAGGGAGGGTTCAGTGAGCGGATAAAGCAAGAAGTACCAGGCAACCAAACCCAGCACATGACAGGCCATCAGTTTGGTGCGCAGGGGGGCGGGGGCCTTCAGCATTTCCTTCACTTCAGGAACACCAATGTGGTTGCAAAATGCATGAACAGCAAATAGAGGAAGAAAGTGCCCTGAAAGAGAAAAAATTAAGTCAGAATACATGATTCATGAGTTAATCTAAAGAAAATTAAGATATCATATGCTAAGAACATGCCAGGAGACCTGCACAGGGTTATGGGGGGTGTACATGGTGGACATGGGTGAAATGAAGGAACACTTTCAGTTAGGGACTGACTGTACCTGGTAATAAGCAATGCCATGTATGCTAAAATTCACTACAAACAAATCAAGGGACGAGAGAAAAACTATAATTTTAACATTATGAGACATGAAATAATTTGTAATATAAGATAATTACCTGTTCTGATAAAGAGAAATGCTGAATAGAAACCAAATACTGATGTATACAAAAACTGGAAACCTGAAAAGATAAAATTAACACTATTGAGTTCCATGAAACATAATCACTGTTACCCTTCATATAACCATGTATGACATCATTAGGACCAAAGATATATCCATAGAAAAAATTAAACAAATTTACTACTTCAAAAAATTTTCACTATCTTAATGAAACTATAAGGAATCAAATGGTTAACATTTTTCAGTTTTGAGAAGCTTTAGATACATATTAATTTTTGCTCATTATGGGAATGAATAGAAAAAGTAAATAAAAATCTGCCCAATATCACAGAGCAGTCTTAGGACAGGCAAAATATTTGCTGATTTTTTTTATTTATTTATTTTTCAATAGTTTTGAATTTGACTGAAAGAAAGCATCTTAGAGGTATACTCAACAAAATGAAACAATAAGCAAACTTATTAATTGAGAACAAAACACTTGGAGATCATACTCACTGGATATGAGGATGACGGCTGGCAGGGTGATCCCAGCATGCAGGCGATCCACGGCATGGTGGAGGTGAGCTGTCACAGGAAGCAAAATCACACAAAGTCAGAAAAAAATGGAAACACACTTAAAACTAATATCTAACAAAAAGAACTGTTACTAAAATTCAAGATATCTTTTGTGGAGGAAAAGACTCATAGGTCATCCAACTCCACAAAATAAGAACATTCAACAAAATTCAGTAAAATAGTCATATGTAAGCAGAACATTTCACACATCTGAAATGCTGCTTCTTACAAAACACAATGATCATACAACTTCACCACTGCACTTTGCTCCTATAGAAGCCACTCACCAACACCAAAGAACAGAGGAGCTACAAAGATGGCCTTCCCTGGGGTGAGGCACTGCAGCAGGATGGGTAACATGCAGGCCCTAAATGTGAATTCTTCAGAGAAAGGAGCAACAAGCTGATTTCTCCACCATATGGGATTTTGTGCTGTATTATACCAGTACAAGGGATCTGAAATATTCATCATTACATTAATATTACTTGCATTTATCAGTATTCTTAAACATACTCTCTCAATTATGTGATAAAAACTTCATAACATCAAAGTTAATTTCATTCCTTTAAGTGACCTGAAACTATCCTCTTTACAAGTGAAACATGAGTTGTCTATTGTTGAGAGAGAGAGAGAGAGAGAGAGAGAGAGAGAGAGAGAGAGAGAGAGAGAGAGAGAGAGGAGAGAGAGAGAGAGAGAGAGAGAGAGAGAGAGAGAGAGAGAGAGAGAGAGAGAGAGAGAGAGAGAGAGAGAGAGAGAGAGAGAGAGAGAGAGAGAGAGAGAGAGAGAGAGAGAGAGAGAGAGAGAGAGAGAGTCTACTTGTCTCAATTACAAGAAGGGAATCATTACAACTATTTGACTTTGGCCACTCTCACCCAAATTACTGAATCAGACCCTAAAAGTCTTCTATTTTCTTATTTTGCCAATTCCATTTAATCCCATCCCAGGTAAATAATGGAGCTTGTTCTGTATATTAAGGGCCTACTGTATATTTAAATCTTTATTCTATTAAGTCATATTTAGTAAATTCTTGTCTGGTTTATTTTCATGCATATCATGGAACATTGCTTTCTTTCTGTTAGTCTCATTATGAAGGGGCAGGGGTAAAATAGTGTATGTCATCAGGCCTTGCTGTATAAGTATGTGGCCAGTTGTGCTATGCCTAAGTTCCTGGGGTGTAGTAGAGTGGTTCATGACATTATCTCTTTCCACTAGGGAACAACAGGGCTAAGAGTGTGAATAATGTGTATATGAGTGTGTGGTACTTTGTCTGGGATGTGAATTGCTGACCTGGTATATACATAGAAAAAAATTTTAATGTAACATTTTATATTTTGAGTGAATTCATCCCAAACCTATCAAACGTACCCATGTACATGCGAAGAGTAGCTGTTACAGGAACAGAGAGATGAGACTGTACAAGGGGACCCAAAAACAGAATGAAGGTAAGGAAAAGAGGCACAACCAATGCCGGGAGAAGGCCTTCCCACCTCAGGCCCATCTGAGCCCATAATGAAACCTGCAATAAAGCAAACACATTGGACAAAGGTTTAACATATTCCTATCACACAACCATACAGTATAGCATGTTATCTTTACATTGATATAAACAGGTTTGTTCAATCTTTTAATAGATCTATTCTTAAGTAACTTTAATTTATTTTTCAATTAATTTATTCTTGCAAGAGTTATTCATTGCATTTTACCTCATCATAGTCTTGATTTCCAAACCATATGACAAATAGTGGTGACACTATTGTCATGAAGAAAACACTGATGCATCGCTTCTTAATTGTAGATGGATGGTCTCTGCAGGAGTTATGACAGGTAGTTAATTCACATTTCATATATTTCTAATTATATAAGCTATATAATACTATATCAATTCAGTCACTACAAAGTATTGAGAAAAAGAAATAAAGCAACACGTATCACAGAAGCTTACAGGCACTCACAACACACCAGCCACGTGTAAACCAAAACAACTAGAATGTAAAACATTTGTGTAAAACCGCATTATGAACTTCAAAGTTTTCAGTTCATTTCTTAAAACTATTTAAATTCTTATCATCCCATGAGGGATAACTTCCTGTAATGATTATCTTTGTGAATATATAAATATAACCATTTTATAATCTTAAAAGACATGAATAAACAAATGAACATATATATACATACATAACTGGAAACCTGTATCCCTAAGTGAACAGACAAATTTCATTGCAATATGAAAAAAGTCTTTCAAACTACACAGAACAATGAACCATTTTGTTATCTGAAGGTTGATGAGACAAATTCAGACAAAAAAGTTATTACACAATGTTCATTGTATACATCAATATCATGAAAACATGTATGCTTGTGTATTTCTTTTACCAGTATCTTGAACAAGGCAACTAAACACTAAAGAACTGAGTACAATCAATAGGACAAGCTACATCCACCAATAATGTTACAGCAGTCATTTAACTTCATGCACCAGCAGAATCAGGAAACACAACAGCACAGTTCATCTTTTCCTTTACAAAATACTATTTCCTATAGTCTTATGGGCATATTTATGAAGGGATTTCCTGAGGGACATGAGCAAGAAACACTGGTCTTAGGAACTCAGTAGAAAATGTGTTCCTCAATGCAGGCAGCTTCCACTGGTGAATCTACTATGTTACTGAAACAAACCCTGAATCCTCATGCCTATCCATCAGTTCAGTGTATCAAATGATTGCTTCCAGGACCTAATCACCTTTTCCCTATGTCCATTATTTATAGTACTTACATTAACTCACAAAGTCAAAAGTTGAATTTCAGAACTGTATGTTTTCTCATATTAGATGCATCAACATGCCAAGCAATGTTCTATCAAATTCTGAGTTACATCTTGAGTAACAAGTAAAGATTATAATGAACTATGCGCACTTAAATAAAATCATATATAAAAATCAGGGTGAGATACATGTAGAGGCAAGAAGATAAAAATAGAATATGTGTTAAATATACAAATAAAAAATTGCACAAATTTGATAATATACCTACAATAATTGTAGGGTAAAGAGGGTATTCAAATTTCACAAAATCCAAGTTTCATAATTTCTTACAAGTAAGATTCCTGTACAGCCTTATCTCAAGCTTTATATGTCTGCTTTAGAAACTTCTAGTTTGCTATTGCTGGATTTCTCAAAATTGGTGCTGATACAGTACTAATCACACACTGACACAATATCTGCCATGGAGTGATATAAAGCCCACGTAATGAATAGTGAGCATGTATTTAAGTTGCCTTATAAGTGTAGCTGAGAGGGGGAGTCACATAGAATGTTGTTGTGACAATGATCTCATGTGTCATAACTACAAAATTATAAGAAGCAGCAGAATACTGTAATATGGAGTAATGTTGATGCTGTAGGAAGAAATTATTTTTTAAACAACTGCTGTAACAGCCTTCCTCTTTCATTCCCTTTCCACAAGATCCAGACACAAGTAAAGATGACAGCATCAATGAGAAAAGGAAAAAGATCGTTTTCCTGCAGACTCTAGAACCCAAGTGGTGACAAGTATCAAAAATATAAATAAATCAATAATAAACTTTAAAGCACAAACTACAGATGTGACTTCCCTCCAACAATGCAGCAGTGAAGATGAAGTCTTGTGTTGCTCCAATCACAATCTTATAAAAATGACCATTCATCTATCAACTCTGTTTCAGTACAACATGACTTAGGCTGATGTCCATGGTCAGATGACACATGCTCTGTGAATCTCCAGGCTTGAACTAGATTGACACTTCTTTCACACAACTGCCCTTTTCCCAAAGAAAATAATAATAAAAAAATAAATAAAAAAAAAACATACACAGAAACACTGAAAATAGCTAAAATAATAAAAAAAAAGGAGAAAATACAAATATAGATCTAAACTTTTACAATTTATAATTACAATGAAAATTTTAAAAATTATTACATGATAAACAAACTAATGATTTACTTAAAATATTTCTATCCATGCAATCTTTTTGCCCACATTCATCTCTTAACTGGATTTTGTTATTCATATACTTTTCTGATTTGCATTATATATATATATATATATATATATATATATATATATATATATATATATATATATATATATATATATATATATATATATATATATATATATATATATATATATATATATATATATATATATATATATATATATATATATATATATATATATATATATATATATATATATATATATATATATATATATATATATATATATTTTTTTTTTTTGCATTATACATGAGTATGTACCTGTATGTACTTTACATACAGATAAGTATACATTCATATCAAAGCAATTGTATAACTTCCAAATGGATGAATCCCATAATGGAGGATAAAATGCTGTGGCCACCATGGCTGTGGGTTGCTTCAGACTTATGTACCTCAGGTGAATGAGTAGTGAGTGAAAAACTAAGAAAAATAAATATAGATGGCTAAAAATATCCAGGCTTGTTGTATGATCAAAGTAAACCAGACAACACTGAGTTCAGCTATTAGGTGTGCAATCATTCTTAAGGTTGAAATTGCCACTTGGTAGAGCATGGCATAAAATTTACAGCATGCAGGAACTAAAACAGCCAAAGGGCTAAGACCACAGCGAACAAACCTCCACATACCTTATTCTGAAAATAACACATGGGACGGTTGACGACCCAGAAAGAGAGGATATGAGTATGAATTGCAGTTTCATTTTACTATTACACCCACAGCACTGGGAAGGAAAGCTCCTGGCATTCAACATTCTTTGAGCAAACCAATTTTTAAACTACTTTCTCTGAAATCACTAAGTTTTTGCATATACATTTTTAAATACTAGTTTACATCAGGTAGCAGGTCCTGCCTGCCATAGTGATCCCCATCACCTGCTGCCTGCTGGGCAAAGGGGGGAGGAAGTGAAGGAAGAGGAGGACGAGGAAGAAGGGGATGAGAATGAGGATGAGGAGGAAGAAAGCCCAAGAAGCTGAACTTGTAATGTGGCATGTTCATTTAGGTTAAGTTACATTCAAATATGCTATATTTCATTTGGTAAAGTTATGCTCAGATAAGTTTTAATGTTATTTTTATTAATATAACATTAAGTTTCTGATGTAATTAATCCTCTTATGCATAAGTCTGCAGTTTCATGCAATAAGCAGGATGCAGGTATGGCTTAAATGCCTTAAATGTTACTATTAAGAGAATTTCAAATCCTACCTTGGTATTATTTTATTTCTTCACTATAATGCTCTAGAGAAATCAGAAAGTTATTTATCATTATTGGATGAAATTTTAGGAAGTTTCACAAGATAAGTTTTCGTTGGAATCTAATAATAATTCAGATGACTGTTTGCAGGAGCTGTCTCACCCTGGTACTGAGTGATATAAACATACAATGTTGTACTGTGATGTGAGGACTTTGTTAGTCATGATGGTAAGTTATTTCATTGTATCTATACAGCCTTTGACAAACAGTATGATGCTACTGCTCCAAGTAACCAACTGCTAGTGTTCATGAGATACATGTTTATTTACCTAATATTTTTCAAGATTGCCTCTGACACCATCTTATTAGTTTGTCATCAGCTACCATCATGGTAAATATCATCTTGCACGATTAGTTGGCATGATTTTGAAAAGAAGTGCAACAGTTAGGAAACAATCAGCTGGATTAATTTCTGAAGAATCCTCATTACCTGGCGAAGAAATTGACAATCAGTTTTATCTCCAGATCTCAATTTTGAAGATATTTGTGCATTGGAATAAGGACAAAAAAGAAAGTAGAAGTGTAGTGACTGAGAACACAAAGGCCCCGAAAATTAACTTGGGACCTGATGATCATTATGGTCCCAATATTTACAGTGCTGTCCATCTGTTCATCCACTGGTAAATTTTTTAGTGTTGTTATTGTAATGACCCACACACTGAACCCTCACAATCCTGCTTTAGGATGGAGTGCACTTCAAGCTCAATGAGTTATGTGGTAGGCTTTCATGCTCGGAGTCCTGCGTCTGATTCCCTACAATGCACCCTTCTCCAAAACCCGAGATTTATTTCTGCTTCTAGATCAAGTGTTCAATATCTCTATGAACTGAGCATGTTATGGTTACACATTAGCTTGAGGCGATACGAGTGGAAACATTCCAATTTGAGGTGATACATTACAAATTACCTAAGAAGATCATTACAGAAGCATTGTATGAAACTGCAGTTTTAGCATTATGTATGGCTACAGAACTGAGGCAGCTATGAAGCTATTAGTATCTTGAACGAGCATCCAATTACATCAAAACATTCCAGTTTATCATAAGAAAACAGTTTCATTAACCGGAGTGCTGAGGGTGTAACTGTGATAAAATTTACCTACATTGCAAGTGTTCTGGACTCAAGACCTCATCCCACTTTACAGAACCACAGGGAACAGGACAAGTAGCACTCAACACCATGAGAATATTACCCCGAGTATCAAATCATGTGAGAACAGACATAGGTAGTGACTGCATGCTGCACAGGACCTACGTGAGGACCCTACATAAGGACCCAACACTCCAGCCCTGACAACCTACTCCCTGTCCCCCACTTAAGATACAAGGGCAAGGGAGGCTAAACAGATGAGCCCTAACCCCTTACCTTCCCTGAGTGGCATTCCAGACGTATAGACTCCCGACGTAGAGGACTGACAGCAGGAAGCAGACGAAGATCTCCTTGAGGCACCACCCACTCATGGTGATAGAGGCGCAGCAGCTCTCAGCTCGCCGCCGCCTCGTCTGTCTGTTTACTTCGCGCGATACTCACCCTCTCTCCCTCCCTCCCTCCCTTTCTCTCTTGCCAAGAAAGATATACAGAATGGTGCTCCTACTTTCACTTTCTCTCTCTGTCTATATCTCATTAACTTTCTCTATTTTTTATTTATTTATTTCTTATTTTTTATTTTACGTTCGCTCATTCATTCGCTCAGTCACTTGCTCTCTTGCTCCTTTACTTACATTCATTACTTTATACTCTCTCTCTCTCTCTCTCTCTCTCTCTCTCTAGTGTTATTTTCGGAGCCTGCAGCAAACGTGGCCTCTTGAGTGAAAGGACTGAGAGGTCTAATTGTTATTCTGTTACAGGACAGTTAGCCTTGCATGAGGAATCAAGAGTCTCAAATATTTACACCAGCTGCTTCTCTAATGAGGCAAACATCCTTACTGGTGGTTCATTATACAAGAGCTGCTGTTCACCAGTTACATGCATACAATAGGTTAGTGCAAATGTAGTCCATCCCTTGCAGCACACGAAGTTTTTCACTCCCTTGTGCCTCAGAGAATACAAAGCTTCTGTATTTCCTCCGATCTGACTTGAACTCTTTTAAGAGGAAAATTTCAAGGCACTTTTTCCTCATGATTTTGGATGATCTTTTTGATTACTCTTTGGGGATTAACACTTTTAGTAAGCTTTTTTTCTTTCTGTAAACCTAACAGTAGAAAGAAAGGGTGGGAGGGGGGAAGAAAAAGGCCTCTCGTTTTTCAGCCGCAGTCTAGATCAGCATCACGATCTCGTGGTCCCTCTATCCATCCACCATATGAAGAAGTTCTCGTTGGAATGAACACTCCATCCGAAGCCTTTGGAATGTGCTATTAATGGCTTGCTAACCAGTGATCTCCGTCAATTTGCGGTCTGTTAGCCTGTCTTCCCTACATGTTTTAGATTTCTGCAAAGTAGCAGCCAGCTGGATTCCACTTTTTTTTTTTTCCCGCACAGAGTTGGTCACGCGACAGACTCAAGTCACAGCGATTCCAGCATTTTTTTTTTTTTTTTTTTTTTTTTTAGATTGACGTCGGACTGAACTTTCCGCTCCGCCCCTATCTAGTTACTATGGGACTGGCAACCCGGGGCGGTGCTCACTCTGGCTCCGAAACTTTCTGTCATATGGATGAGAGTGAGCACTTCGTTGCCAGTAGTGACAATCCTCTGTTGCCAGTCCTCTGGTGAGCCAAGTAGGTTAAAAGTATCCTGTTTCTGACCCCACACCATGGAGACGATGTAGTCTCGCGGTGCACTTGAGGTGAACACATAAGTTCCGGACCCAAAGTGATACCAAAAATGCTACTTATCTTTCGTGCTGATGCCAGTGACAGGCTGACATCTCTTCGTGTTCATGAACGTAAAAATACAAGAAAATGAGTGGTAGGATAATGCAAATTCATGCCAGGAAGATATCGTCATCGAGTTTCGTGACGAATCCTACATCTAAACTTGTTTAACATCCTCATTATACTTGGGATTTTTCCACTAACGCCTTGTTCCTAGTGTCATATGCCCTGGCTGTCAGCGAATCTTTAACACCTACCGCCTTGAACACGCCTCTCTACAGTACAGGCTGAGACGGACAGGAGCGGGCATAAAGTAGTGGAGAGTCTTCCCAGTGACCTTGCGGTGCTCTCGTACACTCATTAGGTTTTTGATTTGTGACACGGAGAACCTTTCGCCAGTAGCTCTATCTTAACTCCGTATATGAATGAAGTGAGTTGATGAACGATAAAAATGGACGAAGAATGATGATATACAAAGTCTACTCCCTAATGGTATAATGACTAGTAGATAAATTGACTATCAAAGAAAAAAAAAAAAAACGCTGTACAAAACTCAATTTCTTCCTTAGCATAACATCACAAAACACAAGACTTGAAATGGACTCGTTTTATGAGATCTTCCTCATCTACTTGAGGTACTTGTACTTATTGCTGCTCGCTAATGGTATGACGAGTAAAAAAATAAATGGACCCTCCTTATCAAAAAAACACTGAACAAAAACTCAAATTGTTCCTTAGCATAAGATCACAAAAGAACAAAAGACTTGAAACGGACTCGCCTTACGAGATCTTCCTCCTTTTCTTGAGGTACTTGTACTTATTGCGGATTTTCTCAGTGGACCATTCATCGTAGAATGGGTTTTGATTTGTCATGTGGCATTTAACCTCTCGCCATACCACGGCATGCTGCGATTTCCTTTTGCTTCTATCGCACGCCTTAATTGCAATGTTTACGTCGCTCCAAAACGTGTTTGCTGGAGCCTTAGGGGTCATGCTCGCCTCACAGCCCCGGGCACATCGATCATCTTCTGGTTGAGTTTCAGTTGAGGCAGCGGAGATTATGTTCCTGCAATAGATGAGTATAATAGTTGATTCACATTGAAAACAGTTTCCTAGCACTAACAGTATGGTAGACAGTGCAAGTTTGTCTCCTTACATGTCATCTGTCTCCCTCCCGTAAATGTTGATGGAGGCACGTGACAGCTAACTTCTAAAACAGGAACAAGAAATTGAGACTCATTGGAATCAGAAAAAAAATCCAGCTCTTGAATATAGGCAGAATTATAGATACTTACATCTCCTTTAGCACATCTCCGGTGATGGATGTTGATCCTCGGGAGAAGACACTCCTGAAATAATAAGAAGACTTATGCTCCACTGAAAATATGATGAATGATTAGTCTTAGAGTACAGACAACATAAAAATGCATATACTTACAACTCCTCCACAGGATCTGACTGAGGTCTCTGGGGCGTCGCAGGGCGCACAAACTCTTCACCACCCTCAGCCTCAGATGCCGCCTCCACAAACTCTTCACCACCCTCAGCCTTAGATGCCGCTTCCACAAACTCTTCACCACCCTCAGCCTCAGATGACACCTCCTTCCTCGCTTGCTCCTCCTCTGCAGAAGCCTCTACTGTCGGTACTTTTCTCTTCTGCTTTCCCCCTGGAGCTGCATGTTGTCTCAACTGTGACAGTCTGTCGATCACAGTTTTGCCGGTTCCAATTTTCTCTGAGAATTCGTAGTACCGGCTGGCCGTCTCAAGGGAATGGCCGCACTGCGTGGCAACTTTAAGCCTCCAAGAAGGGTCATCCGATGTTTGCCACAGTGCTGTTATTTGCGTCCTTCGCAGTATTCTTGAGTTGATTTTTATTTCTTTTCCGGCCCTTTGGACAGTCTTTCTTATCATCCGTCCAATATTTGAAAGTGAAAGCTTCTCACAACATTCGTCAGAGCTGCGACCCACGAAAACAAAGCAGTCTGGGGAGGAGCAGGCTGAGGCGAGGGGTCTAAAGTACTTTACGTAGGCCTCAAGTGCCTTAGCTTCATTTTCAGAAAGAAAAAGTAGGGCAGGCCCCTGTTGGGCAGTCTTGTGATTGGCAATTCTGACTATGTAGAAGTCAGTCTGCTGCTGCATCTCTGAATATTCAGAAAGAGTGAACTCTGCGAATTCCATGGCTCGCCTTAGCGACTTTGTCATCAGTACCAATATGAGGACATCTCTAAGGCTGGTGAAGTCAGACAAACTGCTCGGTCGGCAGTTGGAGTCATCCAGACTTTTCACTGCATTTTCCAATGTGGCAGTGATGTACGGCGCCTTCAGGATACTTTCTACAACGTTAAGCTTGACGTTTTCCCGTTCCTTTTTACGTCTTGCCCTGAATGATTGTTTTTTCTCCTCCTTCTTGTACTTCACTGAAAAAGTAGAGAAGAATAATTAAGTGGACACCATTATATTTCAATAATATTCAAAACGAAGACTCAAATAGCAATACGTACTAGTAATTATCCTCAGTTTCCTGGTGGCCTGACGCTTCTCATCTTCGGAGATTTGAAACGTTTCATTTGTGGTTATTGCCATAAACTCTATGGCCCGAGTACAAGCAAACACAATTTTGCGCTTATAGTTTGCACTCAAAACGTCTCTTTTTAAAGTAAAGAGCCCTGGTGGATCCTCGTTGTCCACTTCTGTAAGAAACTGGACAATTTTACACCCACTTAGGTTAGAATCAGAGTCATTGAGCAGGCTAGAGCTGACTATGTCTCCAACCATTCTCAGCTGAGCTGTGATGGTGGTTTTCGCTAGAGGTGTACAGTTTTTCAAGTATTTCTCAAATTCATTGAGAAATACCGTCAATCCATCTATGGAGGAGATCTGCACTCTAGTTGGGCCTTCCTTCACGGTCTCACTAGATTCAGGATGCATAAGGGGTGACTCCTTCCTAATCTTTTCATAAAAGCTTGTCCCCCTCTTAGCAAAGTGCACCTTTTCTGCATGGACATCTATGCGCTTCACAACTTTATCGCATACTATGCAGATTCGTGAAGGATAGCGGTCCTTACTGGTTCTTTTGATAGATCGGCTGCCACTGGACTTTTTGCCGAACTCCTCAAAAGCTTTCATGATTTTACTTTGGGCAGCCTTCGAAAGGTATCTGTGGCATTGAGCAATGTGCCTCCTTATGTTCTGGCACCTGCCTACACAGCCCGACAGAGGACATGATTTTCTGCAAGAAAAGGAGACACAAGTAAGTGTTTTGTTGATCAAGTATATATGGATACA
Organism: Scylla paramamosain; assembly: GCF_035594125.1. Taxonomy (NCBI): domain Eukaryota; kingdom Metazoa; phylum Arthropoda; class Malacostraca; order Decapoda; family Portunidae; genus Scylla; species Scylla paramamosain. Next base: position 11,671,013 of record NC_087153.1, read on the forward strand.
TACAATAAAATGTAAGGTAAGACATACCACTACTTACTGGAGTCGTCCTTTATGAAGGTTAGTTTTTCGAGGGCGGGGTCGGTGTACAGAACCGATGTGGGCCCTGAGTTTCAGTTTTTGCTCTTTTTTAACTGCACACCAAAACTGCTTCGAAAGAGCAAGGCAATTCTCTTGCTCTTTGCGGAGAGCTGTCAATTCTTGCTCCTTCTGCTCTATTTTCTTTCCAAAGAGAGTCTTCACTTCCAGAGGAGTTGGAGGCCTTGCAAATGAATGAAATGCCATCCTCATTTCTGTGCGGCGAGACTCTTCTGGGATTTTCTCCATGAGAGAATGATATGGGTAATTGGTCATCTGTGCAGCCAACCGCTCACTCTCCTCGTCAGACGGTTCTGACTCCTCAAAGTTAGAAAGGATAGCGGGCGTTTCCGGCTCATCATCTGATAATGCCTTGTCACCTGCAGTACCTGAGGGATCGCCATTGTCAGTACATAGAGAAAAGAAAAAAAAAATGCACCTTTGTATGCCATAATTTTCAAAAACAAGTTTTTCACTAGTCTTTACCTTCTGTTTCATTTCCTAAAGACTGGTTGTCTGTAGCACTAGCTGCACCAATTGACCGCAGGCCGCTGGTGCCTGGAAGAACAACAAATCATTTGATGCTAAAGAGACCAAACTGAACTATGCAACACACTATACTTAAATCTCAAAAGAAAGGTTTCCACCAGCCTTTTTTTTACCTGGTCTCTCTCCTACGCTTACGCGAGGCCTCTTAGCCGTAGTGGCACCTGTTCCGCTGGTGCCTGCAAGATCAGTGGGTCGTTTAAAATCAAAACAAGTTTCTCAATTATGCACCACAGTGTCAATTTAAATGCAAAGTTATCAGTTGTATTACCTGCATTACCTTTCTTCTTTTGGGGCCGCTTAGGCGCACGTGCAATTCCCAATGTAGATCTCACTGCCTCCTCCTCAGAAGAGGATAGGAGTTCTTTTCCGAATGGATTGTATTGTTTTTTTGGATCAAAATCTGAGTCCTGACCAGAGTCGTCAAACAGCTCGGAACTATGGCTATCAGACTCCGACATTATTTCAATGATTATGTCTGTATCTGTAAGTAATTACCATTTACCTGAAAGTACTATCCTGCAAAGAAAAGAAAGACTGTTCAAAGAAGGAGTATTAAGCACAAAACAATAGCCTGCAGGAATGCAGGCTATTGTTTTCCCTTCTCCTAGGCTATGTTGGTCCACGGCACTTAGGTGCAACCCTGCAAGAGGGCTTCCCCCATCCGCCACCCGGGGGACGCGCCCCTACGCCGTATAGCCCCAGCGTGGGGATAGTAATGATGAGAAAACATGATTGACAAGATGAGACAAGCATGTTGCCAGTCCGATTTCAGGGTCATGAAACACCTCCAAGATGAAGTGCTCACCACATATTCATGAAATTAATGCTGGTGAGCGAAGTCTGGAGATTACAGTAGACTCCTAGAGGTTGCTCTACGACTTCATTTGAGGAGAGTTGGTTTCCGGCTGAGACTACACCCATTTTACCCTAGTGCTGCCAATCGGACTGGATTACAAAGGCAAACTCGACCGGGACAGTACTGCTCACTTTATCAGTCCCAGTGATCCCCCGGTGAGTCGACTTCTACAGCATTGTTAAAAGCCAAATTGATTCAAATTTGAGTTTTACACGTGAAACTGTTTACGTAAGTCCTCCAGATATGATGGCCGGGAATCGTGGGAAAGTTGGTGAGCAGGGCATGCTACCTAAAGCTGGTGAGCACCCAATATTTCAAAAGTGTACCATGTGCAGAAAAATTTTCAGATTTACCTTTCAATCCATATTCTGTACCGTTACTGGAGTGCCAGCATCATATATGAAATCTAGCTCGAAAAGCTCTAATGCATAGAAGTTACAATAACTATCTCATCCACTTGGATCAAAGGTCTAAGACGATCGGTATGATGTAAGAAGACATCTTCCTGGAAGTCTTCAAAATTGGTTAATTTGAAAGAGTAAACTCGTTGGAGAGAACGGTTCACAGTACGTACCGTGTTTCAAAGCTCTACCGGCCCTGGTTTGAAAATAAGAGCCGGTGAACATTTTCGGGACAAGGAAATAGCAATGATGAGCACCGAAATGCTACCAATCTCGAGCTTTTATTCGCCTGTAAATCGGCGGGAAATGGCAAGAAAAGAGCCGATTTAGTTATTTTTAGCTGCCCAGCCTTGTTCACATCTGTCCTAGTGTCCAGGACAAGGTGATCAAAAAGTTGGTTGCCAGACCGCCGATTCAGTCCCCGCCTCAGCCAGTTTACCTACCTTGGTCTCAGTGACGGTGAATACATTTTAATTGTGAATCTCTGCATCCCAGCGAGATATCCTAGTCTTGCCCTAGATCTTTGAATGCTGCTTGAGAGAGAGAGAGAGAGAGAGAGAGAGAGAGAGAGAGAGAGAGAGAGAGAGAGAGAGAGAGAGAGAGAGAGAGAGAGAGAGAGAGAGAGAGAGAGAGAGAGAGAGAGAGAGAGAGAGAGAGTTGGTGGGTGGGGGAATTTAAATTCGTCATTTGTAAAAACCTTGTTTTTATTTAAGGTATTCATGTTTTACATAGGAAGCAAAAGCACTAACATACTTCCAGCTCACAAGAGCTGACTGCAGAGGAACAAGTGTGTCGAGTGACCAGAAGCAGGCCGCGCCGGGGAGTCACGGAGGGGACGAAGGGACGCCACACATTTCAAATATATTACATGGATGTACAGAATCGATTACATGTTGTAAACTTATATATAAATGAGAATAGCAGTATTTATAATTAGCTTGGGTCATAAAAACCTAAGAAAAATAAGGTTTAGGATGCGTAGGTGACGAAGCGCCAGAGAGAGTGAGGATGAGGGCGGCAAGACCAACTTGTGGCCCGACTCATAAAGTCCAGCGAGTGTAAAGGAGTGTTTGACGTGATCAAGACGTATAAAGGTACTGATAAAGAGAGTATATGATATATGATATTTATACTATAAGTTCACTCTTCCAAGATTGCTAGAACTGGACAGAATATATACATACATACATACATACATATATATATATATATATATATATATATATATATATATATATATATATATATATATATATATATATATATATATATATATATATATATATATATATATATATATATATATATATACATATATATATATATATATATATATATATATATATATATATATATATATATATATATATATATATATATATATATATATATATATATATATATATATATATATATATATATATATATATATATATATAATGGTATTTTCAAGAAATGTTAAAATGTGTTAATGTATATTGTGTACGTATACTGCAGTTGATGGAAATAACAAGACGCCAAACATGAATCTCTGGATTTCTGCTAGCAGCTGGTGGTGAGGCTTGGCGAAGGCCGCGGTACTCGGATCGGCGGCCTTAGCCACACTAGGGACACCCGCACGTGTGCTGTGCTGGTGCTGGTGCGTCAGAGGGCAGAGGTACAGGATCGTTATTTGTTTGTCACCTGTGGCCAAACTGGAGGCATTGCGTGGGAAAAAAGTGAGTTGTATTTGCAATCTGAAAGATACATCGAAGTGAAGTATTTTCTATAAATATTTTTTTTTACAAATTTATGGATTCGGAGTACAAATGTATCTTAATTAGATTATAAGACCTATGCTAGAAGAAAAATGAGAGTTGTGGAGGCATCTGAAAATACATGTCATTATGGAAATATGACAAACACATCGTGCAACAAAACCGGTCGACCTGTGTGTGTGTGTGTGTGTGTGTGTGTGTGTGTGTGTGTGTGTGTGTGTCTGTGTGTGTTTAAGAGATTAAGAGAGAGAGAGAAAGAGAGAGAGAGAGAGAGAGAGAGAGAGAGAGAGAGAGAGAGAGAGAGAGAGAGAGAGAGAGAGAGAGAGAGAGAGAGAGAGAGAGAGAGAGAGAGAGAATGCCTGTGTAATATGTGGATTATTTTTGCCTATTATTTTTCTGTTTATTTGCTTGCTTTCAATTGTGTGATAGTGTGCGCGAGCGAGTGAGGGCCAGGTGGTGGCCGGCGCAGCGCCCCAGCATCAGCCTCCATGGGAGCTGGGGGCGTCTCGAGGGAGTCGCGAGCGCAGGATGGCGACACGCAGCCAGACTCGTACAGCTGAAATCTCAGGGCAACTCATTTGTGCGTATATTTCATTGATGCATATTTTCCATTTTGATTATTTGTGTTTCTCGCCGCAGGAGAGTGGTTAAGGCGCCTCCACGCCGACCCGCTGCCGCCGCCGACCTTGCCCTGCCCGAGCTATGTGTGTGTGTGTGTGTGTGTGTGTGTGTGAAGGTCGGTGTTTGTGTAAAGGCGGCGCTGCGTGTTGGTGCAGATGCACTCGTATGTGTGTGTGTGTGTGAGAGCAGGTAAGCGGCTGGCCTATACGCTCTCCGCTGGCTAACTTGTCTTGTTCTCGTGACTCCATCAAGCATAGCCTCGCCTGATGAGCCTTGGAACACTATATACCGCTGCGGCTTCAGTGACGCACGCCTCTCCTCCATTGTCTTTCCTTCTTTTCTATCTTTCTTTTTTTTTCGCGTTTGTTTTGTTGTTTTCGCCTAGGAAGGGTGGCTGAATATGTCTAAAAAAGTATGAATAGTACGAATAATATTTTTTTTACAGGTGAGGTAATTTTTTTTTTTTTTTCAGATCAGCGTTATATATACGTACGGTCGGTGTATTTACATTATGAATGCAGTAAACAAAGCTTTCACACTCCAACATAATGTTTCTTTTTTAGCGAAAACTACTTAGTTGTGTTTTAGTGTTACTTATTTAGTTGTTTATTTAATTATTTATTCATGTATTTATTTATTTATTTGGGTATGTATTTACTTATGTATTTATTTATGACTTATTTATCTATTTTTGTTACATGTAAACTCGCTTATCTATATACATGGAAGGAACAGGGGGAGTGCTAGTGGAGGTGCAAGTGGTGGCCAGAAGCGTGGGTGGGTGAGGCCTTGGTGGTGATGGGAGGTGATGATAGATGGAGGTGGGAGGAGGCTGTCCAGATCAGCTGTGTGCGGGGAGGGTCAGTCGTTTCCATGCTCCCACGCCCCTCCCTCTGAGCCAATTTCCGTTCAGACGGACGCCAGTTGGCCGAGTGCTAATGCTGAATAGAGAGAGAGAGAGACTAATGAACAAACCCGTAGGTTGGGTTGCGAAAGATTTTAAACATCTCATTCAGCCATCTGCCTTAAGTTATAAAATTATGTTTGATGCAGTGTCTGGACTTCCCGAGGTTTTGTTGCTTGTAGAGTTTATTAGATTATTTCTAAGTATAGAGTATGCTTTTTATTTTATACGTAGAAACTGGCTATGGTACCCGAGGAAAAGGCTGTTTTGATTGGCAGACAGTCAAGCACTTCACTGGGTCACCACCCATTCATTCGAGTATGATTTTCTACCAGAAGTAACCATTCAGATTCCTACTCGATTTGCAAAATATGTTAAACTGATGTCTAATCATAATGGATCATTTCAGTTATCTGATTTACAACAGAACACATTTTGATGAAATCTAAAGTGAAAATGATGAATAATCCTCATTAAGTTGAAATAAATCGAAATCGACAACGGTTCAACGAAAAATGACAATAACAAGAAAATAATTCAGTTATGATTAGATATGTACTCGCTTGTCAATATGTGGAATACAAGTGTTTATAACGACTCCTCCCTATAGTAGTATGCAAGACGCAAATTTGCACTTATATCGACTGACAAACATCAAGGAGCGATCACACAGACGCAGGGAATCACGTGGTATTACACTACACTGCTTCGATCTTTGCGCACGCACGGATCTTTCACCGTAACAGAGGCTCGCGGGGCGATGAGGGTGGCGGGACACTGCAAACTCTCCTTGAGGACACAGGAGACCCACGCGGGCAGACGAGGCGAGTGCGGGTAGAAGCACTGAGGGAAGTAAGGTGTACGGTGGCGCGTGGTGGCTACGAAGAGTATCTACAAGAGCAGGAAGGTGGTACACGCAAGGGTTAGTACGTGCAGGGCGAGGATTAGCACAGGAGGGGTGAGGGAACGGTAGGGAAAGAGGGAGCATCGTCAGCACTCCAGGTATCGGGTGCCGGGTGCCTCTAGTTGCGTACGTACTACAGGAATGCACGGGAGAAATGTTGGGCACGTCACGAGGGTCTGGCTGGAAAGAGCGCGGGATAGGTCAGCGAGACAGTTTACTTACAACCACTAATTTTCGGTTCCCTGAGTGACACCTGCGGGGAGCGGCAGGAGGGGAGCGCTAGCGAGACGCACGCCCGGCCAGCTGAGATGCCACGAAGGGGACGCGGGGCGGGGGGGGGGCTTGAGAGATGCAGAGGAAGGGTCATCAGTATGTACAGAGCGGGGAGCGGATGGATGGACTTGTGGCGCGGTCGACATTG
>NC_087153.1:11680000-11687500 GCF_035594125.1 Scylla paramamosain
GTGGTGATGATGGCGATGGCGGATGATGGAGGCTGTGGTGGTGGTGTGCATGGGACCACTGACGGAGGATAAACATCCACCCGATTTTCCAGTGAAGTGAGTATTACATTTCAAACACCTATTTTCGACAAGATGATCTAGAAGCGCAATAGAAAACCTTTTCCTTTACAACGCTGACTCAGTGGTTTCATGTTAGTGTCGATAGTCTGGATGCCGAGCGTCGTGGGATGAGTGATAACATTGCAGATCAGCAAAGCGTGTGATGAGCGACTGTGGTGATAACCAGTGAGCGGTGACAGATGTCGGAGCGGCGGCAGCGCCCCGTGATTGTGTAGCGTTGCTTACACAGCTTACCGCGGCGGCCTTGGGAGAGCTCTGCAGCGACACATTTAATCTAATATGTGTTAATGGACGCTGACGGCAAGGTGCCGGAACTACTTAATGGAACATTGGAGGTTATCGCGTGACTCACTTCATGCCTAGGGAAACAAGACTGTGCTGCTTTGCCGCTTACGCCGCTTAACTCTACGGCAACGGCGCAGGTTTGTCAATGAAAGTGTTTGCGGCTGATTTGCTTTTTGCTCATCACCCATTACAACCATAATATATATATATATATATATATATATATATATATATATATATATATATATATATATATATATATATATATATATATATATATATATATATATATATATATATATATATATATATATATATATATATATATATATATTAGTTACTTTGTCATGTCTTATTGAAAATAAGAATAATGAATGAAAGCAGACGCGTAGACTGGCTTGGCGCGTCTGCCGCTGTGTGTCTGAGTGTGGCGCCGTAGCCTCCCAGCCCCGCCACGGCAAGGGTTCGCGGCCCCGCCGCCGCGCGCCGCGGACAACACGTAGTATGTACATAATATTCGCAACTTGGAAAAAAGTCTTGGACTATGTTACGGATATACATAGGTGATTCGTGTATGTTGTGTATCTGATACATGCACACAGCTACATAAGGGTGTGTACACTTATTGATAAATGTTGTCCAATGCAGATGAAAATGCTCCTAGAGGAGTAAGCCTCTCGGTGGCTGGTCCTTGTTTTCTTACTCTAATAATTAGGAGACCAGTCAACGACCGGCTTATTTACAGGCTGGAGCGGCATACAGGCGTAGCAACGATTCCATATTCCTACATTTATTTGTTCTTTCAACTACTCTTTTGTCCTATCCAGATTACATGTCAAAAATAAATTATGGGACTATTACACGTGGGTTGGCCAGCCTGATGCCCCACACAGGCTGCCGCAACACTCCTAAATGTATAAAAATATGGCCGCCGCTACCACTCTGAGAGGCAGCGAAAGATTAAGTTTTCCCGCCAGTGATGTTCACCTGTTCATTATCTGGCATCTGTGACCTCACAGTGACAATTTAATTTTTCCATAACTAGATATTTATATTTGACTGTACATACGAATTGATTTGAGAGAAATGTAGAATAAACTTAAGAGCTACGTAGATAAATATATAATGAGAGGAAACGACTAAGGAATTGCCACATAATATTTCACTACGTCGCGCTCTTCACGCAGACTCGTGAACCAAGAGGAAATCCTCCCGTCCAAGAAGTGAGGATCTGTGAGCGGGAAGACACACCTGCTGGCGTGCGAGCCGCGACAAGGAGATGAAGAAGGAATGCACGAAGTAATACAGCGTAACGGTACACATCCTGGTGAGCGGCAGACTTGGTGGCCAAGCACGAGCGGGAGACAGTCGACGGAAAGGTGCGGGTTAGTGGTGGGCGTTCAGAGGCGGTCGTTATTACACCGATTTGAATCAGCAGAAGTACTTTCCATCCTGCACCCTGAGGCCACCTTCGGCAACGTGTGGCTGCAGGCCAGGGCTGCAGGGTCGCCTCCCTCCCGTGCCTCCAGTGCTAAGACCCCTCTGGTGAGGGCGGGGTTGGGGGAGTCCGCGGTGTCCTGTGAGTTGCGCAGGTGAGGGAGCGAAGGGAGAGCAGGGGTGTCAGGGTCGAGGAGAGGCGGCCTGCTGTGTGGACCCTGGTGCCTGCGGGGGCGGGGGCGTGTTCCTCAGGGAGAGCAGACCAGAGGGAGAATGGAGCATCTGTTTTAGAGAATAATAAATTTCCTCTTCTTCAATTAGATAAGCAAATTGCATACTTACAATATATATATATATATATATATATATATATATATATATATATATATATATATATATATATATATATATATATATATATATATATATATATATATATATATATATATATATATATATATATAGATAGATAGATAGATAGATAGATAGATAGATAGATAGATATGGGAAATTGGGGGGTTATTACAGCCTCCAAACACATTTGGGGTAGTGCATAGCGAAGGATTGCTTGAGGCCTGAGAGGCTCCCCCGCGCGGCATCAAGGTCACTCTAGACGAGATGTAATCCCTGTTCATGTTGACCGACGGACGCTCGCCAGGACCCGGGTGTGACGTCACTCCATTCACGCGCCTGTAAGGCACGGGCACGGCGGAACAAGCCCCTTCCCCCCCCCACATGGCTGCTAACTCATGCGGCACTCCCTGCCAGTCTCAGGTCGGTCATGTCTCCTCTTGTAATAGATCGGCAGCGGCGAGAGTCGGCTCCCTCAGTGTGACGTGTTTGGCTGGCGCGATAGAGGAAGGAGGCAGCAGCGGTGAGTGAGTGAAGAGAAGGTGACGTCACACCCGGCGAGCCTCACCCCGGCGTGAGTCGTCGGGCGGGAGGGTGCGGCGGCTGGCGTGTGAGGTATATGTGACAAGCAATGGGTCCTTCCCCGCTCCGGGTGGTGCCCAGTAAGGCCCGTTCTCTCGTATCAGTCTGCCTATCTGTCCAGCTCTATCTATCTGTCTGCCTGTCTATCTGTCTGTCTGTTTGTCTGTCTGTCTGTCTGTCTGTTCTGCTTTTTTGCCTGTCCGTGTCTGTCTGTCTGATCGTCTGTTCGTAAGTCTGTTTGTCTACCTATCTGTTTGTTCGTCTGTGCGCCTGTCTGTCTCTCTCTCTCTCTCTCTCTCTCTCTCTCTCTCTCTCTCTCTCTCTCTCTCTCAGTTTTCACGTAAGATCTCCCCATTACAACTCTCAGCTCCAGACGTCTTCCCCGATGCGTCTCTCCGGTTTGAACACTTCTTCACCGCTGCGCGTGGCCCGTGCCCTTCATACTAAGGTCCCAAGGTACAGTGAATGCATCCCCAGAGCAAAAAAAAAAGAAAAAAATATAGAGAAAAAAAGATAAATTCCTAGATACAGCAGTAGCGGCGTGGCTGAGCTCATAAGAAACGAGGCAGAAGCGCGGGAAGGAGCAGGAGGAGGTGAAAGTGGGTGGCGGAGGTGGTGGTGGTGGTGGTGGAAACGACGGCGTTGACAGGAGGAGGCGGCCAGCATTTGGTTCTTAAGAGACACAGCTTGCGCTTCCCTCGGTTGCCTTTGTGGTAAGCCTTCTGCAGGTCTTCGCCGGGGTCGTGCGGGTGCCAGGCCCATAGTATCCACGTGGGTTCATCCTGCCGGGGGGGGGAGAGAGAGTCAGGATCGGGTTCTGAAATGTTTAGATGCCTTTCTCAGCTTGACTTTTTTTTTTTAATTTTTTTTATGTCGCTTTCAGACTGAATATTTTTTATGCCTCTTTCAGTTTCCCTATTTTTTTGTACTTCCTTATTCTTGGTTATCATTATTTTTTCATATCTCCCTCAGCTTGACTAGTTTTTGATGCCTTCTTTCAGCTTGATAATTTTTTGTGCCTCTCTCAGTTTGACTAATTTCTTAGACTCTGTAGAAGTTATACAGGGCGGGGGTATTCAGGATTCTGGTGACAGTTTACTAAAGATTCTGCGTCTACAAAGAGAAAACACTTGTCATTTTTTTGTGGTTTCTGCATGTGAGATCCCAAAACGTTTAAGAACACACCACCCACAGATCACACACCAAGACAGCAAGGTCACAATCCCACGGCTTACATCTCGTACTTACTTGCTGCTAGATGTGTGTGTGTGTGTGTGTGTGTGTGTGTGTGTGTGTGTGTGTGTGTGTGTGGCAGGGTGTTGGGGATGGAATCAAGCAGTGTCCTGGGCGGAGTTGAAGGGTTTGTGAGAGGAGGTGATGGACTGGGCTGGTGATGAGATTCTGATGGGACCGGGAAGGGAAAGAGAATACTGTTGTAGATACTCATGAAGTGTGTGTGTGTGTGTGTGTGTGTGTGTGTGTGTGTGTGTGTGTGTGTGTGTGTGTGTGTTTGTTTGTTTGTGTGTGTGTGTGTTTGTTTGCTTGTTTCTTTGTGTGTGTGTGTGTGTGTGTGTGTGTGTGTGTGTGTGTGTGTGTGTGTGTGTGTGTGTGTGTTTGTTTGTTTGTGTGTGTGTGTGTGTTTGTTTGCTTGTTTCTTTGTGTGTGTGTGTGTGTGTGTGTGTGTGTGTGTGTGTGTGTGTGTGTGTGTGTGTTTGTTTGTGTGTGTGTGTGTTTGTTTGCTTGTTTCTTTGTGTGTGTGTGTGTGTGTGTGTGTGTGTGTGTGTGTGTGTGTGTGTGTGTGTGTGTTTGTTTGTTTGTGTGTGTGTGTGTTTGTTTGCTTGTTTCTTTGTGTGTGTGTGTGTGTGTGTGTGTGTGTGTGTGTGTGTGTGTTTGTTTGTTTGTGTGTGTGTGTGTTTGTTTGCTTGTTTCTTTGTGTGTGTGTGTGTGTGTGTGTGTGTGTGTGTGTTTGTTTGTTTGTTTGTGTGTGTGTGTGTTTGTTTGCTTGTTTCTTTGTGTGTGTGTGTGTGTGTGTGTGTGTGTGTGTGTGTGTGTGTGTGTGTGTGTGTGTGTGTGTGTGTGTATGCGCGCGCGCGAGTAGATGGGGAAGGAAGAGATACATTAGGTAGTAAGTGATGATGGGTAGCGCTGCTTGGTGTGTGCGTGCAGGGGTTGGGAGGGCGTGCGCGTGCTCACCACCACGTTGATGTCGTCTATGGTGTAGGGCTTGATGGGGCGGCGCACGCGGACCATGGTGTGGGTGTCGTTCTGGCGCCCCGTCAGTAGCTTCCAGTCTTGGGACGCGTCCAGGATGGGAGGCCCATTCTTGTCAGCCCAGTAATCCTGCAAAAAAAGTCGTGCTTAGAGAAAGGTCTCACACACACACACACACACACACACACACACACACACACACACACACACACACACACACACACACACACACATATATATATATATATATATATATATATATATATATATATATATATATATATATATATATATATATATATATATATATATATATATATATATATATATATATATATATATTTATATATATATATATATATATATATATATATATATATATATATATATATATATATATATATATATATATATATATATATATATATATATATATATATATATATATATAAAGAAGGAAGAGAGAAAAAAGTAGACATAGTTATAATATATAAGCTAATAAATGGACTAGCAAAAGTAGGATAAATCTGTTCCTGAGACGAAAAAAAAAAAGAATTGAGAGTACACATGAAAAGTTGAGGAACGAAAGATGTTTGATATGGCAAAAAACATACATACAGCTTACCCCCAACAGAAATATAGATACCTGAAATACAGCACAAGAAGAGGTGATACGGACGAAGAATGCATCAACTAAAGAAAAACAATAAGGCACTGGACAAATATAGACACGGACACAGGACCAGACGAGGGTTAGCAGAAGTGCAGTGTACGATAATAGATATAACTACGTAGTACGTCTTGTAGGTGTAATGCAGTATAAGTACGATACACCTTCTTTATTTCTCGTTTGTGTTGGTATCCCGTGTGTTCTCCCTCGTGCTTATGTGCTTTTGTTTGCCCTCTCCAGAGCATGCTTATGTTTGCACTGAACATACTGAGTCAGGTCCCCAGCCCCTCCTGCAGCCCTGCCCGCCTCCTCCACCACTCCGCCACTTGCTGCCTCGCTTCCTTGTTCCTCACATCCAATTCTTTCATCCTCGTCTCCTGAACAGACTGTTAATTACATTATATTTTTATATGAAAACTATTTTCCTGTCGTCTCTTGTCTTTTTATTACTCTTTTTACGTTGTCTTATTTCTGATTTCATTGTAGTTTTGTCTTTTCTTCTGTCTACGAAATTTGTCACATTTCTTTATTCGTAAGGATCTCTTGCTGCTCTCTCTGTCTCTCTGTTTGTCTGGCTGTCTATCTGTCTGTCCATGGTAGTAGTGGGTGTGTTGCTGTCACTATAGTTGTTGTCGTTCTCTTTTATAGCAACATGACGATTTCTTAGGTGTTATTTCCTGTCGATGAATCTCTCTCTCTCTCTCTCTCTCTCTCTCTCTCTCTCTCTCTCTCTCTCTCTCTCTCTCTCTCTCTCTCACACACACACCAAACATAAAAAGACAGAAACTAGCGCGTTAAGCATTATTAGCGGCTGTCCGGGATGCGCTGCTTCATCACGCCCGCTGTTTGTTCCTCGGTTGGCCGGGAATTGTGTCCGTATTCAGAAACGCTTTGCTCTCTCACCACGACTACTTTCCAGTGCCATAGAGATGACTAGTAGCCGGGTTCCCAAGAGTGTTTCTCCTGCTATAAATGTAGAAATCTCGTTAATCGCTCACTAGAAACACAAAAACACCCTTAAAGACCCGTGTAACTTCAACTAGAGCCTTTTGAAAGTTGTGAAGGTGCGGCGCAGAAGTGTTCCAAAATACGGTCCTTGGACTCCTTTTGGTCTGGAACACTGGAACACCACATGCGGCGCGTTTGTCTCAGGTTCATATCACATTAAGACATATTTCAGCAGTCTGTCGGAGGAGGAATATGATTTAGTTTGTCTACCTGTTTGTGTTTGTGTGCTCGTGCCGTGTGTTTGTGTGGTTTTGTGCGTGCATGTTTGTGGGGGGTTTGTCTGGCTGTTTGTTTGCTTCTCTGTCTGTTTGCTTGGATGTTTCTGTTTTCTTTCTTTCTTTCTTTCTTTTTTTTTTTTGCTTGTCTATGTCTGCTTCCCTCTCTTCTGTTATTTATCAAACATAATGCGCATTTTTATCTCTTTAGATGTAGACAAACAGGGCCACACACTACAAGCAAACAAATAAACAAAGAGCAAGGAGTGTTGGAAGTGGAAGTAAATTTGGCATTCATGAAGTGAGCAGCAACAATAGTTTTTGCAGACCAAGGTGCATTACAACAAAGTGAACAGCAGAGTAGATAACATATACCAGTGCATCAATAGAGACCATTTATTAACCTAAGCTGATTTAAACTAAGCTCACCGAAACTGACCTGACCTTTCTTAACCTATCCTAACCTAATCTTAATCTCCTTTAATCCCCACTTAACCTAACCTAATCTAACCTAATCTAACCTAAACTAACTACTGAGCTTATCGAAACTAACCTAAGCTTTCTTAACCTATCCCAACCTAATATTAACCTACCTTAACCCCCTCATAACCTAACCTAACC
>NC_087153.1:11692500-11717500 GCF_035594125.1 Scylla paramamosain
CCCTGCAACGCTGCCTCCCGCAAGTCTCCGCCAGCATTCCAGCAACACCTTATCCCCCGAGCGTTGTCTCCAGCAGAATTACCGCGCAACACTTGGCCGGAATGTAGCACTTTTATTCAGCATTGCGCTCTTAGAAGCCTTGCTGCTCATTTGTTGAACGTTTACTCAACATAATTTAGAAGTGAGGGAGTTTATAGTTCCACTGCAACACTGCACTGCGCAATAAGTTGTATACAATAGCCAGCATCCTTGCGGCTTGATATATTCGTGTTTCGTTAATGAGACTCGATAACAGCGTCCCGGGGCCAAACTTGTCCCATCGCCAGGCGCCGCACGAAACACGTGGGCGAATAGATAAGTGAATGTCAGGTGCGGGGGTCCGGCAATCAGGCAAATGAGAGTCAAAATGTGCATTAAACAGAAACAAGAAGCAATTTACACCAACGCACTGGAATAGGGAACACGAGAAAAGCGAAATTCTGCAATGAGAAATAGAGATATTGCTCTGTATGTGGAATATTGTTTTTTGCTTTGCTTGAGAGAGAGATATGGCTTGTTTCGCCTCCATGAATTGTAAATACTGAATAAATAAATGTGCCGCTGAAGGGGAAAGCATGTCGTCATCCTTGGCTGAGTGTGGCGGCGCAGCAGGCAACCCGCGGAAAGACGCTGGTGTTCAAAGGTCCTAGTGTTCAATGGCGATGGTGTTCAAAAATGCTGGTGTTCAGCGGTGCTGGTGTTCAAAGACACTGGTGTTCAAAGGCACTGGTGTTCAAAGATGCTTGTGTTCAAAGATGTTGGTGTTTAAAGGCCCTGGTGTTAAAAAATGCTGGTGTTCAAAGGCGATGGTGTTAAAAGATGCTCGTGTTCAAAGGCCCTGGTGTTCATAGATGCTGGTATTCAAAGATGCTGGTGTTCAAAGGCGCTGGTGTTCAGAGGCGCCTAATTTTCCCCGCCTTTTTTTCAGTCATAATGCATTTTGTAAGTTTATGAAGCCTTGTTGAACGAAACGAGCAAAAGTTCCGCTAATCATGAGTCATTTCAGCAGGATTTGAGTTCGCGCTTGGGTACGCAGTTATCAGGGACACGTGGGGCTAGCAGATAACGGCGCCGTCTCTCTCTCTCTCTCTCTCTCTCTCTCTCTCTCTCTCATCAGTATCATCCGAGAGTCTTTCCGTCTTTTGCTTGTAGAATTGTCCGTATGAAGAGAATAATGGGATATTGCAACAGTGAAATACTAGTAAAGAGTGGTGGTGGTTGTGGTGGTGGTGGTGCCGTTGGGAAGGCGAAATCCACGGTCGTTTTGTTGTGGAGGCAGTGGACGCGCTGGACTGAGTGAGTGTCGCGGCGGTGCAGGACACAATCAATCTCACAGGAGCCAAACGCAACCGAATAGTAAGTTTTCGATGCCCTTTTTCTTGACCACGAAGACTTCAAAGTAAACGTTAGCAAGAGTGACGAAAGAAAAGTATTCAAACTATCCATGTTTTGCCAATGATGAAGGAAAGACAGGGCTGTGGGACTGACAAACTTAAGGGTTCATTCGCAAGTGTTTCGAAACCTTATCTCGACTACTTTTTAACATGCTTTAGTAGAAGTTACTGGGAGCTTTTCTGCGTGTGTTCATGATTCTAATGACAACTTAATAAGACCTCTCATCAGCAATAGGAAAAAAAAAAAAACACCCATGGGAACATTGTACACCTGTAAATCGTGGTGTAGTGCTTAGCCCGCCTGGGTACGAATCCGTGGGTCTCGGTTCGAAGCCGGGCTCGGGTAGTCGACGTGCAGCTCATCACCTGTTCATCCTTCCTTCGGGTTCGTCGATAAATGGGTACCTGGGGAAACTTTGGGAAGGTGAACTGTGGAAACTTAGATTTCTCCGTAGAACTGTAATCTGTTGTAATCCTTAGTACTCTCTCTCTCTCTCTCTCTCTCTCTCTCTCTCTCTCTCTCATCCTTTATCATACACTCCAAGGTTTGTCTCCATTTCCAATAAAACTAATGTCGAAAGAGGAGCAGAAACCCTCAATTTAAGTTTGAGGAGAAGAGAAGGAAGATGAGTGAAAGACACAGCGATGCCTGGTGTCAGTAACGAGGGAGGGAGTGGCTGAGATGATAAGGGAAAACAAAGTGTCTAGCGGGATGTATACGTAATGAGAGAGAGAGAGAGAGAGAGAGAGAGAGAGAGAGAGAGAGAGAGAGAGAGAGAGAGAGAGAGAAAAGACAAATTACAGCGTAGAGTGATTAGCGTGGATTAGAGGGGAGGAGTTAATGAGACGGTATAGTTTCATTTTTTTTTTTTTTTTTGCGCGCACCTCATTTCACGCGATGGTGTGTTGAACCGCTAACAGCTTAGGGCAGGGGGAACCTGGAGAGAGAGAGAGAGAGAGAGAGAGAGAGAGAGAGAGAGAGAGAGAGAGAGAGAGAGAGAGAGAGAGAGAGAGAGAACCCGCAAACACCGCTAACACTGTATACGTATTATCATAAGGAGACACTGAAAGGGAGCGAGTAAGTACGAGGAGAAGGAATTAAGAAGGAAAAACAAAACCAGTAATAAAAAAAAAAACATTGTAATGATAAAACTCTTTACTTCTCAAGACGTTCAATATTATTTTTGTTTGTTTTGTTGAATGGGGAAATGAATCTAAGAGGGCTTATGCTTTTATGGTGGCTGACACACACACACACACTCTCTCTCTCTCTCTCTCTCTCTCTCTCTCTCTCTCTCTCTCTCTCTCTCTCTCTCTCTCTCTCTCTCTCTCTCTCCCATACACCTTAATAAAATCACGGTAAAAAGGGAACTCTCTTTAAGTAAATCCCTCTGCCTTTATACATCCTCCATAGAAATCCATCTTCCCCGCCCTTGCCGAGATCACTGACTTTGCTCTTAATCCTCCGCTGGAATCCCCCAAGATATTGCTTCAGAAAATCTCACGTCACTCTTGATTAGGGAGCGAGGGGAGGGAACAGCTCAGCCCGCCAAGGGGAAAAGAAGAGAAGGTAAAAGAAGAGCAGGACGATGAGAGAGAGAGAGAGAGAGAGAGAGAGAGAGAGAGAGAGAGAGAGAGAGAGAGAGAGAGAGAGAGAGAGAATTTTGGAAGTAGGATGTAAGGGAAGGAAAGCTCGTGAAAAGGATCCAGTGTGTGTTAGTGTGTGTTGGTTAGAAAGAAATGAGGAAAAGAGCTTTGTAATTTTTTTCCCCTTGTGTTCCTGCATTACTTAGATGGTTGGGTTGTGGAAGGGTGGAGTGGATAGTGATGGGAGGTTAATGGTAGTGGGGGTTGAATGAGCAGTGTAGGAAGGAGGTTATTGGGGTATGTGAGCGATGTATTGAGGGACAAAAAAGGTTGCGTGGTAGGATGAAAAGGGATGCTGTAAACTTAACAAACTAGAAGGAAGTTATTTGGGTATGGAGGAAAGATGTTGGGGGACGAAAGTGGCTGCTTTGTAGGGGTTCAAGGGATGCTGCAAACTTAACAGATCAAAAAGAAAGAAAAAAAAACATGAAATTACAATCCATGAAAGACAGACAGGAAGGCCATGACAAGGTGGACAACTCCGGTACTGGGCGCTTCGTAATAAGAGAGGCAGACGTTCTATCAGCAAATTCAGGTCTTCTTTGTTCATCACAATAGGGGCAGGAAATGAGAAAATGCTGAAAGTGGCACCAATGATGATAGTGTTGGAGAACCAGAGGAGGAGGGGGAGAGGAAGGAAGAGAGGGACTTGATAAAAATATAAATTGCTTCTGACTCCCACTTTTTATTTTTCCATTTATTCATTTGTTTTCTTTACATTACTGTGTGTGTGTGTGTGTGTGTGTGTGTGTGTGTGTGTGTGTGTGTGTGTGTGTGTGTGTGGGTGGGAGAGTGGGTGGGTGAGTGGATGGGTGTGTGTCTGCTCCCAACTCACTCAGTGCCGCAGCGTCAGGGGAGAGAGACTGAGAGAGACTCTGAGGTTAGGGCTGGTGCTTGTTCGAGGTAATGAGGCGGGCTGGACGGAGAGGAGGGCGGCGGGGCTTGAGATAGGGTGGCGTTGGAAGAAAGAAGGAGCAGTGTAGTGTGCATCTCGAGTCATGAATCCTCTACTCTATACCCCGTACCCTTGATCCTTTCATTTCATTCTCTTCCCTGTACTCTCCAAAACCTGCGGATCTCCTGACAGTGTAGCGTGTGTGTATGTCGAGTCATGAATTCCCAACTCTTCATTCCGCACCCTCCTCCCTTTCATTCCATTCCATCCCCCGGCACACTCTAAAACCTGAGAATCTCCTGGCGAGGCAAGTCAAACAGAACCCGGAGTCTGTCGTCAACTCCTGAAGAATATTTGATTTTAATCTGTGTAAACGCGAAGAAAAATATAACTCGTCTTCTTCTTCTCCAGTTCCCCGTAGATTCCCGTTTTCTTTTGCGGGGGCGAACACAAGGGAGACCTGGAGGCTGAAGGGTAAATGTGGCCCTTATTGCACTCCGTCACAGGACCCAGGGGCGCTTGTGTATGGAAGTCGCGGTGTTATCAGTGTCTCCTGCTGCCCGGGTCCAAATCTTGATACATAAAATTCACCTCAATGTGACTGTGTTTCCGTGAGGTGGCGTTTTTTGAGTGGTGATGGTGGTGGTGGTGGTGGGAGACTTGGCTAGGAAGGCTGACACAAGGAGGAGGAAGAGGAGGAGGAGTAGAACATTACAGAGATGTAAGAGGAGAGTAGGAAAGGATGACAAAGTAAAGGGGAGATGGGATATGAGACAAGGGGAAGAGAGGACAAAGAAAAGACGGAGGAGAAAGGAGAGACAGATAACTAAAGGAATATAGAGAGGAGAGCTGTAGAAAAGAGATAAGACGGGTAGGAGGAAGAGACTGAGAGGACAGAGGGTACACGAGAGAGAGAGAGAGAGAGAGAGAGAGAGAGAGAGAGAGAGAGAGAGAGAGAGAGAGAGAGAGAGAGAGAGAGAGAGAGAGAATGACAAAATGATAATGGTAATGTTGGTGTTAGTAGTTGAAATGCAAAGCCACACAGGATTAATGATGTATCTACACAGCATTCTCGAGCATTTCGGTGTCTCATCTCTACTACTTTTAAGGCTCGAGTGTGTGTTACTGCAATTTTCAAGGATGTTCTCATGATTCCTGTGAACTAAGCGTCTCAAAATACATGCACTGGTTTGTGTGTCTCGTGGCAAGTAGCAGCGCGGCACTTAGCCATCTCATTGCGAGACAGATCTTTCCCATTGACCTTTTGCACACTTGTTTTTTGCACAACTGTTTTCTCAGAATATAACTCTAAATTTTATCATACTTCTTTATATAGCTTTATTTATTTCTCATTTTTTTAACATTTTTTTTATTACTGCTGATGGCAATATGACTCCAATTATTTTACTATTCCTACGTGAGTTTATTGGGCAAACGTAAAACTTCACATGAAAAAGTTTGAATTATTGTACTATTGCTTTTTGCTTACACTTATCTTTCAAATGAATGTACTAGAAAAAAAAAATAATAAAATAAATAAATAAAACGTCAGCCTTGAAAATTTTAACTATTTTTGCTTACAGTGTTGCCTTTCAAAATTATTCTCTAAGCTAGTACACATTTTTACCCATTCACTGCGATATGAAACAATTAACAACACTGGAAGTAATGTGTGAAATCTTTATAAGCATCTACAAGAATGAAGGGTATTTAAAAGGAATAGATTTTAACAATTTCTAGCCAGTTTAATGATTGGAGGTGGCTACAAAACAAATAAAGATGTCTCAGAGTGGTTAGTAATTAAGGAAAGATGTATCAAATAGCAGTGAAAGGCTTAATAATCTTGAGGAATAGCAAGCAGAGAGTTAAGGAGAACACACGGCAGCGAAGAAGTTGATGCCTTGAGGAGCAACACGCGCGAGAAATCAAACAACCATGTACCTCGTGGGTGAAGGCGGCGGGGAGTTAATGGCGCGTCAGTCGTTAGCGTGGACCTAATGCCGCGGGGAATTACTGTTATGGGAAGTAATACCGGGAATTGTTATTATAGGGATCACTGGTATTAGTGTTGTCACTGTGCTTATTTTCCCCCTAGGACGCGGGATTGGGGACATGTATTAGTGTGTCTCCTTGCTGCGTGTGTGTCATAAATAGGACTGTGTTGTGAGGGATTGGGGATGTGTAGTGTGGGGATTGGGAATGTGTAGTGTGGGGATTGGGGATGTGTAGTGTGTGGATTGGGGATGTGTAGTGCTGTGTCTCTGTACTCCGTGTGTGTCGTGAATAGGATTGTCTTGTGAGGATTGAGGATGTGTAGTAATACGTTCCTGTATTCTGTGTGTGCTATAGATATTTTTTTTTCAAAGTAAGTAAAGTAAAAGTAAAGCAAAGTTAACACACACACATACAAAGTGTAAAATATACTGTGGTGTAGTGGAGGGCTGGGAACAGTACTTAACGATTTTCTCTTTTTCTGTTTTCGTCCAGTAGAAATGAAAAAAAAAAAAGTGGTGCTTATATATAATCTTATCAGTAAAACAGTTTATTTAATCAGCTTGGCTATCTACATGAGAGAGAGAAAAAAAAAAGGACTCACAGGAAAAATATATTAACTGTATTATGTAAAACATGTTGGTGTGAGGAGAATAATAAAGTCTTCTCTTTTTTTCTTTTCTCCCCCTTCCCCCTTTTTTTTTTTCTTTTTTACGTGTCAGGGAGTGAGGCCAAGGGCAAACAAAATGGACAAAAAAACCTGGTTATCATGTCATCCCCTAAAAAAAGAAACAGGAGGAGAACCAAAAGAGTCATCCAATTTAGTTTTTGAGTTGTCTTAATCTTTTGAAACATTCCAAGTCATAAGCAGAATGAAATACAGATACAGGAAAAACAAAAACAGTGTTATAGTTCAACATTAAAAATAAGACAGTTACCCATCGCAATGTGTACTCGTGTCCTCTCCTTCATCCATTTGCAGGAGAGTGGAATCCAAACTGTAGGTTGCCACATCCACTGACCCTGGCCACCACCACAGCAGTGCCTCCCCCAGCCAAGGCCGAGGCGTGGTATGTAAATATGACTCAGCTGTTCACGTTGTTATTCATGTTAGGATGTATTATATTGCAGTCTGGCGGTGTCCTCCCAGATGGTTTAATTTTCTTTAGGGATTTTCCAGAATGTGTTTTCTTTCGTAGCACTTTATTACTCCTGCCGATGTTATTCGTGCGTGTATAACGTTCGTACTTTGTTTTTTTCATTTCATTTATTAATTTTTGGGCGATAATTGTTATTCATTTGTTATTATTTTTTTTATTGTTCATCTAATTTGTGTGTCAAGGGTGCAGGTAGAGTAAAACGAGAGAAGTCAGAATACAAATGGATTAGTCGTGAAAATACTATATCCATCAGCGAGGAAGCGGTGGTGACTAGGGAGGGTTCCTTGACTGCTGACCAGAGACCGTGTTCTTCAAGGTGTGGGCAGCTTAGTATCTCCACTACTTTCGACTTCTCTTAACCCACCGACTACTGATGACAGTGTGACTCTTCCGACTTTAGTAAACGTAAACAACCTTGCAGAACAATAATAAACACTGCACACAACAAAACATTTCAAGTGTTCTGCTTGATCATTCTTTGTCTTCGGTTGTGTCTTTCGGAACTACACTTTAAGTTTGCACGAAATTCTATTAAGATGAAAAGCCATAATAGTTAAATATTTAATAAGCTCGTTTGGAGGTTAGTGGAATTTTCATGGGTGTTTTTATGATTATAGTTATATGTAGTTAAACGAGGGTAATCTATGTTATCATTGGAGAGCAGCACCCATGAAATCCAGCCTATCATCCCTGTAGTCTGTGAAAATACCCCTTAAGAGATAAGAAGTGTTTCAAAATACGTACATAACTTCTTAGGTTAATAAATGGAGTTGAACTTCATTTATTAGTGAGTCGCATATCTTTCTCTTTAATAACTATGAAGTATCTATATAAATTCAAATACCAAAAGTTGTAGATAGTTGTGCCTAATTCGAATAGTGATTTATGCCTTATCTTCGTTGAATATGTTAAAGTAAGAGACATTTTTTTTTATTTACCTATTTATTTATTCATTTATTCACTAGGTTATCTATCGATCTATTTATTCATTTACTTACTTATTTATTTATTTATCTATTTTATCTTATTTATTGTTATTATTTTATCGTGCTTCAAACTACGGGATCTTTACTTTAACGACAAAAACCTTCCCGTCAGTCTCCTCCTTTTTTGCAATGGGGGCGCTTTAGGACCCAAGACGAACCCTGGTATAGAATCAAGTCTTTCCTCAAACTCAGCAACAATCTGGCGGTTTCTTGGGCTCTCCTTGCTTCTGTGATACAAACTCTTGGGAGGAGAGCGCCAGCTTAACTCCTCTACCAGATTGGCTCCTCTGATTCTTTTCGAGGAGTCTCGTCTTTTTGCAGATACTCGTTTAGCTACTTTGTGCCTCCCTTCGTCAGCAGGACAGCGAGGTGACTCCTGTTTCTGTGGTGGTAGTGGTGGTGGTGGTGGTGGTTTAGAGGAGGAGGAGGATGAAGATAAGGATAAATAATGGTGTTGATTATAGTTTTATTGAAAATTGTGGTAATAGTAGGGTAGTGGTGATGGTGGTGGTAGTAGTAGTAGTAGTAGTAGTAGTAGTAGTAGTAGTAGTAGTAGTAGTACTAGTAATAGGAGTAGTAATAATAATAATAATAATAATAATAATAATAATAATAATGCTGATGATGATGATAATAATAATAATAATATTAATGATGATGATGATAATAATAATAATAATAATAATAATAATAATAATAATAGTAATAATAATAATAATAATAATAATAATAATAATAATAATAATAATAATAATAATAACAATACTACTACTACTACTACTACTACTACTACTACTACTAACTAATGATAATAACAATAACAACAATAACATTCTTGTCAATAACAGCATTATTATTATCATATCATAACAATAATAATAATAATAATCTACCACCACCACCACCACCACAATCACCAACCCTTCCTTTTCCTTACAGACCTAAAAAAAAAAAAACTTCCTTTCATCCCCCTCCTACACACACTTCTTTTCCTCACCCTCCTGTAAGTACCCTTTCCTACCTTCCTTCCACGATCCCTTCCTCCTTTCTTCCATTTCCTTCCTGCCAGCGCATCCTCTTCCTCTTTCTGCCTTTCGTCTTCCCCTCCCCTGTGACTCCCCCTTCCCCGTCTTCGCGCCCAGGTAATTAGTCTTAAAGGAATTTCTTTGCTTAATCTCAGGTGTTCGTAGTGAGGGGAAGATGGCAAGGGGAAGGGTGAAGGGAGAAAGGGGAAGAGGGAAGGGGAGGAAGGAGGAAGGGGAGGAAGGAGGAAGGGGGATTTTTTCTAGTTCTGGCTCTCTCTCTGATTAGTGATGGAGGGGAGGGAGGGAGGGTGATGGAGAGAAGGGAGTGTAGGAAAGGAGGGAGGGATGGAGAGAAGGACATGGTTAAGGGAGGAGAAGGACGAGAGGGATAAGAACGTGGCATAGGGAAGAAGGGAAGTAGGAATGGAAGAAAAGGAGTAGATAGGGAAGAAGGGTGGATTGGAGAGAAGGACTCGGTTGAAGAAGGGTGGTGACGGATGGATGGGCAAAAAGAAGTGAGGAAAGGAAGGAGAGGAGGAGAGGAAGAAGAGGGAGGGATAGAGAGGGACATGGTTGAGAGAAAGAAAGAAGAATTAGGAAGAAGGGTAGCAGAAAGGAAGGAGAGAAGAAATGGAGAGAGAAAAGGGGGAGGAAAGAAGAGGAAGGGTAGTGAGAAAGAAGGAATGGAGAAAAGTAAGGAAAGAATGGGAAGAAGGAGGGACAGGATAGAGCAGAAGGAGGACTGGCAAAAAGGATGGAGATAGGAAAAGGAAATGAAGGAGGAAGGCAGAAGAAGAAGGAGAGAGGGAGGGAAGGAGGCAGGGAGGGAACGAAGTGGTAAAAAGAATGAAGATAAATGATTGTAAGTCGAAATGTTTATAGTTTTTTTTATGCTTTTGATCTCCTCCTTCATTGATCTCTCTCTCTCTCTCTCTCTCTCTCTCTCTCTCTCTCTCTCTCTCTCTCTCTCTCTCTCTCTCTCTCTCTCTCTCTCTCTCTCTCTCTCTCTCTCTCTCTCTCTCACTACTCCTTCATGCACTTCATCTTCGTTGCAGAAATGCAGAACAAAATATGAATGAAGATAAAGAGAAGTGACTGGAGGAGGAGGAGGAGGAAAAGGAAGAAGAAGGAGGAGAAGACGAACATCATAAGAAGGAAGAAAGAGACGATAGTAAAAGAAGAGCAAAACCAAGAGAGAACGAGCAATGATAATGAAAAAAGGAAAAAAAAATGGGGGAGCCAGAAGGAAAGGAAAGGAAGGAAAGAAAGAAGGAAGGAGGGAAAAAGAGCCAAGAAGAATGATAAGGCAAAAAGTTGGTAATGGGAGGCAGAGTATAAATGATGAGAGAATTTTTTTTTTCTTCAGGTCAATGAGAATAAGAGAGAAGGGAGTGGAAATGAGAACAGAGAGGATGGGAAGAGGTTCGGAGGAGGAAATGTGAGTGGGAGGAAAGAGGAGAGGGGGAAGGAAGAAGAGGAGGAGGAGGAGGAATAAGAAGAATAAGAGGAGGAATAAGAAGAATAAGAGGAGGAATAAGATGAAGAAGAAGAGGTAGTTAAATAGATGGATAGATAGATTTATTGATAGAGATAAATATCTATCTATCCATCTATGTATCTATGTATGTATGTATGTATCTATCTATCTATCTATCTACATCTATCTATCTATCTATCTATCTGTCTATATATATATATATATATATATATATATATATATATATATATATATATATATATATATATATATATATATATATATATATATATATATATATATATATATATATATATATATATATATATATATATATATATATATATATATATATATATATATATATATATATATATATATATATATATATATATATATATATATATATATATAGAGAGAGAGAGAGAGAGAGAGAGAGAGAGAGAGAGAGAGAGAGAGAGAGAGAGAGAGAGAGAGAGAGAGAGAGAGAGAGAGAGAGAGAGAGAGAGAGAGAGAGAGAGAGAGAGAGAGAGAGAGAGAGATTTGGTAAAGGAAAAAAGGAGAAAGTAAAAGCAATGAAGAATAGGAGGAGGAGGAGGAGGAGGAGGAGGAGGAGGAGAAAAGAAAGAGAAAAAAGAAAAGGTTAAGAAAAGAGGAGAAGGAAAATAAATAGACAGACTAGATTAGAGAGAATAAAGGCAGAAAAATCAAACACAAGGAATAGAAGGGAATAAAAAAATAAAGAGAAATATAAAGAAAAGAAACCACACACACACACACACACACACACACACACACACACGTCTACATCCTTATAATCTTTATTCGTTCCCCACCTGTTTATCTATTTTTTTCATCCCATTATCTTGTCCGTCTTTCTCTCTTTTCACCTCTTTTCACTAATTCCTTTATTTCCACTTCTTTCCTCCAGATGTTTCTTTCCCTGCAACAGTTCATCTTTTCCTTCCTTCCTTCCTTCCATCCATCCATCCATCCATCCAACCAAACTTCATCCCTTCATTTCTTTAGCTAAGTTTTTCGTTTTCACTTTCCTTCCTTCGTTCTTTCTTTATACATTTCTCTCCCATTTTTCTTTCCCGCCTCGACTCTCCTTGCCTCCATTTTTCGTTCAGCGTTCCTTGCCTCCTTTTCCTTCCTCTTCTCTCCTTCTCTCCTCCCCTCGCGTCCCTCCTCCTCTGCTCCGCCACCGTCCCCCTCCCAACCCCACCCAACGCAGCCTTACCCTCAGCGCTGATAAGGAGTTATGAGATTTCTTAAAAGTTTGCGTCAGACAAGTTTCCGTTTGTACTTGAGCGATGGTGCGAGGGTTACCTCTCACGATGCACCTCATTACCTCCCGCGGACCCGACCTCCTCCTCCTCCTCCTACTCCTCCTCCTCTTCCTCCTACCACTACGATAACCACTACTATTCCTCCTCCTCCCAGCTGCTCTCTTCCCGCCACCCTCGCCAGAACACCTCTCTCTCTATGTAGTGTTATTACTGGATCGTTATAGCTGAAATCTCTCATTATTACTTGCCTCTCTGCCCCTGTGCTCCTGTGTTCCTCTGTCTGAGTGTTTGGTTCTGTCTTCCCGTCTCTCTCTCTCTCTCTCTCTCTCGTGTGTGTGTGTGTGTGTGTGTGTCTATGTCTCTGTCTCTGTTTCCGTTTCTTTTCGTGTCTCTTTTGTGTGTGTCTCTTTCTCTTTCTTTATTTGTTTGTTTGTGTTTGTCTGTCTTCCGTTTGTCTGTCTGTCTGTCGGTCTTTTTGTATGTCTGTCAGTTTGTTTCTGTCTGTCTGCCTAACCTCTCTCTCTCTCTCTCTCTCTCTCTCTCTCTCTCTCTCTCTCTCTCTCTCTCTCTCTCTCTCTCTCTCTCTCTCTCTCTCTCTCTCTCTCTCTCTCTCTCTCTCTCTCACGACCTTCACTATCTGGGTCATCATCATTATTTCTGCGCCACATTGTATGGATTTGCTAATATTCACCTTTCACATCGCTTTTCCCATTCTTTCTCTCTCTCATTCTGTCGCCTCTCTTCACCACCACCACCACCACCACCTCCACCACTATTACCACAACAACCATGGTTATTGTTATCGCCACAAATTCCCTCTCCTTTTTTTTTCTCTCTCTCTTTCTCTCTCCCTCGCCCACACGCTCCGCCACCTCTGCCTCACTTTTCCTCTATCATTCACTATTTTCACCATCACCACCACCACCACCACCACCACCACTACCACCACCACCAGCACCAGCACCATCACCACCATCGCCACTATTAGGAAATCACCACTGCACACCAAAGCCTTTTACGACAACACCAGTAACACCACAACCACCACCACCACCACCACTGTCATTATCATCACCATCACCATCATCATCACCATCCCAACCTCATCTTTCATACCTTCATTAACTCCTGCACCACCACTATCATTACTCATTGCGTCTATCCATCAACTGTATCTATCGTCCTCTCTCTCTCTCTCTCTCTCTCTCTCTCTCTCTCTCTCTCTCTCTCTGTGTGTCTGTCTAGTTGATCTACGAAGTCATCTCTGCCCCAAACTATATATTTGATCTGTTTCTTCTTAACTTTTCCTACTCCACTGGTCTCTCTCTCTCTCTCTCTCTCTCTCTCTCTCTCT
Organism: Scylla paramamosain; assembly: GCF_035594125.1. Taxonomy (NCBI): domain Eukaryota; kingdom Metazoa; phylum Arthropoda; class Malacostraca; order Decapoda; family Portunidae; genus Scylla; species Scylla paramamosain. Next base: position 11,705,762 of record NC_087153.1, read on the forward strand.
CTCTCTCTCTCTCTCTCTCTCTCTCTCTCTCTCTCTCTCTCTCTCTCTCTCTCTCTCTCTCTCTCACTCAGGAATTTTATATCTACGAGAGACGTCCACGGGGAGATAGAGTACGTGTGTGTGTGTGTGTGTGTGTTAGGGACAGGAAAGTAGAGTTAAAAAAAAAAATTATTTGAAAGAAATAGGGCCTGAAATATATATATAAAAAAAAGGGAAACTTAGTTAGAGCATACGAGTAAATGGGAAAGTGTTAGGAAGATGTTAGAGTGAATAGGCCGTACCGAAGCTTCTGGTATAAAATAAAAAAAAAAGTATAAGAACAAAAAAATAGTAACGAAAAATGAATCACCACAAAAGAATCACCACAGAGAAAAAAATACAAACTTCGACATAAAAATGATGAGATTATATATAAAATAAGAAGAATAAATGAAAGTGAAGAGTGAAAATGCAAGGAGAGATGGAAAAGGAAGAGAAGAGAAAAATGTGAGGCGTAGGGTATGTGTGTGAAGAAGAGAGAGAGAGAGAGAGAGAGAGAGAGAGAGAGAGAGAGAGAGAGAGAGAGAGAGAGAGAGAGAGAGAGAGAGAGAGAGAGAAAAAATTTTTTTTTCTTTCGTTTTGTAAATAAAACAATAAATCACAAATTATACCGTTACTGAGAGAGAGAGAGAGAGAGAGAGAGAGAGAGAGAGAGAGAGAGAGAGAGAGAGAGAGAGAGAGAGAGAGAGAGAGAGAGAGAGAGAGAGAGAGAGAATGGTGATGAATAGCCGGTAATGAAGGAGGACTCAGCGAGCGCTCATTGGCTGCCTCTCTTACACGGCTCGACCAATCACAGACGAGCTCATGGTGGCACACACACACACACACACACACACACACACACACACACACACACACACACACACACGAGGAATAGGAAAATATGGGAAAAAAGACAAAAGAAAAGAAAAACGTTAGATTTTCACAATTTTTTCCTTTCTTATTTATTTACTCCATTTTTAACTTTATTTTATTTCATACATCAGTTTTATTTTCTTTTCCTCCTTATTGATAGGGACGTGTTATATGAGATACTAAATGTGGTAATATCCTGTTTCTCTCTCTCTCTCTCTCTCTCTCTCTCTCTCTCTCTCTCTCTCTCTCTCTCTCTCTCTCTCTCTCTCTCTCTCTCTCTCTCACATGTCCGTACAGACAAAAATCCCCCGTAATGCCACTCCCATTAGAGACAAAGAATAGATCCAAACCTCATTCTTTTCACTCCATATAGATGTCCTGCAATTCTTCCATCGTAATAACCACCGAAGAGAGAGAGAGAGAGAGAGAGAGAGAGAGAGAGAGAGAGAGAGAGAGAGAGAGAGAGAGAGAGAGAGAGAGAGAGAGAGAGAGAGAGAGAGAGAGAGAGAGTTTGTGTCCCTCTGGAAATAAAAGAGACACCCCCAAAAAAGTGAAAGAAAACAACACCTGTCACTCCCCATCACATTCCTGCCACACAAACAATCGATCTAACGGTGCCAGTGCCTATAGCCTTCAGTCAGCCACTCGTGCAGACTTGATGACGTTGTTTGATGCTGTTTGATGCTGTTACACCTGCCCAAGTCACCTTTACCTGGCCCGTCGCCCGTCCATTGGTACAGACAAGGTTGAATGGCAGTTAATCAGTCGTGTTCATTTCCTGCATGTTATTGCGTTTTTTTTTTTTCTTCTTTTTTTCTCATAGGTTCATGTTGGTAAAGTCTTTGTTCTCTCATCAGGACTGTTTTCAAAGGCCACAGCGATGATTGGTTGGTTCTCATTCGTGTTTTGTCTGTTGGTGTTGTTGAATTCTTGTTAAACTATCATTAGGTTTGGTTTTTCCTGTATTTTGCTTATTGGTGATATTGAATAATAATAGGGATGAGGAGTATTCCTTACGAAGCGAGGTTGAAGCGGTTAAATTTACATTCTCTAGAGAGACGTAGGTTAAGAGGGGACCTGATAGAAGTCTTTAAGTGGTATAAGGGTTATAACAAGGGAGATGTAAGCAAAATTCTTAGGATCAGCAACCAGGGTAGAACAAGAAATAACGGGTTCAAGCTTGAAAAATTTAGGTTTAGGAAGGAGATAGGAAAAAATTGGTTCTCAAATAGAGTGGTAGATGAGTGGAACGGACTCAGTAATCATGTAGTTAGTGCTAGGACAGTAGAGAGCTTTAAGAGAAGATTAGACAAGTTTATGGATGGGGATAGCAGATGGAAATAGGTAGGTGTGTTTCATACAGGGACTGCCACGTGTAAGCCTGGTCGCTTCTTGCAGCTTCCCTTATTTCTTATGTTCTTATGTTCTTATGAATGTTTATATCAAGTTCTCATGTCTGTTTTGTGTATTGTACTTGTTAAACTATCAGTAGGCGAGGTTCTCGTGTGTGTTTTGTTTATTGGTGATGTAGAATGCTTGTTAAACTATCGCTAGAAACAAGAAAACACCTTTGCAAACCTCAATAACTTCCGCCAAGGCTTGCTAAAAATTGTCGAGATGAGACGCTGAAATGTTTAAAAGTATGTTTTTTTTCTATTGATGGTGTAGAATCCTTGTTAAACTATCACTAGGAACAGGAAAAACATTTTTTGGAAACCTCAATTACTTTCACTAGAGCCTATAAACTGAACACTAAAAATTGTCGAGATGAGACGCTGAAATGTTTAAGAAAGTTGGCATGGGGTGCTTTTCATACTGGTGCTGCAGAGCCCTTGTTAAATTGTCGCCAGAAACCTGAAAACACTCTTAGAAGCCTCAATAACTTCCACTGCGTAGAGTTTGTTTAAGTTAGTCGAGATAAGACGCTGAAACACTATTCTCGTGAAGGACTGCAAACTTCTTATCTTTTTATCTGTTTTTTTCTTTTTTATGTAAAGTGTCTGGCCAAGAAAAAAATAACTTATTGAGGGTGCCAGTTCCTATTTCTGAAGTATATGCAGGAACGCACACACACACACACACACACACACGAAAACCCCCTTTGGAAGCTTAAAAAAAACTTCCACTGCATAAAACCTACTTAATACTGAGATAAAACAATGAAACACAATTTTCGTGATGTATTGCAAACTTTTTTTTATTTACATGTTTATCCTTTTACGTAAGAGTAGTTCTCGCCAAGGAAAACAAACACTAGAGAAAAAACAGAATCCATTGTAGGTACCAGTCCTTATTTCTGATGAATATGCTGGGAAAACACACACACACACACACACACACACACACACACACACACACAAAGGACAGAGTTGCTAGCCTTTTCCTCCCGTTAGGCTGAGGTCAGAACTTGTCTCCTTGTGCCCTTCTCCATTCTCCGTGGCGTGAATGGAGGCGCCTGACTGAAAGGACGCCTCTCCCCTCATACTCTACTCGTATTTGCACCCAAGATTCGAACCCCGGACCCCTGAGTTGTGGGTAGAGTACGCGAGCCACTGTGCCACTGCAATGATGGTGGTAATGAGGGTTTTGATGATAGAGGGACGGTGATAACATTTATGGTGGTGGTGGTGGTGGTAGTGGTGGTGATGATGGTGATGATGATGGTGATTCTTCTCTTTCTCCTCCTCCTCCTCCTGCTTGTTGTTGTTGTTGTTGTTGTTGTTGTTTTTGTTGTTATTCGTGATACAGTTTATTGTAGTGGCAGTGATGGAAGAAGTGTTATCTCCATAGAAGTTTTTCAGTCCGTGTGTGTGTGTGTGTGTGTGTGTGTGTGTGTGTGTGTGTGTGTGTGTGTGTGTGTTCAGGGGCATAATATGAGTATCTCAGAGCGTTATCAGTGGCTTTCAATTAAATGTTGTGGAAAGACTGGCTGTGGCCCAAGGAACAATGGACTGTGGGTTCAGGAAGAGGATACCTATGTGCATCCAGGTCTTTTTTTCTCACTACTACTACTACTACTACTACTACTACTACTACTACTACTACTACTACTACTACTAACATTATTGCTGAGAGAAGAAATAGCAACACTTCCGGAACTGACTGGACTAAATCGAAGAGCTTTTATTTATTTTTATTTATTTTGGTCTTTTTTTTCCCTCTCTTTCTGTTCTTGACTTTTTTAGAAGGAGCAATTTGATCAGGCTTTTTTTTTCTTTTTCATCCATTCCTTTTTTTTTTTTATGTTTTTCGTGCCCTTGCTCAGTCTCCGTGACACGTGAAAAAAGTAGTGATAGTAGTAGTAGTAGTAGTAGTAGTAGTAGTAGTAGAAACAGAAACCATACTTATCGTGAATGTTATACAAACACTTCACAACATGTCTGTACTTGTCGGCGACTAGATAAGATAAAGAAAAGGAAATAGTCCCACTTTTAAGACTACGCAGGACCCTCGGAATTTGTAAGCAGTGCAGACTAAGCGATCTCTCTCTCTCTCTCTCTCTCTCTCTCTCTCTCTCTCTCTCTCTCTCTCTCTCTCTCTCTCTCTCTCTCCCTGAAAAATCCGGGGAACAAAGTTTCAAATAACCTTTTCAAATAGTATAAGAGTTTCATTCAGTTTCATGGTTCCAAAGATACAGTAGTCTCAAATCGGATCCATCTTTTTTAAACTTTTGTATTTTCACGTTTATCTTTCCTCTTTGGTGTTGTATTATATAATATTTCTGTGTAATAGATGTATAATACTACTACTATACATATTCTTTCAAAACCTTCACCCTTTTTTTTTGTCATTCTTAAACCTTATTAGTTCCCCCAAAATGTTATTTATTTATCATTTCTTGACCTTTTTTTCTAATCTTTTTGAAACAACCCATAAAATGAAAATGAATCGTATAGATGTAAGAGGTGGTTATGCTTGTGGTGTTGCTACTGTGTGGTGCTTTTCTTAATATTTTTAAACACACTGTTAATTGAAGATGAACCGTCCTGTAGTGAGAGACAGCTTGTGGTGTTGGTGGTGTTGTTGGTGGTGCTGGCTTGCGGTATTTTTGTTAATCCTTCTGAAACAATCTGTATATGGAAATAGCAGAGTGGAGAAAGGCTGCTTGCGGTAGTAATGGTGGTGGTGGTGGTGGTGGTGGTGTGTGGTACTCGAAGTGGTGTTTGTATTTGTGGTGGTGGTGATGGTGGTGGTGGTGTGCGGTACTCGAAGTGGTGTTTGTATATGTGGTGGTGGTGGTGGTGTGCGCTATTTTTCTTAATCTTTTGAAACAGTCCGTAAAAAGAAAATGAATCGTACAGTGGAAAGAGGCTGCCTGCGGTGGTGGTGGTGGTAGTGGTAGTGGTGGTGGTGGTGGTGGTAGTGGTGGTTGGTGGTGGTGTGCGGTACTCAGGTCCGGGCAGCCACACCATTGCGCAAGCTTTCTCCTCCAGTGGACTGCTTCAGGCTCTCTTAACAGCCCAACTAAACCACGAAGGTAAAGCGATAATTCGTGAAGTTTCGTGATTCCGTTCCCATGCAGAAAGTCCCTCTGTGTGTGTGTGTGTGTGTGTGTGTGTGTGTGTGTGTGTGTGTGTGTGTGTATGTGTGTGTGTGTCTGGCTGGTTGTCTATCTGTGTGTGAATGTCTGGCTGGCTGGCTGGTTGGTTCTCTCTCTCTCTTTCTCCCTCTCTCTCTTTCTCCCTCTCTTGCTGGTAAAGAACTGCAAATGAGAGAGAGAGAGAGAGAGAGAGAGAGAGAGAGAGAGAGAGAGAGAGAGAGAGAGAGAGAGAGAGAGAGAGAGAAAGCACCAGAAAGACGACAGATCTTGCTTCTGGAGTCCATTTCGGTAATTATATATTGGTGGTTAGGCTCGTACACACACCTGCTGCTCTCCCCCCAACCCTCTTCTCTCCTCCTCACCTCCTCACTCCTCCCTTGCCTAATGTGCCTTCTCTCCTCTCACTCCCTCTCCTCCCTTCCCTCCTCTCTCCTCCCTCCCGTTCCTCGCTATCATCGCCTGGCCGGAAGAGAAATACTGGTTATTATAAGGCGCCGGGTGTTCGTGTTTTGTGCTTCGTGTCAAATTTTATCACGGCAATGGGCATGTGTAGTGATGCATTCCCTCACGTGCATTAATGGTGAGGGAAATAATGGTTCACTGGCTATGTACGGTTAGGAGAAGGAGAGAAGGAGAAAGATAGAGAGAAGTGGAGAGTGGCGGAGTTTGGAATAGCTGTGATTTTTATTACTGGTGAGGGAAATAATGGTGTACTGTCTATGCACGGTTGCCATAAGAGAAGGAGAAGGAGGAGAGAGAGAGAGAGAGAGAGAGAGAGAGAGAGAGAGAGAGAGAGAGAGAGAGAGAGAGAGAGAGAGAGAGAGAGAGAGGTGAATTTGAAAGTAAATGAAAATGAAGATGCTGCGTTTTACATGCTAGAAGTGACGAAGCTAGACAAAATCAACAATGAATACATCAGAGGAATAATCTACATACAAACGAAGGAAGAGAGGAATAGAGAAAGGGAGAGGAGCAGACTCTGAAGTAAATGAAACGGAACATACTGCATTTTTCTCAGCAAGTGACGAGGCTAGACATAAATTACCAATGAATACATTAGAGCCACAACACGTAGGTTAGTTTGGGGAAATAGGCGAGACTGACGTGGTTCAGGAGTGTCAGGAGGAGAGACGAGGAGCATGTGGGGAAGAGGAGGCTGGAGATGGATCTACCCGGCGGGAGAAAGCAAGGAAGACCTAAGAGAAGGTTCATGAATGCAGTGAAAGAAGACCTGCTTGTAATGTGTGTGATTGCGGAAGGCGCAGAAGACTGAGGGGCGTGTTGGAGAAGGTTGATTGATCCCCAGTGGCGACACCTTATTGGGAGCAGCCGAAGGAAGGCATACTATTATCTGAAGAAGTGTTATCGCAAAGGAAAACCGTAGTATTCCAAACGTTTCTGCTCCTTAAATCAACTATTTCATTTATTTTTTTTTCATAGGATTGACTGGAAGTGTGTTTTCAAGAGTGCTTTCATGATTCTTGTGATATCTGAAGAAAGACTCTGCATCATTAATGGCCAAAAAAAGGAAACTTCATGAGAACCTGATTTTTAATAATTTCCGCAGACAAAGCCCCCTGAATTTCATGTCCATAAATAAATCGAAGAATAATTTATGGACTAATGAACTACTTTATGTTAAGAGCTCTGGAAAGACCACGAAGAGATAGAGGTGAAGGTACGGTTAACGGAAGAGAACTAATGATTACATGAGAAGGAAGGAAGGAAGTTAAGAAATGGAGAAGCATTAGCGTACAGTATATCAAGGAGAAAAAAATAACTACAGTAATTTCAGAGGATGACATGCTGTTAACGGAAGGTGAGCGAGAATTGATGGAATAAAGGGAAGAAAGGAAAAATTACAGATATAATGGAGAAATGGGGAAATACACGAATGCAGAGGGATCGAACGAGAAAAAAATGCAAATAAGTATAGGAATTTTAAAGAATGACACGTTGCAAACAAAGGGCGAACAAAAATAACTGAACAAAATAGGGAAAAGGAAGAAAGAAAGTAGGAGAGGACGGGAGAAAGGAAATAAAGGTTGAAGGAAAGAAAGACGGACTCAACGAAGAAAGAAAAAGGAGAAGGACTACAAATTTGACAAGAAAAGAGATACTAGAAATAACAATCAAAGTTACCTGAAAAAAAAATAGCAAGTAAGTGGAGAAAAAAAAAAAAGATGAGTGAAGAGAGAGTGAGCCGGATGATAGATGAGCCAAAGGGATCAAGACACTATAGAAGGAAAGGCTGAGAAAGGGAAGGTTATCAAAAATGGGGTAGAGAAGTGAACTTGGGTAGTGACGGGGCAGTGGATGTGGGCTGAGTGGGTTCACAGATGGAATGGGAAGGGGAGAGAGGGGAGAGGGGAGTCAGGGGCGGATTATGGGAGGGTAGAGAGAAGTGTCTGCTTGGGGAGGGGAGCACAGGAAAGGTGGGGAGAGGAGGAGGAGAGGAACACCAGCAGTCTGTATGGGATTAGTCAGGATCAGAGTGAGAGGCGATGAAGAAGGAGGAGAAGAAGAAGACGTAGAAGAAGACGAAGAAGAAGAAGAAGAAGAAGAAGAAGAAGAAGAAGAAGAAGAAGAAGAAGAAGAAGAAGGCAAGGAGAACAAGCAGGAGGAGGAATATATGTGGAAACATAAAAGAAATAAGAGAAAAATGAAGAAAGAGGATTTGGAGGAGGATAAGGAGTAAGAAGAGGAAGATGAAAAGGAAGAGATGCAAGGACAAGGAAAAGAAAACGAAAATTTGGGGAAGAATAACGAGGAAGAGGAGGATGAGGAGGAGGAGGAGGAGGAAAGGAGAGGGATAAGACATTGAGGGAAGAGTGAAAAAAGGGGAAGAAAAGAAAAAGAAATAGAAAAAATAGAGGAAAGGATGAAATACTGAGGAGAAAGGAAAAAAAGACATAAGAGGAAAATTCAAAGGATAAGAAAGGAAACTATAAAGGGAAAGAAGGATGGAGGGAAAGACAGACAGAGAGAGAGAAAAAAAAAAATAAGAGGATAGCATAATATGAGTTAACAAATAAAGGATAAGCAGGTAATGTAAAAACCATTGGCTTATAACGTGGTTGTTTTCTTAAGCAAAATACTTCAATTAGAGGAACCTTTAATACCAGAATGGGAGAGGGAGAGAAGAGCGAAGAAGAGGGGGAGGAAGAGGAAGAAGAAATGAGGAAGAAATGGGGAAAATCTAAAGGAAAAAGAACCAACTCGAGAAAAGGAAGGAAGAGGAGAAAGAGAATCAAGAAAAGATAAAAAGGAAAAAAAGGAGTAAATAAGGAAGAAATGAGGAAAACCTAAAGGGAAAAAACGAACTACAGGAAAGAAAGGAAGGAAGAGAAGAAGGAAATTAAGAAAAGAAAGAAAACAAGGAAGAGAAACCAAAGTGATGAACATGAGAAAGAAATGCGGGAAAAAGCGAAAGACAAACAACAGGAGAGAAGAAAGGAGAGAGGAGGATACAAAAGGATGAGAAGGAAGGAGGAAATCAGAAATAAGAAAGTGTTATGCGACGAAATGATGGAGAAAGAGAAACATGAGAAAAACGATGAGAAGAAAATAAGAAAGATAGGAGGGAAGAAGAGAAGAAAGAATATGCGAGACGGTGAAGGTGCAGAGAGAGAGAGAGAGAGAGAGAGAGAGAGAGAGAGAGAGAGAGAGAGAGAGAGAGAGAGAGAAAGAGAGAGATGGCGAGTGTGCGGGAGAGAGAACTATGAGGGAGGGAATGAGGGAGGTAAGGATTATCACTCCTCCTCCTCCTCCTCCTTCTCCTCCTCCTTCTCCTCCTTAACTAATGGAGCACTGTCTTCCTCACATTAAGAGTGTCATCAGTCCACGCCGCTCCTCCTCCTCCTCCTCCTCCTCCTCCTCCTCCTCCTCCTCCTCCTCCTCCTTTCTTTCTTTCTTTCCTCGTCTTTTGCACTCTTTTTTCGTTTGACCCTTCATCTGCTCTCTCTCTCTCTCTCTCTCTCTCTCTCTCTCTCTCTCTCTCTCTCTCTCTCTCTCTCTCTCTCTCTCTCTCTCTCTCTCTCTCTCTCTCTCTCCCTGACCGCCACTACGTAGTTTCCTTTCTTTTCCTTTACTCTCCTTCTTCTCCTTCGTCTCACAAGTTTCCTCTTTCCTTCCTTCACTTCATTTAATTTCCTCTCCTTTCTTTTCCTTCTTTTAATTTTCCGTATCTTTTCCTTTGGTTTTCTTTTTCTTCGATTAATTGTTTTTTGCTTTTAAAGGTTTCCTATATAATTTTTTTTTACTTTTTATTTCCCTCTTCATTATCTATCACTCTCCTCCCCTGCTCCTCCTCTCCTCCTCCTCCTCCTCCTCTTTATCTTCGTTTTAATTCTCGTCTTCCTCCTCCTCCTCCACTATTTTCTTCTTTTGTTCCCTTCATTCCACTTTGCCTTTCTGATCTTTGTCGCTCTCCTCCTCCTCCTCCTCCTCCTCCTCCTCCTCCTCCTCCTCATCATCATCATCATCATCATCCTCCTCTTTATCTTCGTTTTAATTCTCGCCTTCCTCCTCCACTGTTTTCTTTTTTCCTTTTGTTCATTCCACTTTCTGATCTTTCTCCTCCTCCTCCTCCTCCTCCTCCTCCTCCTCTTCCTTTTCCTTTTCCTCCTCCTTTCTACGTTTACAGCCCCAAGGAAAAAAAAATTACCATTCGTTTCCTCAGCTTCTTCTCCTTCCTTTACTATTTTATCAATGTTGCTCGAGGGAGGGGAAGAAGAGGCTGTGTCGGGAATAAAGTTAATGGTCAGTATTGTATCTTTTCCTCTCCCCCCTTCACTTCCTAGTCTGACTCTCTCTCTCTCTCTCTCTCTCTCTCTCTCTCTCTCTCTCTCTCTCTCTCTCTCTCTCTCTCTCTCTCTCTCTCTCTCTCTCTCTCTCTCTCTCTCTCTCTCGCTAACTTTCTTTCAAATATATTTTTTTCTCTCTTCCACCCTCCTTTTTCCTACGTTAGAAAAAAAAAAGTCACTGAGGAGGAGGACGAGGAAGAAAAAGAGGAGGAGGAGGAGGAGGAGGAGGAGGAGGAGGAGGAGGAGGAGGAGGAGGAGGAGGAGGAGAGGTGTATGACGTAACACTAGACACAATAACATTACCTAACCCTTTGGTGCAACACGCCGTAGTGAAAATAACACTTGATAGTGGGGGAGGAGAAGAGAGAGAGTGGTGGTGATGGTGGTGGTGGTGGTGGTGAGTGTTGTATTGCAGTAGAGAGGGAGGAAAATCTGCAGATAAGGAGGAGGAGAAGGGGGAGGAGAAGGAAGAGGAGGAGGAGAAGGAGGAGAAGGAGAATGGAGAGCGAGGAAGAGGAGGGAAGAGGAGGAGAAGCAATGAGAGGAATACAAAGGAATGCAAAAGGAAAAACACACACCAGGAGGAATAGAAGAGGAAAGACAAGGAGGAGGAAGAGGAGGAGAAGGAGAAGGAGAAGGAGAAGAAGGAGAAGGAGGAGAAGGAGAAGGACGAGGAGGAGGACCAGGACAAGAACGAAAAAAAAGAGGAGGAGGAGGAGGAGGAAGAAGAGGAAGATAAGGAGGAAGAAGAGAGGGAGGAAGAGGAGAAGGAAGACGAGGACAGGGACAAGAACAAGGAGAAGAAGAAGAAGAAGAAGGAAGAGGAAGAAGAGTAGTAGGACCAGGAATGAGGAGTGGGTGGGTGTGTGGAAGAAGAACAACAACAACAACAACAAAAACAAGAAGAACAAAAACAAGAACAGGAACAAGAACAAGAAGACGAATAAGAAATGAGAATTGAAAAGAAGTTAGAAAAAAAAGATGCAGGAAAGAAGATGTAGGAAGAGCGATAAAAGAAAAGAAAAAAGTCAAAGGGAGGGAAGCAAAGGGCATGATAATTTTGATTTTCCAGACACTGCTTCTGGTGGTGATGGTGGTGGTGGTGGTGGTGGTGGTGGTAGTGGTGGTGGAGGGAAAAGTGGAATAGAGAAAGAGAAGAAAGGACGGAAAGAAGAAAGGAGGAGGAGGAGGGACAGGGGGACGAGGAAGAGGAGGAAGAATTGGAGGTGGAGGAGGAGGAGAAGGTGGAGGAAGAGATGAAGGAAGATGATAATGAAGAAGAGGAAGAAGAACTAGAAAAAAAAGACAAGAATAAGAACAAGGTGATGATGATGATGATGAAGAAAAGAGGATGAAGAAGAAGAAAAGAAGAAGAAAAGAAAAAGAATAACAACAACAACAACAACAACAACAGCAACAACAGCAACAACAGCAACAGCAACAACAGCAACAGCAACAACAGCAACAGCAACAGCAGCAGCAGCAACAACAACAACAACA
>NC_087153.1:11725000-11732500 GCF_035594125.1 Scylla paramamosain
TCGTGAACATTTGAAGAAGCACGAGAGGCTATTTGTGATTCATTCCGTGTCGCTCATAATCGTAGCAGCTTCAAAATGGCCGGCACGCGGAGGGCTGCGGGCGTTTGGGTGGAAAGCACACGTATATAGTCCGGACCTCTGCAGTGCCTCCTTATACCCCTTGCTGCTGCTATGCTCCTGATGGGGATGGAGCCACCTGCACTCACGCCCTGTGTTATGAGAGGCTTCGGCTCTCATGAAAACTTTTCCTCAATGGTCGCAAAGATATATAAGAACAGATGAAAAAAGAAATAAATTGTAGCTGCAAAAAAAAAAAAAAGAAAGCTCCAGTTAGTCAGGTTCACAGGAGTGTTTCTTTTCATTCCATTGATTATGTTTAGTTTTTGTTAAACTATCACTGTTGTCAACCCCAATATAATAATATACTGGAATTTGTTAAGAATAGTCGAGATGGGACGCATGTTGTTTTTGCCGTTTATGATGTTGAATCCATGTTAAACTACCATCATAGTCGTGGAAACACAAGTGAAAATCCCAATACCGTATACTAGGAAGAGAATATTAGCTGTCGAGATGGGACACAAATACATGCAACTTAAATCCTATGTAGCTTTTCATTTCAAACCACGAACACCAAGACTAACCTGGCTGTTCCCATTGATAATGCATAATCCTTGTCAAACCATCACCAGAAATATGAAAACACCCTTGAAAGCCCCATAGACCCTCATCCGCTAAAAGAAGTCGAGAGAAGAGGTCGAAATATCATCAAGCGTTAAATAAGTCGAAAGAAGAGGCCGAAATGTTGAGGAATACCGCTCTAGATGTTGCCAGGCTTCCAGTACGAGTGTCCCTGAGGCCTGTGGTAAGTGCAGGGGTAAGGCATCGCCACCACACCCGTTTTTTTTCACATCAAGTGTTCCAGTGGCGAGGACGTGACGTTGACAAGGAAGGGTTCTTGCTCTTAAACTTTATTGCACGTAAAGACTTCGTACGTACTTAGCACTTTTCATGTACGTACTCGGAAGTATAATCTCTCTCTCTCTCTCTCTCTCTCTCTCTCTCTCTCTCTCTCTCTCTCTCTCTCTCTCTCTCTCTCTCTCTCTCTCTCTCTCTCTCTCTCTGTGTTCTTCCTTTCCGTATAGTCAGAAGCTACGTGTGCTTTTGTTTATCTTTCTCCCTCTCTCTCTCTCTCTCTTTGTCTTTCTATCACTCTCTTTCTCTCTACGTTCTTCCTTCCCTTCTCCCTCTTCATTTCCTCCCTTCATATTTACAAACAATCTCATAAGGACATACAGGGCTGTTGCTATTGCTATTTGTTCTTTCTTTGTGTTTCTGTGTGTTTGTGTGTGTTCCTCTCCTTCGTTCCTTTCTGTTTCTTCCCCTTGATCGCCTTTCCTCCCTCTCTTCTTCCTTTCCTTACTTCCTCTCCTCGCTTCCTTTCCGTTTCTTCCCTTCCACTGCCTTCTTCCCTCCTTTGCTTCTCTCCTCGTGTGAGTGTGTGTGTGTGTGTGTGTGTGTGTGTGTGTGTGTGTGTGTGTGTGTGTGTGTGTGTGTGTGTGTGTTCTTGCCGTTCTTAGCCTCTTAACTCTCTCTCTCTCTCTCTCTCTCTCTCTCTCTCTCTCTCTCTCTCTCTCTCTCTCTCTCTCTCTCTCTCTCTCTCTCTCTCTCTCTCTCTCCCCCTTGTTGACTCCTTTTTATTCCTTCCACGTTACTGGCTCCATCCATCCATCGCCTCTCTTTCCACCTCTCTCTCTCTCTCTCTCTCTCTCTCTGGTCCTATACTCAGTGTCCCGCTCAACCTAAAACGTGGGTGGCACTGTGAGGCAGTGGCGTTTTGTTCCTGAGGCGCCACAGTGGGAGAAAAATGGTGATGGTGGGTTGGAATTAATGGGTGTGGGAGAAGGAAGGAAGGAAGGAAGGAAGGAAGGAAGGAAGGAAGAAAGGAAGAGAGGAATGGTTGTATTATGGTGCTTTGAAGGCGAGGCGAGGTGCTGATGGGCTGGTTATAGGAGATGGGTGACGAGAGAGAGAGAGAGAGAGAGAGAGAGAGAGAGAGAGAGAGAGAGAGAGAGAGAGAGAGAGGGGGGGGGTGAAGGGTATAAGGTAATGAGAGTGTAAGTAAACGAGGGGGAGAGCAAGTGAGAGAGCGGGTAAGTGAGTGAGCGAGCGTAAAATTAAATGAAAGAATGAATTAAGGTAAGTGAATGAGAGAGAGAGAGAGAGAGAGAGAGAGAGAGAGAGAGAGAGAGAGAGAGAGAGAGAGAGAGAGAGAGAATGAGCACCAGCAGTCTGTAGCTTTCTTGATCTTTCTTTTTCATTTTCTTCCGTATTCTCTCTCTCTCTCTCTCTCTCTCTCTCTCTCTCTCTCTCTCTCTCTCTCTCTCTCTCTCTCTCTCTCTTCCCACCCACCCCAAACACACACAAATTTGAATCCTTCCCAGCAATACTTTCATTTCAAAACCCCAACACCCCAGCACCCTCTACCATTTCATCCCTTTTCCCTGTACCTCTGTATTCCCAGCTTATTTTTCTCCCTCTAGACGTCCCAAGGGAGCAGCTCTCGGACGGACGCCCCATCACACCGCTACACACACACCCACACACACAGAGATGGGTTCCACTTGTAAACAAACACACTAGAAGCCCTTTGTGCCCGTAACCCGCTCTCCGGCGAGACAAAGATGCCAATCACAGCCGCTAGGGGGGACCGGGGAGAGGCACCTCGGTAAATATCAGGCAGCTGTGGGCGACGGGAGTGCCAGGGAGCCATCAAGGGGGTGCCAAAGATCCAGAAAGGCCGACAGCTGGTGGTAGTGTGGCGGTGTGTAGTGTAGCCACCTCTGGTCACCTCCTTCTCTTCTTCCTCGTCTTTGTTCTTTGTCTTCTTTCTCTTTCTCGTAGTATTGCTCAGGTCTAGTCCAGGTTGTGCTGAGTCTGGCTGGCTGGTCTTGTATTCTCACTCAAGCTTGAAGGATTCTTTCTATTGATGGAAAGATAAAGATGAAAAGAAGTTCTCCTTTTCCTTTTTTTTTCTCCTCTCCATCTTTTTTATTTTATTTTCTTACTCTTGCACATTTTTCTCTTCGTTCTTCTTCTTCTCTCATACCACTCCCCTACTTTTCTTCCAGATTTTTTTTTTATTTCCTATCTCCAACATCTCCTCCTCTTTGTATCTTTCCCTTCTCTTCTTTCTTACACTTCTATTCTCCTTTCTTATCTACGCATTCTTCCCTTCATTCTTTCCCCTGCAGTTCACACTTTACACGTATTACTCCATTCCTTCCTTCCTTGCTTTCCTCACTTCTTTCCTTCCTTCCCTTCCTCCTTCCCTTGTATCTCCCATTTCTATTTTGTCCTTTCTTCCATTCTATCCTTACACGCATCCTTCCCTTCCTATCATCCTTTCCGTATACTTTCCCTTTTTGCTTCATCCTTCCCTATAATCTATCCTTCCTTCCTTCCCTGCCATACAATCTTCCTTTCCACCGTGTCTTTGCCTTCAGTCTATCCCTACACGTGCCTTCTCTTCCTTCCTACCTTCCTGAGCTTGCCACACCTGATTGGTTTTTCCGTGTGAGCAGTCCCCGTGAAAGCTACTGTTCTATTGGCTGCTGTGTGGACCAATAAGCGACATGTGATCGGCCGAGTGGAAGAAGCGTCCCTATGAAAGCTGTCACATTCGTCTCGCGTGTCCTCGAAACTAAAACGTTGCTGCTCTTTCTTACGGTGGTGGTGGTGGTGGTGGTGGTGGTGGTGGTGCTGACTGTTCCTCGTTTTCTGTTCTTTCCCGTTTTCCTTTTCTTTCTTTTTTTTTTTTTTGTAGTCTTTTTCAGTGACTGTTTATGTGTGAGAGGGAACTTATTTATTATCTTTTTTTATGTTTTTTTTATTGGTTACTGTTTTTTTCTTCTTTCTTTTGCCTTCTTGTGGTGTTTTTCGTGTTTGTTTGTTTGTTTATTTATGTGTGTGTGTGTGTGTGTGTGTGTGTGTGTGTGTGTGTGTGTGTGTGTGTGTGTTTCGGTGTTCTCTTTCTGTCTAGTTGGTCGGCTGGATGGCTGGTTTCTCTCTCTCTCTCTCTCTCTCTCTCTCTCTCTCTCTCTCTCTCTCTCTCTTGTTTTTTAGATCTATTTCAAGAGAGAGAGAGAGAGAGAGAGAGAGAGAGAGAGAGAGAGAGAGAGAGAGAGAGAGAGAGAGAGAGAGAGAGAGAGAGAGAGAGAGAGAGAGAGAGCTTGGAGATTAAAGGCTCATTGGCAAAAGCAAACCATACATTATTGGAAAGGCAAATTATAACGAGGACTGATGTTTATGAGTGTTGGCACGCGTAGGGTAAAGTGCAAGAGAGGGACCAACCACCCGCCCGCCTGCCCGCCCGCCCGCCCGTTTCTGCCACCAAGGGGACCACCAACCAAACCTTGCCCCTCCCTCGCCCGCATGTGCCCCGAAGGAGGGAAGGAACGTCTAAGTCTCGGAGATTGGGAGCAGAGTTTCCTAGTCTTGTAAGTTAAACTGATTGCTTTGCGATTAGGTTATGTACTTGGCCGAGGAGAAAAAGGGGAAGAAGAGGGAAAAACGGGAGAGTGGGGAAAAAAAAAGGAAAAGGTTGTAATAGAGGGAAAATATTGTTGTTGTGTTTTATATACTGGACTGGCTTTCGGATTTTGTTTTTTGTTTTTGTTTTTGTTGTGGTGGTTGTGTTGGTGGTGGTGATTGTTGGTGATTGGGAGTGGTGTGTGTGTGTGTGTGTGTGTGTGTGTGTGTGTGTGTGTGTGTGTGTGTATAGTGCGCGTGGGTATTGTTGGTATAGTGTTGTTGTTGTTGTTGTTGTTGTTGTTGTTGTTGTTGTTGTTGTTGCAATTTTTCTTATGATACGCACAACAAAAACAATTACTCCTACTCCTACTACTATTACTACTACCACCACCACAACCACCACTATACACCACAACCACCCACCACCACCACCACCACCACCACCATCACCACCACCACCATCACCATCATCACAACCACACACAGCCTCACATCACTAACCAAACCCAAGCAGCCACTGTGTATATATGTACTGCTTGCTACACATTGGCAAAGGCTCGTGTTCTTTCTCAAGGCGGGGCAAAGTTGTATCCACAGAGGCGCGCTTCTCAGTAATCTCGGGATGGGAAGCTAAACCTCTTTCTTATTAGAGGATCAGGAAGTGCGTAAGCCTGGCGGTATTAGGGCGTGCTTGCAGGCCTGGCGCGGACTGATTTGAGCCAGAGAGAGAGAGAGAGAGAGAGAGAGAGAGAGAGAGAGAGAGAGAGAGAGAGAGAGAGAGAGAGAGAGAGAAACAGGTTGTCAGACAGAGAAGGAAAGTTAGACAGAAAAAAACAAAAAACAAAGAGACATAAGCAGACAAATAGACCGACTGACAGACTAACTGACAGAAAGACAGACAGACAGACAAACAAACAGAGAAACATAAATAGGGACAGAAAGTCAAACCTAAGGACAGCGACAGACAGAGGCAAACAGACAGGCAGACAAACTTAAAAAAAAAAAAATAATAATAATAATTCTAAGAAGACATCAATAAAAAAGGTCGTTTACAAAAAGGACAAAAAGAGAAATTAAATGAATACGCTAGAGAGAGAGAGAGAGAGAGAGAGAGAGAGAGAGAGAGAGAGAGAGAGAGAGAGAGAGAGAGAGGAGCAAGGGTAGCAGCGCCTCACGGTCAGACACGATTATGGCGCAGGCTTCATTGTTGTTATTAGCGAGTCTGGCCTCATCTCCCGCGCCGCTCATCCCCCTTGCCCTCCACCGCCACCCCACCTCCGTAACTTTGGGCATAAATGAATTACAAAACAGAGACCAGAGCACCGATTATCCCCTGCAGACTGTGAGGGAAAGCTTGGAACGTCACACAGGAACCTTCGCCTTGTGTTTGCTTGTATACTTATGTTCATTAATCGAGTAACGTGCCGTGTTAGCTTGCACTGGTTTATGGATCACCCCTTAATCATAATTTAAGAAGCAGTCACTTGTGCGGAGATTGTTAGCAGAGAGAGAGAATAAGACGATGGTATGTGTATATTTATTATTCGAGTAACGTATCACACTTATTGTCACTGTTTTAGCGTTCTTCCCTCGATCATATATAAGGAGACTGTTCTTGGCTGTCAGCAGATCAGAGGATATAAGATTATGGTTTGTCTTCTTAAACGCTTTGTTCCCTCATCAAGACTGTTTTCAAAGGCCACGTAAGAGATTATTATTATTAGTCTGGTTCTCTTGGGTGACTTTCTTTTTCTTTTTTTTAGTTGGTGATACAGAAGACTTGTTAATATGTCACTGGAGTCACGGAAACATACTTAGAAGCCTTTTGTAACTTCCAGTGGTGTCTGTTATCGCTTTATGATTTATTGGGTTCTCTTGGTTGTTTTTCTTTTTATCTTTTTTTTTTTTACCCCAGTTGGTGATGCAAAAATACTCGTTAACATGTCACTAGAATCATGAATACATCCCTGAAAGCCTTGATATTTTCCACTCGTGATTGTTAACGCTCTGAATGATAATTATGCCACGACACTTTTTATCTGAACTAACATTGCATGGCTGTAATAAGCAAAAATATCATTAAAGTTAATATAAATTTTTAACTAGTTGATTACTCTCCTAGATGTCACTTATGTTTAAAAATTTACCTCAGACTCCTTCATTGAACTTAAGAAAAGCCATAGAAGTTAAATGTTATGAATATTAGTAGATAAAAGACATCGGGACGTTTTAATTAAGAACAAGGACCCAAGAATTAGGAACAAAGCAGACATAACACAGTGGAAGGGAGTGGGAAGAGAGAGAGAGAGAGAGAGAGAGAGAGAGAGAGAGAGAGAGAGAGAGAGAGAGAGAGAGAGAGAGAGAGAGAGCAGAAGGTTATACTCTATTTGTGATTATAGCTTTCCTTGCATCACTCTCTCTCTCTCTCTCTCTCTCTCTCTCTCTCTCTCTCTCTCTCTCTCTCTCTCTCTCTCTCTCTCTCTCTCTCTCTCTCTCTCTCCCCTTCACTCTCATTGCCTCTCTCCTCAGCCACAACATTCCTCATGCATTCTCCTCGCAGTCAAAACATGCCGTCGTTTCTCTTCTCTTCCCATCAGGAGTCCAGTAGCCAACCCTCCTCTTCCTCCTCCTCCTCCCTCCACTGCAACCCTCAGACAAAGAATTCCAGCTCCCAGTTCGGCATTCAATTCCCACCTCCCAGCATCCCAATCCATCATCTCCCGCCTCTACAACATTGCTCGATCTTCACGAACGCCCCCAGGACCGCTAACACCCCCCACCCTTCTCTCTCTCTCTCTCTCTCTCTCTCTCTCTCTCTCTCTCTCTCTCTCTCTCTCTCTCTCTCTCTCTCTCAGCGGCGAAATATAAAATCATCTCACCCCTTCACTCCCTGCCACCACAATGTTCATCACCCTTTCCTTCTCTCTCTCTCTCTCTCTCTCTCTCTCTCTCTCTCTCTCTCTCTCT
>NC_087153.1:11735000-11742500 GCF_035594125.1 Scylla paramamosain
GAGAGAGAGAGAGAGAGAGAGAGAGAGAGAGAGACAGACTTAATCAAAAAGACTTGTGTGGGGATCCTTCAGCAGCAAAAGTTTGGTATAAATTCTTCGTTTATGAAAAAGGGGGAGAAAAAAAGAAAAGAAAAGAAAAATAATAAAGATAATAATAGTATCCATAAACAGGTATATTATATTTACGACCACCTAAGACGCTCCTGTAAAGACGTGACAAACTTTATGGGAACAGTCTTAACTCTTTTTTGTTACTATGGTCGTCCTATGTTAAATATTCAGAGCTCTGTAGAAAAATGTTTGGCTGGTTGGACACACACACACACACACACACACACACACACACACACACACACACACACACACACACACACACACAGAGAATATGTAAGGTTAATATGATCTCTTCTAAGTTACGAAAAGTATTTCTGAGAGAGTATGCGATGAAATATAATTGTCTGGTAAGTTTTTTTATTTTAAATGATTATGGGAAAAATTATATCTATAAGTGAAGGGTTTAATTGTCATGTTCCAATTACGACTTACTCTTGCGGAAGAAAAAAAAAAAAAGTAAGAGGACGAAGAAGGAGAAAAGTCTTATTCGGAATGTCAGTAAAGTCTAGTGTTGTGGTGCCTCAAAATTTAGTCACTGAGTCACTCATCCACTTACTCATTCACTCACTCACTCACTCACTCACTCACTCACTCACTTTCTAACTCATTTAATCAATCGGTCACTCACACACACACACACGCACACACACACACACACTCACTCACTCACTCACTCAGCCGCTCACTCGCTCACTCACTCACTCACTCACCCAACCAAGAGTATCAAAACACCTCAAAAACTAAATTGGTCTCCTCTTTAGATTCCTTTAATCCTGCTTCTTAGAGGACAGGGAGTGGGGGAGGGTGAAGTGAAGGCTTTTCTTTATAATCTTCACTCATTTTCTTTTCTTGGCTGGTCTCCCTGACACATAAAGAAAAAATCCCAGTAATAGATTAAGTTACCACATTCCTGCTTCTCACTCTTTCCTTCCTTCCTTTCTCCTTGATGATGGGAGCCAACCAGCCACCTTCCATCTCCTCCCCCTTCCTTCTCCCCAGACGAACTCTCTCTTTCTCCCTCTTCTAGATATTTTCTTCGTCTAGTCGCATCATCATTAAGCGAAACATTAATGATGATCCAATTAAACTAAGAAAGAAAGATACGCCAGAGATTATTTGGTGGCAGTTGCGAGTGAGTCCATTAAAACTGAGAAGGGGGAGAGGGCAAATGATCCTCTCTCTCTCTCTCTCTCTCTCTCTCTCTCTCTCTCTCTCTCTCTCTCTCTCTCTCTCTCTCAGGCATAAAGCATAATGAACTATTAAGATTTTCATCTAAATGAGAGAGAGAGAATAAAAAAAGAGGCAGTATTGCTTAATCAGGTTTATGTAAAAGTCTTTCTTCGTCCCCTCCCTTTAACCTCTTCCCTGTCCTTTCTTCGCCTCCTGTTACCCCTCCCTTCCCTCCCTCTCTTCCTCCCCTCTCCCTCTTTTTCTTCCTTCCTCCGCCCCTTTCCCTTCCCTCATTCTTTCGCCCTAGTCTGGGAGCGGAGGGAAGTTAAGGAAGGGCAAGGAATAAGTTATGGTATGGTAAAAGGCTAAGTTATGGGAAGATAAGGGAAGGAGGTTCAAGTAATTTATATAAATGTATGTACGTGTAGGCTGGAGTCAGAGGGAGTGCGCGAGGTCAATGTGTGGGGAGGGAGAGTGAGGGAGGATCTGTCTAGCTTACATTCGGCTCCTGCACTAACCACTAACCGCATCCCATCCCTACCATCTTCACAATCGACCCCCTTCTACAAGAACACCCCTTCTCCCGTCACCTCAATCAGCCGCATCACTTCCAAACTCATTACCTTCTGTAGAACCAGCCCCCTTCCACCGCCATCACCCACAAGTTCGGTCTCTCCTACAGGAACTAGTTCGCCTCCCACCCTCATCGCCTAAATACTTGGTCCCTTCTACAGGAGCTCGACTTACCAAGCATTACATTCTCAGTACAGGAATCTGAGCCGTCTCTTATTCACCTGATATTCCGTACTGGATAGACAGATGGATGGATAGATAGATAGACAGATGGATAGACAAAGGTAGGTAGGTAGATAAGTACATTGATATACAGATAGATAGATAGATAGATAGATAGATAGAGATATATGTAGATAAATACACAGATAGATAGATAGATAGGTAGATACAGAAATGGATAGGTAGACAAATGGATATATAGATAGATAGGAAGCTAGAAAGGCAGATGCTAGACAGACATAGATAAACAAATAGAAAAATAGAAATTAATTGACCACAAAATCAGACACTTGAATATTACATCTCAAAACTTGGTCCAATGTGAATATTCTTGACAACATGGGCGGAAATGACACAACGGGTTTAAACACTATAACACGAAAACTACGTAGTTACAGTGATAGCAGAACGACCACTACGTAGTTGCCTGACCGCCTTGTTAAGTTGTTATCGGCGCTAATCTCTTCATCGTGAGGACTAAACACGCCTGGTGGAGCCATCTAGTGACAAAATGCAGCACGTTCAATCGGAAGTGTGTTTAGAGAGAGAGAGAGAGAGAGAGAGAGAGAGAGAGAGAGAGAGAGAGAGAGAGAGAGACTTCAAAGAAAACGGGAAGTGGACTTAAACTCTCAGTGTTAGTTGATCTGCGTGACAGTGGTGACGGGTTAAGCAGTTCCTCCTACAACACCTCACGTTTTACCTTCACATAGCCCGCTCCTGGTGAACCAACACGTGCATGAAGCTGTACAAGTATCCGGGAACATCTTAGCTACAGGGAGGCAGACACACACAGCTCCATGGCCCAGAATAAGGAGAAAGGCAAAGAGTAAGTGTTGTGTTTACTTTCTTGGCGATTAGGTGGTGGTGATGGTTTCGGCTGCTGTCTTCTGTTACCACCAGGCAGTGTCCGTGCTGCTCTCCCACTGACTGGATGACACAAGTTGCGTCATAAATCACCCACGGCAGTATTTATGGCATGTTCTGTCACCGCGTAGCCTTGATAACTTGCTTCCTCCTCGCTACGGCTTGTGACTCCCACCCGCCATTGGCTCTCGGCTCCACCAATCACCTCACTTTCCCGCCACCTGCCATATCCATCACCCTCCTTCCCTCTCCAGCTCCACCCTTACCCCCTCCCCTCTTACCTTGCTCCCCCGCCACCCTGTCGCTATTCAAGGTTACTTTTGGGCTGCGCTTTGGTTATTTCCGCAGGTTAATAGCCCCTTCTACACCTCGCCAGCAGCCATTGTCGACCTGCCCCCTACATCACTCGATTCCATCACCATTTTAATTAGTTATTTGGTGTGTGATAGATTTTTCGTCACAGATCCCCAACCCTTCATGCATTTTGTACGCTGAATAAGCTTATATAAACACGGACGGGGGAGGGACGGCGTGTATTGGTAAAAGGAAAGGATGCGAGGTGTGTTTCTGTTCGGGTATTAATTACTGAATCGCGCTTACATGTGTGTGTGTGTGTGTGTGTGTGTGATGGCCGCAATGGTGACTTGGTGATGAGGCTTGTGGCGGCCTGACTTCGGTGGTGGTGGTGAAGAGCAGAGCAAAGCAGACCAAACCAGACCAGCAATCGGGGTATTCTTGGGAGCTTTCCTTCCTTCGGACGCATCCTTATCTCTCCTCTGAGCCGTGTGTGTGTGTGTGTGTGTGTGTGTGTGTGTGTGTGTAGAGCATGGTAAGAATATCTGGAATCCCTCCTATGTTTGATGCTTCTTTGCTTTTTCTCTCGGTGATGTGCACGTATATTTGTCGACAGTGAATAAGCTTAACGGAGAAATTAATCCTCTGAACCTGATTGTCAGTTTATATTCTTCCTTCGTCTCCTGTGTGTGATGTGCACTTGTTTATCTCTAATAATGAATAAGCTACATCAAGAAATTAACCGGTAGTCTTTTTGCATTATTAAATGAACTTTCATTTAATGAGTATCGTTTTGTTTCTAGTAATTTCCTTGGTTTAAAATTCCCTAATTTAAAATTATTCTGACCTACAGTAGGGTATTCTAATAAGTTGCACGAGGCCATCGGGACTGCGAGGGTTAAGGGAGTAAGAAAACACTGGAAAAGGAAAATCCCCGGAAGTGAAACTGGAGAGAAGGGACAAAATTTAGCCTCCCCTTAGCTAAACAAACAAGGGGACCGAGACAGGAAGTGAGAAACTAGCCACACCTTGCCGCTGGCCTCTATTTCTTTTCAGTTTTCCCTTGCAAATGAAAGACACTCCAGAAACGAGACAAAATTTAGGGTGAACGTGATGACAAATTGTGAGATGAAATGATAAAACCAGGTAAATTAATTGCTAGTTGACAAGAATACAGGAAAGGAAAAATAATGGTTTCAAGCGTGATACAGACAGGTTAAAGGAAAAAGTAGAAAGAAATTAGATCTCAGAGTGGTAGATGAATGGAATTGACTCAATAATCGGGTTGTTAGTACAAAATAATTAAGGGGGCTTTGAAAGAAGATGAGACAAATTTAAGGATGAAGGTGATGGATGGAAATGGGTAGGCATGTCTCATACAGGGACTGCCACGTGTAGGCCTAATGGCTTCTTAGAAATAAGAAGTCATGTTCCCACTTGGAGGTGGAAATAGGGAGTCATGTTTCCTTCTTGCAACTTCCCGTAATTTCTTGTGCTCTTATATTCTTATTAGACAAATTTATGATTCGGGATGATAAGTGGAAACAGGCAGTCATGCTTCCACGTGTAGTCCAGACGTCTTCTCGCATCTTCCCATATTTTTTTACGTTCCATTGTAAAAATAGATGACGGAGCTTAAAAAGTCCAGCACAAGTCTTGCCATTGGGATGAAATACACGCGAGACTCGGGGAAAGAATGCATGATGGAACTTGGTCACCCACTCGTAAATCTCCTTCATAAATCACGAGAAGAGGCGTTACTGCTCGGACCGGCTGCTGTAGTTGGTTCCAATTTGTAAGAACAGTTACAGATGTCAGGCTGAGATGATTGCCGCCTGGCCATCGTGTTACCAATAGCAGGCAGACGTGCATGGCCGGGAGGGACGCGGGGACCGACAGGGGTAGGTCCGAGAGGCTGGGAAACGTGCATTAAGTTGTTGTTTGTGTTGCTAATTTGACTTCCTGGAAAAATTGAGAGAGAGAGAGAGAGAGAGAGAGAGAGAGAGAGAGAGAGAGAGAGAGAGAGAGAGAGAGAGCTATTGTCTTGAGGTTAAAAATTGAAGGCATTGCCACATACGGTGAAATTCCTTGTAGCTTACTATGGACTCAGAACTCTTGTTGGCTTGGTGAAAACATTTGGGATAAAGTGATAAGTGTGGGGGTCAATGGATGCTCATGGGGATTCTTTGGGCGTGGTGAGAAAAGGTTTTTGGAGCTCACTAGGGACTCGTGGAACTCTCAAACACTTCAAGATTCAAAGGACGTTGTACATAAAGTGAAGGAGTCAAGACGCCCATTTCATCAGCATGTTATTATCATTACTTATTTTTAGCATTAATGTAAATCCTTTTCTCTTTTTCCTTAATACAACAAGTATATCCCTTATTATTATTTTTTTCTTGTATATAACTCTAGTCACCATGAGAAACAAATCTATTTGCATTGTCAGGCTTTGAGCTGCTTGTACATGTGTGTGTGTGTGTGTGTGTGTGTGTGTGTGTGTGTGTGTGTGTGTAAAGGAGATGTGCTTTACCTGCTGTTCGTTTTGTTCGTGTGGCTGAGAAATGACGGACCGCCAGCCAGTGCTCCTGCCACCCGCGCCTCTAAAACATCCTGATTCATTTATTCGCGCGCTGTGTACCTCTGCTCGCCCCCTCAGGTAGGGAATGTCCGTGCTAGTCAAGGGGCCTTTCTTTTCTTCTTCCTTCACTCTCTCTCATTGTATGTTACATGTCACTCTTGTCTTTTCTCAGTGATGCAATGTGATTTTTTTTTTTTTGTGTTGGTTATTAAGATTTGATGGGTGTCTTCCGTTCAGGATTTCTTTCCTTCGTAGTGTGCAAATGTGAGCAGCGTTGCTTTCCATTCACATTCCTGACGTTTATCACAATTTACCATCAAACGTTTAATTTCTTTCGTCATCAGTCTTAATGATTTTGCTCGCCTCGACTCAAAATGTTAAGATATGGCCCTGGCTGAGCGAAAATATGTGGCATGTTGACTTTTCTCGTGTTCTTTTTCTCACTTTCGCCATCAAGTTCAGGCAAAACCAGGATACATTAATATTTGTTGTCGAACTGACATCTTATCTTCTTTTGACTCACTTTTCACCTGCAACCCTTGATGAACGAAAATGTGCTGGTATTCATGACGAATTCCTTCAAGAGGGAGGTTTCAAGACATTTAACCTTCAATTTTTGACTACCGCTTTGGACTCTGTTCTGAGATTGGCATCTCAGTGTGCTTTTTTTTTTTTCTGTATATTTGTTGCCCTTTGCCAGTGTCCCTCCTACATAAAAAAAAAAAAAAAATACTGACTCTCCCCACCATTACGTAACTTTAAACACAACCTTGACTCACGAAAATTTATTCCCACACATACTTTTCTTATAACTTAAACTTTTTCCACCATTAAGACACAACTTTGGCTCACGAAAACATGTCACCACACATAATTTTCTCATAAACCATGACTCCCCCCACTGATTACACAGCACTACACTCGACAAGGTGGCGGTGTAGTGAGAACAATGAACCTCCTGGCGACGCTGGAATCCGAGACTAAGGAGGAATTAAGTACGTGTGACGAGGACAGACGAGGGGGATACAAACAGTGCTCTCCTTCACCCAGAGATAATCAGAAAGAATGGCGCGGGCGACTCGAGTGAGGAGTTCCATGCCCTGGTCTGTATAAGAGGCTTGTCTCTGGATGGACTTGTTAAGCCGAGTCAAGGAGGCGAGGGTCGGGACATCTTTAGGTTGAGGTTAACGAAACAAAGCGAGCAGCGTGGGAGGAAAAGGAGGATGCCGAGGAGGAGGAGGAGGAGGAGGAGGAGGAGGAGGTGGTATGGATGTCAGACTCGGACTAGCATAGCGCGTTGACCAAAGAAGGGTTGATCTTTCGCTGTTCCCCTGAAAGAAAGAAGAGTGACTTAGGGGTGCAAAAATAGCTAAACCCAGAAAGAGAGAGAGAGAGAGAGAGAGAGAGAGAGAGAGAGAGAGAGAGAGAGAGAGAGAGAGAGGATTTGCCCAAGGAAACTTTTATTCAAGGTTCGCGATGTAGTGCACGTATATATTCTCCCATTCCACTTGAGAGTCTTTAAGTCATGGCGGGAGAAGGAAATATGGACGAGGACAGACTGCGCCACATGTTCCGGCGAGAGTGACTGAAAGAACAATATGGGGCGGGGAAAGAGAGAGAGAGAGAGAGAGAGAGAGAGAGAGAGAGAGAGAGAGAGAGAGAGAGAGAGAGAGAGAGAGAGA
>NC_087153.1:11752500-11792500 GCF_035594125.1 Scylla paramamosain
CTTGAGTTTCCTCATCTTTCATTTCCTTCTTTCTTCTTTCTCATTTCTTTTCTCTTGAATGCCTCTTCTCTTTCCTTTCTTCCTTTTCCTGTTTTCCCCTCTCACGTTTCCCTGACTATTTTTATCTTTCATCTTGTTCACCAATTTCTTTTTCCCTGATATCCTCCTCTTCTCCCGTGTCCTTCCAGTTTTCCTTTTTTTTCCCCTTTCACTCACTTTCCTGTTTCCTTTCCAGTCTTCATCACTCTGTATTCAATCCTCTTCACTTTTCCTCATTTCTCTCCCGTCTCATCACAACCTACTGCACCACCCTGTCTGTCTCCTCCCTCTTATCTTTATCTCCATTATTCTTTCATTAATCCTCCTTTTCTCTCCTCCTCTTCCTCCTCTCTTTCCTCATCTCAATCCTCTCTATCCCTCCTCCCTCCCCCCATTCCCTTCCACTCATCACTTCTTACGCACACTCGGTAAAGGAAAGAAAGGAAGGAATTACATTTTTCCAGATTGAACTTACTTTATTTTTTATTTTTATTTGGAAGGGGAGCAGGAGGAAACTGTCAGAGGTGCGGTTCGTCTACAAACTCTACTATTTTTTTTTTCATTCACTGTATCAAAGGTAAAACTCTCTCTCTCTCTCTCTCTCTCTCTCTCTCTCTCTCTCTCTCTCTCTCTCTCTCTCTCTCTCTCTCTCTCTCTCTCTCTCTCTCTCTCTCTCTCTCTCTCTCTCGTTCTCGTTCTCGTTCTTTACTTTCCCATCCTTCTCTGCCTCCGTTTTCTTTCTCTCTCAGCTCAGAAAAAAAAAGGAAGAAAAAAATGGTCCTTTTTTTCTTTTTCTTCCTCTACCTGACAGTGGAGGGATGCCAGCCAACACTACATTGTTATCATTCACAATATTATGACGTTTCCTCGCCAGCTGTGAATGATTAGCTCTTTTTTATATCGTAGTTTATAAAGTGCTGTCATTCTGCCTGCCTCTCCCTCTCTCTCTCTCTCTCTCTCTCTCTCTCTCTCTCTCTCTCTCTCTCTCTCTCTCTCCCTCTCCCTCTCCCTCTCTGCCTGTGCCTGTCTGTCGATCTGTCTCCGTTAAACTGTTTCGGTATTTGCAATTCGATGGTGTTTTTTTTTCCGTTTGTTTCCTGCATTTTGTTCCCGTGAACTTGTGTGTGTGTGTGTGTGTGTGTGTGTGTGTGTGTGTGTGTGTGTGTGTATGTGTGTGTGTGTGTGTGTGTATGTGTGTGTGTGTGTGTGTTTGTGTGTGTTTGTGTGTTGGTGTTTGTGTTGGAATGAAAAAATAACATGTGTGTAGTACGTTAGTTCCTGTGTGTGTGTGTGTGTGTGTCTGAGGAGCCGTGGGAATGTGGAAACCAATTACTGCACTCTCTTTTGCCTATTCCCTTCACCTGTACATGCGTGTGTGTGTGTGTGTGTGTGTGTGTGTGTGTGTGTGTGTGTGTGTGTGTGTGTGTGTGTGTGTGTGTGTGTGTGTGTGTGTCTGTCTGTCTGTCTGTCTGTCTGTCTGTCTGTCTGTCTGTCTGTCTGTCTGTGTGTGTGTGTGTGTGTGTGTGTGTGTGTGTGTGTGTGTGTGTGTGTGTGTGTGTGTGTGTGTGTGTGTGTGTGTGTGTGTGTACCATCAGGCGGCCTGTGTCCCTTCACCCTTTTACTGCCAAAAACGTTGTTCCTCTTGTTCCTCTTGTTCAACCTGCGGATATTCAACTTGACCTAACCGTTCCTCTCTTTCTCTCCCTCCCCTCGAATACATTCTTGCACATTCCATCCCCTCCCCTCCCTACTTCAACCTGTCCTGAGCTTCCCTGCGCTGGTCTGCATCTTACTTGCTTCTCACAGCTGCAAACCTCCACCGCCGGGCAGGTCAACAGTGTAAGTACATCCCAATATTCATAAACATTTCCTTCTCACGTCAGGAATGCTTTCAAAGGCTACGGAGGTTATTAGTCAAGTTCTTATGGGTATTTTCCTTATTCGCGATGCAGAATCCTTGTTAAACAATCCTTAAAAAAAACATGAAAACACCTTTGGAAACTAGAATAGCTTCCACTTAAGCTTGTTTAGAGTAGTATAGATGGGAACACTGAAATCTTTAAGAATATCACCTACCTCAAGTTCTTCAGTCAATGGAAGTGCCTTTGAAAACCATGATAATCTACACTTGAACCTGTTACCAGTCCAGACGGGAGACTGAAGTGTTTAATTAAGAATGCCGTCTAAGGTTCTTCAGTGAATGGAATGCTAGATATTATCTCAAGTCTTTACTGGGTTAATTCTTGGGTATGATTAAGATTTTTTTGTAAGAAAAGATACTGGCCAAGGGCAACAGAAAGCTATATAAAAAAGTCCTCCACTAGTAGATGTAAATAGATGAATTAGTTAAGTAAATGTTAAGAAACTGAACAGCGTTAACCCAGTAATCTATTAACAAATATCTACAAGGCAACATCTCTGTCACGATTAATATCACGAATGTGGTTATCTAGCATTGCATTTAATTTCTTTCTTTAGAACTTTACATCTGGGCAAGGGCGTTCTCAAGGCCGGAGGGTCTGGCGCGGGGCTTGACGAACGTACCCATGAAAGAGGAAGATAGATAGACAGAAATAAGACCCGGCGCCGCTGGAACCCGAGCCTTGAGAGCAAACACGCAAGCTGACCACGCACACAATTCTTGATGGTGGACCCACGCACTGAACGAAATTTTGTTATTCTTTTTTTTTTTTTTTACGTTGAGAAATATAATACTACCATTGTTTGGACTACCTCCACCACCACCACCACCATCACCACCAACCACCACCACCACCACCACCACCACCACCACCACCACCACCACCACCACCACCACCACCACCACCACCACCACCACCACCACCACCACCACCACCACTACTACTACTACTACTACTACTACTACTACTACTACTACTACTACTACTACTACTACTACTACTACTACTACTACTACTACCACTACTACTACTACTACTACTACTACTCCTCCTCCTCCTCCTCCTCCTCCTCCTCCTCCTCCTCCTCCTCCTCCTCCTCCTCCTCATGAGCAAAGGTGTCCCTGCTTGCTTTTGTATTTCCTCCTGCCTGTGACTTTAAACCATTTCAAGGAGGTTCCAGTACTCTTCTTTTTAAGGGACTGGTAGCTTCAGTGGGCCATTTTTTCTCCAGTTTTGTTGCCCTTAGCCCTTAGCCTCTTTTGTATAAGAAAGGCGATTTTACTCGTATTCATTATTACTGGTGGTGCTGTAAGTGCTTTTTAAATGGAATATTACGTGTGTCCATAAAGTCAGGAGGCAAATGTACGTACGGGTGGGAACTGTGAAACTTTAAAGCTGTAATTATGTTCACTTTCACGTTTAAAATACTCTCCTCACTGCAAGACAAATGTGACGTGTATTATGGAGGTAATTAGGTATTTCCCAGCCTGCATTAACCCAGGGAAAGTTAGGAGTATGTTTCTTCTTTACTGTTTATTCACATTTTGCTGTAGTTTTCTTATATACGAAAATTGATATTAGCACTACAATTTTACCCAAGGAAAATTTTCAAGTGCTGTTTATATTTTCTTTAATTTTTTTTTCATTGTTAGACATAATTTTTCCATGATCACCTACAACGTTTTAGACACTAATTTTTGCACACGTTTCTTAATCCTTTCCCAACAACATGCAACCATTCACGGCAAGAAGCGCAATGTATGAAATCTTTATAAGCGTCTACAAGAGAGAAAGGAGTTAAGAAAATATAGGTTTTGGAATTTCTAGCCATTATAGTGTTTCAAGGTGGCTGTAGAACAAAAATAAATGTCTCAAAGTGGTTAATGACAAAGGAATGTTGTGCCAAATAGCGGGGAAAGGGAAAAGCCATGTAGTCTTGAAGAGTCACAATTAACTTCCTGTTGTCTATCTCTTTCCGTGCCATACAAACGTACTTTTTTTTTTTTTTGCAGTGCGATGAATGATAACAAAGGACGATCGTAACAGTTGATTAAGGGTTGATTAGATTACTGTTGCTTGCCTATTAGTACAAATTCTGCATGCTTTTGAAATAACATTAGCGTTTTCATCTGAGGGGTAAGTTAGGTTTGGTTAGGTTAGGTTAGCTTAGGTAAGGTTAGGTTTAGATTCATTCACTTTATTAATTTCACTGCTGATCCCTTCATTGTGTAGATGACGACCTGAAAAATCATTATATTTTTGCCTAGAAATAAACTGTCAGTGTCTGAAAATTAGTGGGCTTATACCCAAATTTTAGTTTAACTTCACATTTGTTCTCCAGGTAAAAACTTAACGTACACACATATTGTCCTTCGAGGAATCCCAAGGTACCGAAATTTAACACATCTAGACAAACAAGTGGCGTTGAGTTATCACACACAATTACTTGCGCTACATTGATTTTTATTCTCACACGACCTTTCCTTCTCCAAATTCCGTTTTCTGCACTGGGCATTAAGGCGGGAAATATATTTGAAGCAGAATGTGAACAAGATCATTATATTATGTATTTATCGATTTACTCTCAATAAAACCAATATTCTCTCCATGAATCAAGGCACATGCAGATCCCGAGGCTGCGTGAGTTGCGGTAATGCTATTTTTCAACCTTGATTGTTGCTCGTTAGAAGAGTTTTACAATAATGTGATGCGGTTCCTGCCTCACTGCTGCTTGCTGTATTGACGGGGCTTGGCGTGGTGTGGCCCTGGAAACTAGGTCACGCGTGGTCATTGCCTCACCCACTCAACCACACCTCATGGCAGCCTTCCCTAACACTCGCTCTGGTGAAGGTTTTCTTTCCTCTTATTTCTCCTCCATTCTTCATTCATGACTGATTGAAACGTAAGAGCATAAGGACATAAGAAACCAAGGGAAGCTGCAAGAAGCCATAAGTCCTGCACGAGACAAGATAAGGAAACAAGGAGAAGCTGCAAGAAGCCATCAGGTATACACAGTGCAAAAACATAAGGAAACTAAGGGAAGCTGTAAGAAGCCACCAAACCTACACGAGGCAAGATAAGGACACAAGAAGCTGCAAGAAGCCACCAGGTATACACAGGCTAAGAACATAAAACTAAGGGAAACTACAAGAAGTCATCAGGCCTACTACGAGTCAGTCCAAGGTTCCGTCCAGTGGATATTTTACCGGAATGTCGTAAAGTAAATGCTCCAGAAAGAATGTGTAAGGTATTGTGTTTCCTTCCTCATTTGAAGAGTACGTGGGGAAGGTGTAAGAAAAGGGCAGGTAAACTGTGGAGCCCTGGGGAACGAGAGACCATGATATCTACACACACACACACACACACACAACACACACACACCGCTAACAAACAGTCACTCGCCATGCATCAGAAGTAGGCGTGGAAGGAGGAGTACGAGTAGAAACAGAGTAAGAAAAGTATATAAAGTAAGCCAGTAAAAGTAAATAAGTAAGTCCGGGTAACTTCATTGGGCGAAACACGTCTTCTTAGTTCACCTGCGTTGTTCTGGAGTCCCGGCCTGGCCAATGAGTACGCGGAAGACTGGAAGAAGAGGTGGTAGAGAAGTTGGAGGAGGAGGGGGAGAGGGAGGAGGAGGATGTAGAGGACCGGACGAACACGTTGCCTAAGAGCTGGTGACGCTGAAATTCGGGAAGCTCTCGTGTTTACCTTCCCAGAGGTTCGTCTACCCATCGATCTCTGTCTACTACCTTCCGTCCACGTCTACTCTAATGCCGCCACTCCCTCCTGTCCTCACCTGATCCTCACGCTCAAGGTCAACGGAAGCATTAGGAGCCTTAAGTGTAAGGGGTGAAGATAAGGGGCGAGGGTAAGGGAGGAGAGTAAAGGAGGAGTGTGTCGACCAAAACTGTCCTACAAGATGGTAAGGGAGGAGGAGGTGAGAGTGGTGGTGCTGATGGCTGGTGTGGTGGGTGTTGGTGTTGCTAAGGGAGTGGTGGGTGGTGCTGGTGGGATCGTTAGTGAGAGAGGTGTTTTTGGGTGGTGGGGGTCGCTGGTGGTGGTGATGGTGGTGGTGGTGGTGGTGGTGGCGGCCAGTGGGGTGTCTCCTCGTCCCTCGCTACTTTCATCTCTCGTGTCTTGGGTCCCTCGGGTTTAGTTTTGTGACCTGGTTAGGTCGACAGAGGCGAGAGTCAGTCTGTCCTTAGAATCTTGTAAGTACGTAACTCTCTCTCTCTCTCTCTCTCTCTCTCTCTCTCTCTCTCTCTCTCTCTCTCTCTCTCTCTCTCTCTCTCTCTCTCTCTCTCTCTCTCTCTCTCTCTCTCTCTCTCTCTCTCTCTCTCTCTCTCTCTCTCTCTCTCTCTCTCTCGCACTTGCTTGCTAGACTTCCCTACAGAGAGAGAGAGAGAGAGAGAGAGAGAGAGAGAGAGAGAGAGAGAGAGAGAGAGAGAGAGACTCATTAGGAATTTCTTAATACCTAATTGCCTCGTGTTTTCCAACTACTCTCGTATCTTATATTCCAGATACGAGCCCCCCCCCCCTCTCTCTCTCTCTCTCTCTCTCTCTCTCTCTCTCTCTCTCTCTCTCTCTCTCTCTCTCTCTCTCTCTCTCTCTCTCTCTCTCTCTCTCTCTCTCTCTCTCTCTCTCTCGTTATCTAGTTTTCTCACTTTCTCTCCTCCGACATCATTTGACTAATCGCATTGCCCTTCTGGCGTGGGCGGAGGGAAGGAGGAAAGGAGGAAATGAAGGAGAGGAGAGATGGAAGGTGGGAGAAAAGAACGACACAAGAAAGGGAGACGTGACAAGGGGAAGGTAAGAGAGTGGAGGAAGCGAGATGGAGAGAGAGGAAGAAAGAGAGAGAGAGATGGGAGAGGAAACGTGTGGACATTAAAAGAAGAATATGTAGGAGCAGAAGAAGGAGGAGGAGGAGGAGGAGGAGGAGGAGGAGGAGGAGGAGGAGGAGGAGGAAAATAATAAAAATCAGAAAAGAATGTTGAGGAAAAAAGTGATAGAGAAGAAGGAGGAGGAGAAGAAGAAGAAGAAGAAGAAGAAGAAGAAGAAGAAGAAGAAGAAGAAGAAGAAGAAGAAGAAGAAGAAGAAAAGATAAAGAGAAAAGGAAAGAATAAAAAAAATAAGAAAATAATGTTAAGGAAAAAGAGATACAGAAGAAGAAAAAGGAGAAGAAGAAGAAGAAGAAGAAGAAGAAGAAGAAGAAGAAGAAGAAGCAGAAAATAATGATGAGGAAAAAGAAAGTGATGAAGAAGACGACTAAGAAGAAAAAAGAACAGGAAGAAAAGAACAGGCCGAAGAAAAAGAAGAAGAAGAAGAAGAAGAAGGAGAAGAAGAAGGTAACAGTAAAATTAAGAAAAGAATGTTAAGGGACAAAAAAATAAATAAATAAAAAGACAATCACAGGAAGACATAGAGAGGAAACGAAGAGGAAGAAGAGGACAAAGAAGGAAGGACGAGGACGAGGAAGATGATAATGGGTGTGGTGGGGAAAGAGACTGATTATCGAAAGAGAAACGAAAACGAAGGGCAGATAAAAGAAAGTAATGGAAGAAGGGATGGTGAAGATGACACATATGCAAAAAGGAATGAATGAATGGAGAGGGTGAAGATAGGGAATGAAGGAAAGGAGAATAGAAAGGAAATTAGCGAGAAAAACGAAGATGGGAAAAAGAAGAGCAGTAACTAATGGAGGAAGAGGAAGAGGAGGGAAGATGAGAAGGAAGAGGAAAGAAAACAAAATAACGGAAAGATGAGAATCACGGAACCGCCGGAAACATTAGAATGAAATAGAAAGAGAGAGAGAGAGAGAGAGAGAGAGAGAGAGAGAGAGAGAGAGAGAGAGAGAGAGAGAGAGAGAGAGACCCACCCTTCCACTATCTTTTACCACCACCACCACCACCGCCACCACCTGCCGAGGTTCGTAATTAACTCAACACGAAGGTAATGCAGTTCTGGAGAAGCACAAGTTTTTTTTACCCTTCCTCTCTCTCTCTCTCTCTCTCTCTCTCTCTCTCTCTCTCTCTCTCTCTCTCTCTCTCTGGGTGGTGATGTTACTTGTGATGTTCTCCAGGTGGTAATGACGTGGCGACAAGTTCTGTGGTAAGGGAAAGGGGCGGTGAGGGAGTGACGGTGACGGGAGGGAGTGTGAAGGTGGCAGTGACGAGGGGCGGTGTGGGTGCGAGGTGAAAGAGAGCGTGGAGGTGCAGTGACAGGCGGTGAGGGCTGGTGACAGTGCGCCGGGGAGAGAGAGAGAGAGAGAGAGAGAGAGAGAGAGAGAGAGAGAGAGAGAGAGAGAGAGAGAGAGAGAGAGAGAGAGAGAGATGGGGGATGGAGAGAAGGAGAGAGATGCCTTCACTGTTTTTTCTTATTTCTGTCCTTCCTCCGTTCTCTCTCTCTCTCTCTCTCTCTCTCTCTCTCTCTCTCTCTCTCTCTCTCTCTCTCTCTCTCTCTCTCTCTCTCTCTCTCTCTCTCTCTCTCTCCAATAGTGTGTGATTTCATTCTTTGTGTTTCATTCCCTTTTTCCTCCCTCGCCCCGGACAGTTTCAGGAGGGAGCTGTCGAGACTTCCATTTTGTCCAAGAACACACACACACACACACACACACACACACACACACACACACACACACACACACACACACACACACACACACACACACACACACACACACACACACACACACACACACACACACACACACACACACACACGAAGACACATTTAGACCTTCCCCTTTTTAATAGTCTTTTAATCGTTTTCACTTCCTTTACTATTTGAAACCTTTATTTCCTGAGATTTCGTCGTACGGAAGTTTATAAAGGCGGTACTTTTTCGTATATGTGGAGTTGTTAGTCTGTCATTCAATTTTTCCTGCGTTTCCAGTCGAAGTTGGTACTCTGTGACCTTCGCTATTCAGTCATCGACACATGTAAAAGATTTTCGAATTGTTTACCTTAGATTTGTCTTGCTGTTCCATCCATTCCATCGTTCTATTTCTCCTTTGTTTCCACTCGAAGTTAGTGTTCTGTGTGTCCCGATATTCAATCACGGCCAGGAGTGAAGATTTTCGACTCCTTTCCCCCTTCTTTTTCCCTGCTTCTCCTCTATTCCATCATTCTATTCCTCCTTTGTTTCCACTCGAAGTTAGTGTTCCGTGGGCCCCGGTATTCAATCACGGACAGGAGAGAAGGTTTTCGAATCTTTTCCCCATCAGTTCGTGTGTCTGTTCCGTCTCGTACCGTTTTCTGTGTGTCTCAAAGGACCTTCCTCTGTGTGCTCTCTCCGCGCGGCTCATTACCCTCTGGCCCGCGGAGTTACACTGGCTTATTCTTCATTTTATTCCTTCCTCCCACGAACTCGCTCCAAAGTAAAAAGGAAATGTTTAGGAGTCCTGTTAACGGAGTGAGCTGAGGAGCGGGCGTGTTCTGGAGGTGCCGCGGGCGTGTGTGGGCGTGGAGGTGATGGTGGTGGTGGCTAGGAAGGTGTAGTGGATAGAAGTTCTTGGTAATGAAGAAAGGAAATGGTGGATGGTGATGATGGAAAATGTGATGTTGTAGTGGTGGTGGTGTTGGTGAGGGTGATAGAATGTAGGGTGGTAGTGATGGAGGGTGTGGGGGTGATGTGGTGGTGTTGGTGATGGTGGGTGGTGACTGATGGACTGTATGGAGGTGCTGCCGTGGAGTTTTGAGGGAGGGTGAGAGAATGCTGGGTGATGGTGCTGGTGGTGGTGGTGTTGATGATGGTGGAGAGTGTAGAGGTGCTGTAGTATTAGCGGTGATGATGAAAGAGTGGACGTTTCTAGGTAATGGTGGAGGTGGAGGGTTGCTGCAGTACTTCCTTTCTCTTTCCTCTCCTCACCTACACCTTCCCTAATACATAAGAGACCACCGTGTTGCCTTATACTTGATTCCTGCATGTGTTTTTTGTATTAATCATATCACGGTTCAGTTTAAATGCACTAAATGAGACACACGTATGGATGAGAGTACATAGGGAAAGAAAACGAAGGTAACAATTGACCAATACAGAGAACAAAAGTAACTAAAGACTGTGGGGATAAAGTAACACATAAAATATGAAGTTAGTGAGTAAAGGAGGAAAGATAAATTGTGTGGAGAGATGAACTTGAGAGAAATAAATTGGATGGATAAGGTCAGGGAGGAAGGGTGGATTATGGAGGGACGTGTGTGTGTGTGTGTGTGTGTGTGTGTGTGTGTGTGTGTGTGTGTGTGTGTGTGTGTGTGTGTGTTTCATCTCCAGCCTTTTCACAGCTCACCCCTGCGAGCACCGAGTCGTAAGAATTTGGGCCTCCTACCAAAATACAGGTTCTTAGGGCCCAAAAATTGATCTGGCCTCTCTAGTTTGGTACTCTTTCCACGCTTCTGTTGCTCCTCTCCCTTCCTAACCTTCTTAACCTCCTCCTCCTCCTCCTCCTCCTCCTCCTCCTCCTTCTCTTCCTCCTCCTCCTTCTTCTCTTCCTCTTCCTCGTCGTCGTCGTTTTCTTCGTCTTCGTCCTCCTTCTTCCCCTTCTCCTTGCTTCCTTCCTTCCTTCCTTCCTTTTTTTGCTTCTTTTCTCCTCCTCCTCCTCCTCCTCCTCCTCCTCCTCCTCCTCCTCCTCCTCCTCCTCTTCCTCCTCCTCTCCGTCGTCCTCATTCTCTTTCTCATTCTCCTCCTCCTTCTATTTCTCCATCTCTTCCTTGTCCTCCCTCTCTTAAGTCTTCCCCCTTTATTTCTCTTCTTTCTTCCTCTTTTTTCTTCCTCTTTCCTCTCTCTCCCTCTATTCCGCTTTCATCTTCCTTCTTTTCTTTCATATACTGGCTTCTCTTCTTGCTTCTTAAATACTTCCTTCCCTTTTTCCTTTTTCTCCCTCCTATAGTGCATTTATTTTTTATTGTCCTCTTTTCTCCTTCCCTTTATTCCTCCCACATCACCACCACCACCACCACCCTCGTCGTTCTTGTCTTACCTCCTCCTCCTCTTCTTCTTCTTTGTCCTCATCCTGCTCCTTCTAGTCCATCTTGGTTGACGTGTATTGCATGATTCCTGTCAACCCTCCCCCTTCCTCCTCTCATGAGCCATATCTCGCCCTCCTTACGGGAAACCTCATTGGCGTGGCTTACTCTTACTCTTTCTCTTTCTCTATAAGCTTCTCTTTTTGCTTCGTCTTGGTGTGCAGAGAGAGAACCTTGTACCTGACTATTCTCTAATGTTTCAGCGTCTCATCTCAAGTTTTGTGAGCTTCTACAGTGAATGTTAGTGTTTTTTGAGTGTTTTTTTTTAGTAATTTGGGTGATAGTTTAGCCAGGACTCTGCATCAGCTGTAGGTGAAACATCGTGACAAGTTGACGCATCATCCCTCTGGCTTTTGAATATAGTAGTGATGAGAGATGTGGAAGTTATTGAAGTTTTTAAGTGTTATTTCGTGATTTCAGTGGTAGATGAGCAAATATTGTGTGTCAGCAATAGGTCAAACATAAGTAAGGACTAGACTGATCATCTCTGTGTGTTCTGAATACAGTAGTGATGAGAGAGTTGATAATTATTAGAGCTTTCTTTGGTATTTTTCGTGTAGGCCTGATGGTTTGTTGCAGCTTCCCTTATTTTCTTATGTTCTTATAGTTAGCAAATATTCTGTGTCAGCAATAAGTACCACATCCGTGAGAAATAGAATGATAATTTCTGTGGCTTTTGAATGAGAGATGCTA
Source organism: Scylla paramamosain (assembly GCF_035594125.1). Taxonomy (NCBI): domain Eukaryota; kingdom Metazoa; phylum Arthropoda; class Malacostraca; order Decapoda; family Portunidae; genus Scylla; species Scylla paramamosain. The sequence goes on from NC_087153.1 coordinate 11,764,175, forward strand.
AGAATACAGCTCATTGTTACATAGCTTTCCTTTGTACCGTCCTGTCCTCTGTTCTCTGTGTGTGAAGGGAGGGATGAGTGGACACGTGGAGGCGGCGGGATATGGAAAACCTAGTGGTCATTTCAGTTCCGTGGGAGTGATGAAAGGGAGACAGATGGTGGAAAAAAGGACATTCGTTGTGCGTCACTCTCACTCGCTCACTCCGCTCTCTCCCCTTTTAACAGCTGTCCATTTGAGACGTGGGAATGTTTGAGGAGTTTGGGGTAAGTTTGTGTGTGGGAGTGAGGAGTGTGTGGGTGGTGGTTGTAGTGGTGGTGGAGGAGGAAGAGAAGGAGGTGGTGGTGGTTATCACAAAGAAAGACGAAAGAAGAAACAGCAGCAAGCTTTTTAGATATTTCAAGGATTTTTTGGGTAGCTTTACCTTGTAACATAAATTCAAGAGGACGTGAATAATGTGTAGTAGTAATAGTAGTAGTAGTAGTAGCAGTAGTAGTAGTAATAGTAGCAGTAGTAGTAGTGTTATGATGGAATGGTTCGTAATGAAAGTCTTTACATGTGAAACTGAAAAAAAAAGTAGAAAAGACCATAATAATATTTAATAAATCCATTTTTTTTCTGTTTTTCTTGTTCATTCATATTTGCCTTGTTATATATTGATTACACACACACACACACACACACACACACACACACACACACACACACACACACACACACACACACACACACACACACACACACACACACACACACACACACACACACACATCCTCACTTTCTCTCCTGATCTTCTCCCTCGCTCTTTCGCCTCTCTCCCACCCTTGTCTCTCCCTGTCACTCACTCTCTCCCTCCCTCCCTCTCTCCCTGCCGCTGACACCCTAATCCGCGGACGTCACTCCTTCCCACGCCTCCCCAAAAAATCCATTGACTGTTATTTATCGCAGAGTAACGCCCGCGCCTCCCCGGCCTAATGGCACCGATAATTACATTAGCAATTATACTGATAGGAAAAGTTGGCAGGTAATGTGCTGCTTATTAACGCACGTGTGGATTACCTGATGGGAGGGAGGCGAACCTGGGAACACGGGAATACATTTCATCTCTCTCTCTCTCTCTCTCTCTCTCTCTCTCTCTCTCTCTCTCTCTCTCTCTCTCTCTCTCTCTCTCTCTCTCTCTCTCTCTCTCTCTCTCTCTCTCTCTCTCTCTCTCTCTCTCTCTCTCTCTCTCTCTCTCTCTCTCTCTCTTCACCCACACGTTCATTCATTCCATCCATTCCTTCTTCTCCTGCCTCCTCCTTCTCCTCTCTTCTCTTGAGTCCTTGTCCTCTTCTTCTTACTCCTGTTTCGCCACCACTACCACCTCATTCCCCCGCACATCCATCTCAACCCTTTCTTCCTCCTCCTCCTCCTCCTCATCCTCCTACATTTTAGTCTTAGCGAGAGAGAGAGAGAGAGAGAGAGAGAGAGAGAGAGAGAGAGAGAGAGAGAGAGAGAGAGAGAGAGAGAGAGAGAGAGAGAGAGAGAGAGACCGTTCTTCACTACTCTCTCTCTCTCTCTCTCTGCATGCATTTGTGTACCATCCTCACCAGGCCTTCGCTACCCTGCACTCCTCAGCCACACATTGCCTCTGTCACCCACTGGTCCTCTGCTGAGAGCCGCCGTACATCCCTCGGTCTCGCCCCCACTACGAGTTAGGCCAGTATTCAGAAACGCTTTGCCCTCTCGATTACCACGACTATTTTCAAAGGCCACCGAGATGATTAGCCGGGTTCTCAAGAGTGTTTCTCCTGTTAGTAATGTAGAAATTTTGTTCATCTGTTACTAGTATCATAAAAAGCCTCAAAATCCGTGTCGCTTCATCTACATAGAAGAGCCTTTTGAAAGTAGTGGAGGGGCTGCGTAGAATGACCATATTTTGAAACACCTCCGCGCCGCACCTCTACTTCTTTCAAAAGGCTCTATATAGTTGAAGTTGCACGAGTTTTCAGGGTGTTTTTTACGTTTCTAGTGACAGATGAACAAGATTTCTGCATTATTAAAAAGGAAAAACAGTCTTGAGAAACTGGCTAATCATCTCTGTGGCTTTTGAAAACGGTCGTGGTGATCAGGACAGCAAAGCGTTTCTGAATGCGAGCCTAAAAGACACAGTAGCCTTGTCTGGAGCCCCGAGCATAAGGGAGTGTAGGTAAGGGTTGTAATACAGAGGAATGACCACGTGAGGTTTTCAATTATTTATTTATCTATTTTTTGGAGAGAGGATGTGTGTGTGTTTTGTGATGTATTAAAGGTGTATGACTGGTTTGTATGTTGTGTTTTGGGTTATTGTGTAAAAGAGTGGAGGCGTAGGACATTAATCTAGTCTCTCTCTCTCTCTCTCTCTCTCTCTCTCTCTCTCTCTCTCTCTCTCTCTCTCTCTCTCTCTCTCTCTCTCTCTCTCTCTCTCTCTCTCGCTGTTATTGCTGTCATAACTTTAAACAACAATATTTAAGGATTAAGACTTCACACCTCGTTGTGGAGCTGATGGGATCTGCGAGCGTCAGCCATTAGGTCAAGAAAATACTGCCAGCCACGCGGGCGTGGATCATAATGGTAATCCTGAAAGCAGTTTATCATTACAGGACTTAACCGTGTTGTATTTATGTGATTTTTTACTTTTTTGTTTTACTCGCTGTTCACTTTTCGTGGTAGCGTACTGATAGCAAGTTAAGTAAGTGTTGTTCATCGTGGGTTTTGTGGTGCATTGTATGAAACTGAAGTGACGTGCGTGGCGCATCAACAACTATAGTCGTTTGGCGTCGAGTATTAAAACTGCATAAAAATACTAGAAATGTTAAGGTAAAAGTAACAAGAATAAGATATACTTTAAATTTAATTGAACTTAAGAGCATAAGAATGTAAGAAAACAAGGGATGCTGCAAGAAGCCGACAGGTCTACACGCGGCAGTCCTGTGTGAAGCACGCCCAGCCATTTCAAACTTGTGAAGTCATGTATGTAGGAAGGAGATGCATATGACAGGTCTTTTTTCAAATGTCAGACAAGTTAAGGGCACAAAAAAAAGTAAAAAAAGTCATGCCTGTTTACAATGCCACGCCTTCCCTCTTTCTCTCTCTGTCTCTCTCTAAAAAAAAAGATGATATTCTATCAAAACGACACAAAAATTCATATTTCAAACCAGTTCAATCATTAACACTCACACCATATAATATTAAACCATCACTAACTGCCACAGACCGTACACAAATATATCAGCCACGTTATTTATTTATTTATTTTTTTGGGGGGTGGGGAGGCAAGTGTTAAAACTGCTTATTATTATTACTCGTTGGTTTGAAACATTACTGATAAGGCCAAACGATTGCTTTAGTCCCATCACGCTTAGATATGAATGCTGAATGATCGAAATGGAGGCTGTTACTGACCAGTGAATTATAATTCAATAGGTAATTATTGGAACATTGTGGATATTTTTTTCTATGCGGCAGAAAAAAATAATAAGGTTGTAGTATTTTTATTCATTTATTTATTTGTGTATTTTCGTAATGAGACAATGATTAGTAAAAGTTTGATTGTAATGTTTTAGTGTTTTTATTTTATTTATCTATATTTATTTATTTATTTATTTTTATAATGAGGCAACAATCAGTAAAAGCTTTCTCTCTCTCTCTCTCTCTCTCTCTCTCTCTCTCTCTCTCTCTCTCTCTCTCTCTCTCTCTCTCTCTCTCTCTCTCTCTCTCTCTCTCTCTCTCTCTCTCTCTATCTATCTATCTATCTATCTATCTGTCTCTCTCTATCTATCTCTTTATCTCTCCTCTCATCAATACTCCTTTCTGTATATGTACGAGTATGTATGTAAACTTATATTCATGCACATACTATTTACACATCTACACTATATATAAACGTCAGAAAGAGTACCACACCCACACCACACCACTCTACCCCCATGCCGGTCCTCCCACCACACCACCATCTGCCCCTGTATCCCTGTATCCTGTATTTCCTTCTTTTGCAGCCATTTCTTTCCCGCTTTTTCCTTCCATCCTCGTTCCTTTCCTCTCCCACTCTCTTTCCCTTCGTCTCTCTCTCTCTCTCTCTCTCTCTCTCTCTCTCTCTCTCTCTCTCTCTCTCTCTCTCTCTCTCTCTCTCTCTCTCTCTCTCTCTCTCTCTGGTCGGCATATTTCTTCATGCAAATGAGGCGCTGCGGCAGGGGTGCCCTCGAGTACCAGAGGTATTATTATCTTGTGAAAGAGAGCGCCCGCCGAAGAAATAAAATAAACGCGAGAGAGAGAGAGAGAGAGAGAGAGAGAGAGAGAGAGAGAGAGAGAGAGAGAGAGAGAGAGAGAGAGAGAGAGAGAGAGAAGTGAGGAAGGTGAGTGGGTGAATGAGTCGAGATGCACGTGGTGGTGAATTTATATGAAGAGCGAGAGAGAGAGAGAGAGAGAGAGAGAGAGAGAGAGAGAGAGAGAGAGAGAGAGAGAGAGAGAGAGAGAGAGAGAGAGAGAGAGAGAGAAACCAAGAACTCAAAGGGATGTCACACTAATAATGAATAAAACTACGAGAGAGAAAGAAAAAGTGACATGAATACAAATACCAGAGAGAGAGAGAGAGAGAGAGAGAGAGAGAGAGAGAGAGAGAGAGAGAGAGAGAGAGAGATGAAAGAGGGAGAGAAAGGTAATCACAGATCCCTTTCCCCCCATCAGAGGATCTTGATTTCTGGTGAAGACGAATTCTGATGAGATGGTCCTCTGAAGCATGAGAGAGAGAGAGAGAGAGAGAGAGAGAGAGAGAGAGAGAGAGAGAGAGAGAGAGAGAGAGAGAGAGAGAGAGAGAGAGAGAGAGTTACGTAAGGCAGGTACGTAAGGGTGATACCAATGAAACTGTCGGGTGGAGTTCTCTTATCAGTAGTTGATGGGGGAAATAGAGGGGGGAGAAATGGACTGATAAATTACGAGAGGAGCACGAGACACGAGGAGGCAGGAAGAGACTGGAGGAGGAGGAAGAGGGAGAGTAGAAGGAGGAGGAGCAGGAGGACTGTAAAATAGGAGGAGGAGGAGGAGGAGGAGGAAGGAAGGAGGTTGTAGAGGAGGAAGGGAAGATAGAGGTGTCGGAAGGAAACTGTAGAGGAGGAGGAGGAGGAGGTGATGGAGGAGCAGGAAGGAGATTGTAGAGGAGGAGGAAGAGGAGGAGGAAGAGGAGGAGGAGGAGGAGGAGATGTATGAACTGGAAGGATATTGTAGAAGAGAAGGAGGAGGAGGAGGAGGAGGAGTAGGAAGGAGATGGAAGAATAGGAGGAAGGATATTGTAGAAGAGAAGGAGGAAGAGGAACAGGAGGAAGAAAACTGGAGAGGAGGAGAAAAAGGACGAATTAAAAGATAAAAGTGTAAAAGAAGAAGTGGAGATTGTAGAGAAGGAAAAGGAGAAGAAGCAAGAAGAAGAGCCTGTAGAGGAGGAGGTGGAGTAGGAAGAGGAGACTGTAAAAGGAAAAAAAGATGAAAAGAGGACTAGGGAAAAGAAGAGATTGTAGAAAAAGAGAAGAAGGAGAGGAAGTAACATGAAGGAACACCAGGTATATACAGTTACGACACACACACACACACACACACACACACACACACACACACACACACACACACACACACACACACACACACACACACACACACACACACACACACACACACACACACACACAGACAAACCAAGGGAGTTCCTAAGTCACGCGAGAGTCAAGCTTGAGTGAGTGAGAAAAGGGATCAGAAATGTAACTTCACCATTCGCTGCTTCTTTCTGTCTCCTGCACATCTCCTGCCTCACCATTTTCTGTATATATATATTAACTCATCCTGTGTTATTTTTTTTTATCCTAGTTCTCAGTGGAGGAGTTGATTAAGTTTACGGTGAGTTTTTGTAATGAAAGGATTAGGAATTAGCTTACAAATTACTCATTCACTACAGTTATTGTTGTCTTTTTCTGTTGTATTCTGGTTGATTAGTAGTGACTGGGTGTTTAAGTGACTTTAAGACTGTCTGTTTCCGTGATCATTAGTGAGTTAATGCATTCATTCGCTGTCTTTTTCTAAGGGAAACTTTTAAATTTATTCGAGGACTAAAGTATTTTTGTATTATCTTTCTTTCTTTATTTATTTATATATTCCATTCGTTCATTCTTTTATTCTTTCTTTCTTTCATTCTTTCTTTCTTCCTTCCTTTCTTTCTTACTTTCTTTCTTTGTTTAATTATTTTGTTGGTTTGTTTGTTTCATTTCTATGTATGTATAATTTTTGATGTTAGTATGTTTCTATTTATCTTTTATTATATACTAGACATCACTCATTTCAGTTGTACTTATTTTGGTACGAGCATTTCTTCATTTAACAATAACTTGTTCATATATCCAAGATCATTTATGGTTTTCACCTCTATTAATCATATACTTTGAATGTCCATACCAATATTCATTTAGGGTGTCCCATAAGTTTCCATACATAGGAAAAAATTATAAGAAATTATAGAATTACAGAAAAAAAGCATTTTATTTATATATGTTCTACATGATTGCCTTTGTGTTGAAAACACATTTCAATGCGTGTCCTCCACTGCTGAAGAACACGTTCAGACACATTTGGATTTATGCTTGTAATGGCGTTCGTGATACCATATGTATGGAAACTTATGGGACACCCTGTATATATCACTGACCTGCTATAGATATAAAACAAAACTTTATTCATATGGAAATTAGTTTTTCAGTTCCACACACTAACACTCCAAGCGTTTATGCAGCTTTTTACCTTCAACCTAAACTCCATGTCGGTTTTACTTCCTATCAAGCCCCCCCGCCCCAAGAGACAGCCACTATTCACTCCCCTTACGGCGCTACCTCTTATCCGTCCATAGGCTTTGTATGTAACGCGGCCATTCACTCCCTTTACACATATCTCGGCTTGCCACTCCGCCTCTCCGCCACGCCGCTACTCCGCCACTCCCGCAGAAAACCTTTGAAGCCGGAAGACTGGCTTTGAAGGACCGTGGGTGGAGGTGGCCGTGCTCAGGTGTACGAGAAGGGAAGGCTCGCTTATATCTCGGCGTCTTATGATGAGTTACAGATGTAATTAGTCATAAGGAAGGAGGCTTTGATGTGATAAAATACGCTACTTTCTTCTTTCAAGGGAGGGAAGGGAGAAACTGTGTGTGTGTGTGTGTGTGTGTGTGTGTGTGTGTGTGTGTGTGTGTGTGTGTGTGTGTGGGTGGGTGTGGAATTTTTATTGGTAGAAGTTTTTCTTTGGTGTGGCATAAGGCTTTTTTGATCTAATAAAGTAATAAAGTACCTTGTGGAGTTTATATTTTACTTTACTTCTTTGAACATTGTGCGGATGTAGAATTCTTAGTTGGTGGGAGAATGTGTGTCGTGGTAAGAGTAGATGCTTTGATTTAATGAAATACCTCCTTTTCTTTGATATGGTAAATAAGAAATAATTCTTTTTTCTGTCTCTCTTTCTCTTTCCTTCTTCTAATTAACACTGCGTGGGGGTGGCATCTTCAGTTTATATAAAAGTATGTTTTGGTGAGCCGGGAGACTTTGAAGTTCGGAAATACTATTTTTTTTTCTTTTCCGATATGATAGATGAAGAAAATCTGGCTTATTCTTTTTAACACTGTGAAAGTTTGGAGTTCTTACGTAGATTGTAAAGGTGTAGTTTGGTTGGTCAGAAAAATTTAATATGATACAATATATTACAGTTTTCTTCTGAATAATAAATGAATACCATCAGTCCTCCTAGTCCTCTTCTTTTTTCTCCTCCTCCTCCTCCTCCTCCTCCTCCTCTTCCTCCTCCATTCTTATTCAAGCTTGAGGAATTCTTTGTATTGATGGAAAGATAGAGATGAAAAGAACTTTTTTTTGCCCTTTTATTTTCCTCTTTTTTCCTCCTCCTCCTCCTCCTCCTCCTCCTCCTCCTCCTCCTCCTCCTCCTCCTCTTCATAATCACCTCCCACCTCCTCTCCATTATCACCTCTCACTTCTATCACAGCGTGGGATGTAGAATAGCAAACCCAGCAAAGCGTGTAACGAAAATAACATGCTTGGGTGTGAGCTCTTGTAAATACAGGTCCCTAATCTTACTAAGAGACGTGTTTGATTAGACTACACGTGTCTCGTCCACTTGATAACCTTATTTTTCCTCCTCTGCCGGCGCGAGGGGGAAGCCAGCCAGCCAAGGTCCTGGGAGTAAATAAACGCTCAGGGGAAAAATGCTCTGTATGCGGGGCTCCATAAAGAAAAGTATAAGAGAGAGTAATGCTTAAGACTCCAGGTTCACATTGGAGATTTAAAGGGGAGAGAGAGAGAGAGAGAGAGAGAGAGAGAGAGAGAGAGAGAGAGAGAGAGAGAGAGAGAGAGAGAGAGAGAGAGAGACGCACTTACACGCACATAAACAAATAAAAAAAGAAAGTAAAGAAAGTCCTGCCTCTCCTCCTCCTCCTCCTCCTCCTCCTCCTCCTCCTCCTCCTCCTCCTCCTCCACTCCCTCTGTGTTACGCCGCGTGGAGTGTTTGCCAATACCGGAGCCAAATAATGTGAGACGGGAAAAGAACATTCATGAATTGCATTCGAAGGAAAGGAAGTGGTGAACGGAAACAATGATATTCAACTCTCTCTCTCTCTCTCTCTCTCTCTCTCTCTCTCTCTCTCTCTCTCTCTCTCTCTCTCTCTCTCTCTCTCTCTCTCTCTCCCCTAAAAAGCGTTCCTTAGTGTTTCCCAGCCCCATGTCTTTGCCTGAACGAAGCACCGGGAGCAGAAGTAATGTATAGGAACAGATGCAAGTTAGTGGTTGTGGCGAGATAGGATTGGATTGCTCAGGCGTGTTCAGACTTGTTTCAGACCAGTCTTTTAACCTCTTCGCTGTTGTGGCTTCTTCTTGGAACTTGACTACGTACTGTGGTGCAAATCTAGTGTAATTTTCATAGACTCCACCGACAGAAAAAATGATTGAATTCGTAGGTTATTCCGTAAAATTAACCTGTAATTTTACTTTGGTTCAGGATTAGTGAAAGGAAATAGTAAGTGTCATAGTTGCTTAAGAGTTAAAGGGTTAATGTGTTAGGTGCTAATGATGTCTTGGCCTACTGATGGTGAATTGAGTGCTGGGTACTTAGTTCTTTTTTATAATTACTTTTTTAAGAGTCTCAAGAATATGTAAAGATTTTGTATTGTAGAGAATATCATTGGCTTTACTTAATTTTCAGATCCATTTATTTTACCTGCGACTTCTGTGTCTTCACCTCAAACTTAATTAAATGGTCTGATGGAAGGTATGAATATAATTTTAAAACACATCACTGAGTAATTTACCTGACCAGAGCTTTTAGTGCCTGTATTTGTAGTTTTGTTGAGTGAAATCATCGGTAATTACCCAAATGAGGTAGTAATTGTTTTTGCGTCATTGTTTAGTGGTGAAAAGATTAATTAAGGAGGTGTCCTCTGTAGTACTTTACTCATTTGTTATATTTATTTATTTCACTCCTTTTTTTATTTGTGGGAGAAACGACACCTTTTTTTTTTTACTTATTCATATATATTTTTTCTTTAGTCCTTGAGTGTTCCTTCCTTGTGCATTGAAAGAGGAAGAGAAAGACGTGCTTCTCTCTTTACTCACAGGATTTAATGACGTACGAATCGCGTGTTGGTATTGTGACAAATGTTCTTTATCGAAACTACGACCTTATAGTAAGAAGTTGTTATGGAAAGATGCATGTTAGGATTGTTAAGTATTTATTTCAACTCTTTCACTGCCACAACTTTTTTTTTTTTCGTAATACCATTAATTTTCGTACCACAGTCAGTCTTGCAAAATGGTTAACATGCCAAGAAAAGACTAAATTAACCTCCTATTCTCTCTCTTTTTTTTTTTTTTTGCTTTTTATCAGTGTGTCCATTTGATTTTTTTTATTTTTTTTAAATTTTTTACAGTACTCTGAAGGACTAACCAACATAAGTCAGGACGACCACAGCCGTAGAAGATGTAAGTGTAAGTGTTATTAGTATTAAGTGTATGTTGCTTTAGTGTGGTGCATTAAGCCTAAGTGTATTCCGTAGTGTGAATCCGTCCAATCTGCTTTCGTTCCAGCAGTGGAGAATACAGAAAAAGGAGGAAGAAGAAAAAGTTAGAAGGAACATGCAAAACTTTGTGTATGACATTGAAAACTTCCAATGAAACCCTTAATTTTGCTGAGTGGGAACACGGCAGCGGTGAGAGGAATGTGGCGGAGTTGTGAGAGTTGACGAGCAAGAAACAGAGAAAGAGAGAAAGGGGAAAAAGAAAAAGAGAGAAAGAGAGAGAATATGAAAGTGATGTGAACATTCCTTATCTTCCCCCTCAAAGAAACGCATCTCAGCTTCACACTCACTCACTCACTAACTCACTTACTCTAATAACTACACTGTACACCCTGACACACACACACACACACACACACACACACACACACACACACACACACACACACACACACACACACACACACAACCATACAGTCCATACATACCTGCGTAGCTCCATCTCTCATTCATACATCCACACACTCACCACACTCACACGCCCTTTCAGAAAATTCCACTCTGTACCCTGACCATCCACAACCAACCAGTCCATATATACCAACAAATCTTATCACTCACGTACGACTCCTTTACACCTCCTCACCTCCACACCCTTCAACTCCCCTCAAAAGTATCATCACACATTCCTCTCCCCTCATCTCATCTCGGCTCCCAATATTACGTTCCCCTCATTAAGCGAATCATTTGACAAGGCATCGAAACATTTTTAAAAAGCTGGTACATTCACATCTCTTAATATAATGCTCCCCTCTCCTCTCTCTCTCTCTCTCTCTCTCTCTCTCTCTCTCTCTCTCTCTCTCTCTCTCTCTCTCTCTCTCTCTCTCTCTCTCTCTCTCTCTCTGACTCACTTCCAAGGCTTTTTGTTTCCCGCCATCTTGTCTCTGTGTCCTTCCTTCCCCTTCCTGGAGAGACAAGGCACCTGGAACAACCTAGTCTACTTACGCTATATAATACCTATGAAAAATGCAGTGTTCCGGCTCTCTCTCTCTCTCTCTCTCTCTCTCTCTCTCTCTCTCTCTCTCTCTCTCTCTCTCTCTCTCTCTCTCTCTCTCTCTCTCTCTCTCTCTCTCTCTCTCTCTCTCTCTCTCTCTCTCTCTCTCTCTCTCTCTCTCTCTCTCTCAGGGTAGTAGAGACGAAGAGACGCTTCCTGGTTATTCTTTTCTTCCTTTACTGAGTTTTTAGAAGGTGTCCTTAGTTTTATGTATTTGTCTGTTTGATTTACTTATCCATCTGTCTATTTCTACGTATGTCTGTCTATCTGTTTGTTTATCTATTTATTTATCAGACTGTCTGTTTAGCTGTCTATTTTGGCTATCTATCCATTTGTATATGTCTATCTGTCTATTTATATATCTGTCTATCTACCTATCTTTTACTTCATAGTAGTATTTATATATTTTTTTTTCGTTTTATTTATTTTTTCTTTTTTTAGATTTTTTCATTGAGTATCTTACCATGCTCTTTCCTCAGTGAGTCATCTCCTCCTCCTCCTCCTCCTCCTCCTCCTCAGAGAGTTTCCTCTTACTCTTACTTTTCCTCGTCCCCCTAAGCAGGCCGCTGAGGGACCTTTACTTCAAGACGACCACATTCACCTCTCTCTCTCTCTCTCTCTCTCTCTCTCTCTCTCTCTCTCTCTCTCTCTCTCTCTCTCTCTCTCTCTCTCTCTCTCTCTCTCTCTCTCTCTCTCTCTCTCTCTCTCTCTCTCTCTCATTCCCCAGTCTCCTCCATCCCAATTTCTTTCTCCTGCCCCCAACTTCCTCCTTTATCACCTCTTTTCTCAGTTAGTAGCCCTCTCTCTCTCTCTTACTCTCACTCTCTCTCTCACTCTTTCTCATTCCCCTCCCTCTCTCTCTCTCTCTCACTCTTTTTGTCCACCCTCCTTTCTCCTTCCCTCCCGTAGCCTCTGTTTCCTCCGGTAGCTATCTCCCTTCACGTCCTTTCCTTCTCCCATTTATCGGTTGGAGACAAAATGTGGAAGGAGAAAAAATACCCTCAGGAGAGAAGGAGGAGGAGGAGGAGGAGGAGGAGGAGGAGGAGGAGGAGGAGTGAGAGAGTGAATATGTGAGGAGCGGCAAAGTACATTTTTGAAGAGACAAGTTATAAAAAGAAGCTTAAAAGGGAGAAGAGAGAGAGAGGGAGTGGAGTGAAAGTGAGGGAAAGGGAGTGGAGGGCTTAGTTGTGGTTTAGGAGTGGAGGAGTGGAGGGGTAGAGTTTTAGTAGTACCGGAGATAAGTTACAAAAAGGAGCTTAAAAGGGAGAGGAGAGGGAGAGTGGAGTGAGGGAAGAGTGGAAGCCTTAGTTGTGAGTGTGGGATGTTTCAAGAGTGGATGAGTGGAGTTTTTATTATAAGAGTGGTGCTTAATTATAGAAAAAAAGAGTTTAAAATGAAGAGGAGAGGGAGTGGAGGTGGAGTGGAAGAGTGGAGTAACTAGTTATGATGGAGTGGAGTTCTTAGTAGTGGAGTAGTGGTGTGGGGAAGCGGAGCCTTTAAGAGAGACACTGGAGGCCTTGAGAGTAGGTAGAGAGGAGGAGAGTAAGGCTTTTAGTAGTAGAGGAGGGAAGAGGGAAGCTTTTATTAGGAGTTAAGTTCTCAGCATTAGGTAAAGAAGCAGAGGCGCCTTTCCCCTCATCCTCTCCCCTCATCTCCACTCTCACTTTCACAAGCCGCCCTCTCTCCCGTTAACATTTTTCTCCCACCCTTCGTCTGCCCTCCCTCACTCCTTGCATGTTATACGTTCTTTTCCTTCGTCACACCTCGCTTTGTCCCCTCACCACCCTCACAGAACCCTCCTTACTGAAAACACCCGTTAAAAATATCCTTTAGAAAACCCCCAATTGGAAAACATCTCTTAAAAAACCCCCATTAGAAGATAACCCTTTGAGAACACCCCTTTCAAAATATTCCCCTTAGAAAATATCCATTAAAAACATCCTTTATAAAACACCCCCTTGAAAAATGCAACTTTTAAAAACACCCCCTTTGTAAACACCGGTCTTTGAGGTCATCCCTTTACAACCTTCCCTTTACCTAACAACCCCTTTACGAAGCACCTCTCAGCCTGTACGACACAAGTCCATCCCTTTAGAGCTTCCAGTGTCAGTGGCATTGTGATAGGCTGTAGATGACTTCTGCACACTCTCTCTCTCTCTCTCTCTCTCTCTCTCTCTCTCTCTCTCTCTCTCTCTCTCTCTCTCTCTCTCTCTCTCTCTCTCTCTCTCTCTCTCTCTCTCTCTCTCTCTCTCTCTCTCTCTCTCTCTCTCTTCTCTTACATCCGTCTCGTACCTGCTACATTTAATCTCATTTTGGGAGTGTAACATTATCTTGCCCTCGCCTCTTGTCCCACGCTGTCTTTTTCGCCACATACTCTCTCTCTCTCTCTCTCTCTCTCTCTCTCTCTCTCTCTCTCTCTCTCTCTCTCTCTCTCTCTCTCTCTCTCTCTCTCTCTCTCTCTCTCTCTCTCTCTCTCTCTCTCTCTCTCTCTCTCTCTCTCTCTCTCTCTCTCTCTCTCTCTCTCTCTCTCTCTCTCTCTCTCTCTCTCTCTCTCTCTCTCTCTCACCCTTAAAACACCGCCCTGTGAATGCCAGACCCTGCGTGACTCCCCTCTGAGGGGGTCGAGAGGACGTGAGGGTCGCTCTAGGGTCGTTCGTTGTCCAGGGCGACTGAGGAAAGGAAGGTGATGGTACTGGTGTGATGGTCCGAGGGGAGAGAGAGAGAGAGAGAGAGAGAGAGAGAGAGAGAGAGAGAGAGAGAGAGAGAGAGAGAGAGAGAGAGAGAGAGAGAGAGAGAGAGAGAGAGAGAGAGAGAGAGAGAGAGAAACCAAAAAAAAACAGAATATGATCGAAAAATCAATACATTACATTTAGGACCCAAAAAGAAAAAAAAAGAAAAAAACATTCCCATCTATTGTATACTCTCTCTCTCTCTCTCTCTCTCTCTCTCTCTCTCTCTCTCTCTCTCTCTCTCTCTCTCTCTCTCTCTCTCTCTCTCTCTCCTCATTTGGAACGTCTGGCGTGCGAAGCGACAGGTGCCCGAGTGAGAGGGGAGGGCAGAGTGAGGCCAGGTGAAGAGAGCTGCTAATTAAAGACTCGCTCAGGTGTGCCAAGTGACGACGGGGCGGGGAGTTGGGAGAGGCAGGAGGGGAGGGGAGTCATCTTGAAGCCTCCTTGTTTTAGGAGACCTGCTGGCTGGGAGGCTGACGGAGGGACAGGTCGGAGTGAAGGGAGGGAGGAAGGTGAAGGAAGAGAGGGGGAGAGTGAGAGGGAGAACGTGAGGGAGGGAAGGAGGGAGGGAAGGGAAAGAAGGAGGTAACAGGAAGGCGTGATTTCCATAAATGTTCATAAGCTCGGCATCTGTCATTTTCTTGCCTCCGGGAAAGGAAAGGGGAGGAAGGACCCACAAAGAGGTAGGCAGGAAGGAAGAGAGGGAGGCAGGGAGAGGAGAGGATGGGAGGGACGGGAAGTGGGTGAGATGGAGGGAAGGAGACTGGGTAATATAAGAGAAAGAGAACAAGGCGGGAGAATAATGCGAGAGAGAGAGAGAGAGAGAGAGAGAGAGAGAGAGAGAGAGAGAGAGAGAGAGAGAGAGAGAGAGAGAGAGAGAGAGAGAGAGCGCTAACATTGCTAGGAGCACTTGAATTGAATGTCAGACTTTATGCGTGGGGAGCTCGGGGTGAGTCTCGGTTGATGCCTGATGGGGTTGTATCGCTGTGCGCCTCTTAGTGAAGCTGCGTGCCAGTCCGGGCAGCATTTGACATCTGCTTCTCACTCCATACATTTACTACTCCAAGGTACTGACAGATTAATAGCAAGAGTGTGCTTGTTCAATGAACATTTTTTGGCGGCTGCATCTCACATGACATCAGTGGCACCAGCCAGGTCACCTGGCCTCCCCATGGACAGACTTTTGCCAAGTTGACGTCAAACACTGCAATGCAATTTGAATTTTGTTGGTTGTTCTCACAAGTACTCGTAAATTAGTCGAGTACTTTCAGTCCGAGTACGAGTACGAGTACTACGGAAATATTAAACCCGAGTACTACAAGTACATGATATTGTGTACTTGAGTGCGAGTGCGGGCACATGTTCATTAAAACCTGTTATTATTGTTATTATTTTTTTTTATATTCATATGGCATCATGAGCTGGGCTGCTTCAGGGCATCGGTCTTCTATTTGGGTTTTTACATTTTTCCGGTAGATATCTATGTTAGATATCTAACTTTTCTCCCCTTCCATTACAGTATCTTAAGGCGGCAGTATTTCTCGGTTAATGTGCATCAGTTGACAGGGCGAATAGCTAAAGATGGGCGATGCGATATCAGATATTTTTGTTGTAGCTCAGTATCTGTGCTGTTTTATCTGTTTGCTTTCGATAGCTGTTATTATGAGTATTCTACAGAAAAAAGTGAAAAAAATGTAATAATAATAATGATAATGATAATGATAATAATAATAATAATAATAAAAATAGTAATAATAATAATAATAATAATAATAATAATAATAATAATGATAATAATAATAATAAGTTCATTGAAGCTGATTTAGGTGGAGATAAGATGTAAAGTTTCTAGTTTAGATTATTAGTGAAGGACAGACTGAGGATATTCAGTGTAGAAGAAGGGGACAGTTGAGTTTCACTGGAGAAGATGGGATAATTATCCAGAACGTTGAGTCGGTTGTGTCGATGGAGGAACTGGGTTTTTGAGGCACTCAACAACACTAAGTTTGTCCTGCCCCTATCAGAAATTTTAGAGATCAGGAGTCAGTTGGCCTGGGTGGGCAATTGCTGCTGGCACAATGTACCTTGACTTGCCTCTGTAAGTATTGAGTCAACGCATCTCAGGGTAAACCACTAATGACTCAGTGTGGTGATGAGGATAATAATATCTGTAATAATATTGGTAACTTTATTTTGTCTAGAGGCGCAAAGATATTGATACAACAGCAATGTTTACAAAACAAACACAATAGAAGTGATATTACATTTTAGTTAATAAAAAATAAATAAATAAATAAATAAATGAAAATAAAATTTCAAACTTTAATTTTGAATGTAAGATTTTTATGTATTTTTTTTTTTTTATGTAATTATTCCTAATGGACTGATCAGTCCACCGCAATGCGATTCACTGATCACTTTTCCTCACTTCCCGAGTCCCGTGAACTGGCCACCTCATTCCCGCGCGTCTCATTCTTGTACAACACTGCTTGAAACAGCTTCCCGAAGTCAGCCTTCGTCACGCGTCTTACTCTTCGAAATCGTCAGCAGTCAGGAAGAGGCGCCCCTCCGTTTTACTGTTTTTCTGTCCACGAATAATCTACATTGGCCCCGCCTATTGTGCTGTCATCGGTCGTCACAAAAGTGTCTGCTTCTTCATTTTTTACTATGCAGGGGTTTCGCGCTGTCACTTCGTTAGCTCCCGAAGTCCAGTAACTGTTGCAGATTGCTGGTGGGACGTCTTTGCTAATTTTTCTTCTCTTTGTGCCGCGTCTTTCTAGCCTTCTTCAAAACTACTCTCTTATGTCTTCTTCATACTTCTAGCCACGGTTCCCACAGTCTTGCCAGATCGAAGTGATTCCGCCTTGGTCATCAGTCTCATGGTCTTTCTGGCTTCTCGTGCACTTCTAGTTAATATTTCACTAACTCCCTTGGTCACCAGTCTCACGATCTTTATGGCTGCTCTTACAGATCTATTAGTTAATATTTCACCGATTCTTTTGGTCACCAGTCTTTTGGTCTTTTTGCCTCCACTCACACATCTCTTGAGTATTTCACTGACTACTTTGGTCAACAATCTCAAAATCTTTCTTCCTCCTCTTACAGGTCTAATTATTAGTTCGCTAACTATTTTGGTCCCTAGTTTCACAATTTTTTTCTGATTCCTTTCACATATCTAGTTAATATTTCACCGGCTGCCTTGGTCACCAGTCTCATGGTTTTGTTGGCCAGTGTTGAAGGTTCAGCGGACAAATCAGTAAATGTCCCTTCATTTTCTTTCTCAATAGTTACGGCATTTTCATCTATAATCCTTTTACCATCTTCGACAGGTACAAGGTCTTGGATTGCACCCCATTTTCCTTCTTCAATGAGCTTGACTTTTTTTTTTTAATATCAGTCCAAATTCCTTTACCTTCAGGCTGTCCATTTCCAGTCAAATTTCCATGTTCATGTTCATGTTTATGCTCCTCATTATCGCCACACTTGTCTTCTTCACCTGGCTTATGCTCTTCACTTTCAATCCACTTTTCTTCTTCAGTTTGCTCATGCTTCTTCCTATCGCTACATTTTCCTTCTTTAGCTGGGTCATGCTCTTCAGTTCCAGGGAGATTGTCTTCTTCAGCTGGATCATGCATTTCTGTTTCAGAGCATTTGTTTTCTTCAGCTGGGTTATGCATTTCAATTTCAGAGCATTTGTCTTCTTCAGCTGGGTCATGCTCCTCAGTTTCAGAAAAAAAATGTCTATCTGTCTTATGCACTTCAGTTTCAGAAAATTTGTCTTCTTCAGTTGACTCATGCTCAGGGAGACTGTCTTTTTCATTTGCCTCATGCTATTCAGTTTCAGGGAGCTTGTCTTCTTCAGTTATCTCATGCTCTTCAGCTCCAATCCACTTTTCTTCTTCAGCTGGCTCATGCTCCTCAATTTCAGTCCACTGTTCTCCTTCAGCTGGCACATGCTCCTCAATTTTAATCCACTTTTCCTCTTCTTTTGGCTCATGTTCCTCAATTTCAGTCCACTTTTTTCCTTCAGCTGCCTCATGCTCTTCAATTTCAGTCCACTTTTTTCTTTCAGCTGCCTCATGCTCCTCAATTTCAGTCCACTGTTCTCCTTCAGCTGGCTTATGCTCTTTTTACAGTGCAACTTTCTTTTATAACAGAGACGAATTCTTCAACTTTAAACGAAATTTCTTCCCCAGCAGACAGGACTTCTTCATTTTCATTACAGTTTCTCACAAGAACAGAAATGATTATATGGATTTTGGGATTTTCCTTTTCTTTATACCTGTTCTTGAAAAATTTGCTGGCTTTTTTGATGATTGATATTAAGAATTTTCTCTCTTCTTAGGAAAAGTTGTCTTGGTTCACAGATACCATTTCCTCTCCTTGTTGAATGGCCATAGTGTTTTTAGTTTTAATTTAATTTCCTTCAACTATAACAAGTTCTTCAGTGTCATTTCAGCTTTCTTCGTCAACAGAGAGAGTATTTTGAACTTCAGTCCAGTTGTCTTCTGCGATAGGCACAACTTCCTCCATTTTAGTGCAATCTTTAGCAAGTTCCAGCCCTTCAACACCAGTCCAGTTTTCATCTTCAACCAGCCCTTCAACATCGGTCCAATTTTCATCTTTAATCAGCCCTTCAATCTCAGTTTGTGTTTGTATCATAGTATATGTCATTGTAATACGGATAGTGAAACACTTATTCGTGATCTATGTATGGTACGGTACGATACCTGTTAACCTGTTATTGCTCCCACATCCCCCACGGGCTGACAACGACCACGAAGGTTAAAGGTTTCAGAATGGAAGAGGACGAGAAGGACAAGGATGAAAACGATGAGAAGGAAAAAGAGGCACATTAGGAGACGACCAGAGAGAGAGAGAGAGAGAGAGAGAGAGAGAGAGAGAGAGAGAGAGAGAGAGAGAGAGAGAGAGAGAGAGGCAGCAGAAAAGAATGTAAAACTGTGAGTAGAGGAAGGAAGGGTGATGTAATGCAAGAAAGACAACGACATGAAGGGAACGCAAGATGAAGGCTCCCTCATCATCCCTCAGTCTTCACTAATTAGGTCTCAATCGGCTTCGACTTATGCCTTCCCCCTCCTCCCTCCCAGCTGCTCAACATCCCCCCCCCCAACCCCCTGTGTCCCCGTCCTCATTTCCCGCTGTCCTGCACTCGTCCTTGCCGCCCTCTGCTCCTCTACTCCTCTGCTCCTTAGCGTCGCCGCCCCACCACCCCACCAGTCTTAAAGAGTCTTCATTTCCTATGCTAGTACTAACCTACCTTCTTCTATCGTTACCCTTCTGACGCCCTCACTCTTAGGACCATATTCTGAAACACTTGTGTCCGCACTTCCACTGCATTCAAAGGGCTTTAGTTAAAGTGATACTGGTTTTTAAGGTTGTTTTTACGGTTCTCGTGATAGATTAGCAAGAATTTTACGTTATTAATATGAGAAACACTCCTGCGAACCTGGCTAATCATCTCTGTCGCCTTTAAAAATAGTCGTGGTGAAAGACCAAAGCGTTTCTGAATACGGGCCTTACTCTTACTTACTTACTTGATGCGTCACCGCTCCATCAGTCTTGTCTTCTCCCTTCACCTATCCTAGTACTAACTTACCTTCATCCTTCGTTACCTCAATGATGCCCTCAATGATTCCTTTACCGGATAAACGACTCCATTGGCTGCGTTGTGGCTCGTCGTCGTCGTGATATTGGTCGTGTCTGTCATGCCACGAGACAGCCTGTTCTAGTCCACGGCGCGGCATTGCGTTGTGCTGGACAAGTCTCGATTTTCTTGCGGCGGTCATTAATTTTGTTTCAGAGGTTCACACTTTGTAGATTTTTTTCTTCTCTTCTCTTCAAGAACAAACTCGAGTCCTTAAAGGCGTTGTGTAGTTGCGTGAGGATAATTATTGCATACAGTTCCTATAGTCTTCGGAGTCTCGGACTGGATGCAACGGGGGAGAAAAATATGCAGTTCCCTCGTCTTTGGGTTAGTGTCACCTGTTTCCAGGCGGGAGTGAGGCAAGTTTGAGTCTGTATGGACATCTTTGTGCTTTCTTCCTCTTCTCCTTGCTGCAGGACGCTTTTCTGATGGTGCGGGGACAATTCCAGCACCACTGGGGGATGGTGCAGGGTGTTACTAGGCCAGTCCGGTGCTTGGTCTGGGTAACTTGGGGCGAATCTCGGCAGTGGCTGGTCGTTCCCCGCACCGCCATCTCGCCGTCGCCCCGCACGACCCTCGCCTCTGAAAACGAGGCTCGGGATGGATTTCCAATAACCAGGGTGGAGCAGCACCATCCATATGTATTGTGGCTCTCAGCACCACACCCTGCCTGCTGTCCGTTTACCTGGTGCCTGCCTGCCTGCCTCCCGCCTTGCCTGCCTGACTGCTTCCTGGTTTGTATCGTTCGTCCTGCTCTTCGCTTTCACGCCTGCTAGCCACTGTTGTTAGCCGTTTGATGACCTACATCCTGCCTGCCTACCTGCCTGCTTGCCCGCTTGCCTGCCTGCCTGTCCGCTTTTGTGTGTGTTTTCCTTGTTTCTCTTCCGCCTGTTCGTCTTTTCGCTTGAACACTCACTTGGGCATTGTCTGTTGCCTCGCCTGCCTGTCTCTTTCCGTGTATTATAAATTAATTGTTATGTGTTTTGTTTGTCTGTGTACTCTTGCTGTCCTCCTGCCTGACTCTGGGCCTGCTGTCTTTTTGCTTGTTTGCTTTTGTCTCTCCTCTTCTGTTGTTGTTGTTGTGTGCGTTGTTTAATGTCCGCCTCGCCTTTAATGACACGAACACCACCTGTCTGCCTCCTTGCTTTGTTCCTCGTATGCTTCACACTTGTCTTACCTGCCTTACCTGTCTGGTGTCTGTCTGTCTGCCTGTATGCATGTACGCTTCTCCTGCTGTCCGTTTTATCACATGTCCATTAGTCTGTCTCTATCTGTCACCTGTCGATATGCCTGCTGTCTCCCTTCCTACTTGTTTGTGCATTCAGCAGTATCTCTTTTCTGTCAGCTCTTCCCTCCAGTTCCTGCCTGCCTGCCTGTCTGCCTTCCTGCCTGCCTGCCTGCCTGCCTGCCTGCCTGCCTTCCTGCCTGCCTGCCTGCCTGCCTGCCTGCCTGCCTGCCTGCTTGCCTGACGTGTGCTTGCCTCTTGCCTTCTTGCCTCCTTGATTTTCTTCCCGCCAGCGTGTTGTCGTGCCTGCCTTCCCGCCTCTTTGTTGACTCCCGTGTCGCCCCACTCGTTGCCACCCCCTTGTCCCACCTGACGACCCTCCTGCCGCTGCTTGTGTGTTTTTTCCCAGACAGGTCTCCTCCAACACTACCCCCTTCCTCTCCACCCTTCGTCTGCCTTCCCCCTGCTCAGTTCTCCCCTCTGTCTTCCCTCTGTCCACCCTCACCACCGCCCTCACCACCGCCCTCACATCTGCATTTTTTCACTGTCACGACATGGGCGCCACTACCGTCACAGCCACATGCTGCTTTACCACCGCTGTGACTGTTCATGCTACCACTGCTGCTGCTGCTGCTGCTGCTGCTGTTGCTACCATTACTACTTTACTGCTGGTATATTACGTACTGTTACTACCACTAATGGCTTTAATTGCTGGTGTCGTTGTTGCGGTGCTTGTGTTATTATGGCCGTCACTATTATTGGTTGTCATTATCAGTACTACTACAGCTGCCACTGCTACGTTCCTATTGGTATTTGTTTCTACTACTACTACTACTACTACTACTACTACTACTACTACTACTACTACTACAACTACTATCGTCATTGTCGTTATTACCATCGATGCTCCCATTTCTGCTTGTACCACCACTACCGCCGCTTCTGCCTCGTCTCACAACAGCTGTCATTGCATTCACCACTACAAACACGCTTCCTGACTGACACTGACTCCCGCCACCACACAACACGACACAACACGACACACGGGTATGCACAGTATACGAACCCTCCTCGCTACCCACCCTCGACGCTCCTTATTCTCAACAAGTACAAGGAGAAATAAAATGACAGAAATAAAAAGAAAAAAATGGCTACGTACATGACGAAAAGAAAAAAAAAATATGGTTATAGGCGTGAGAAAAAAACGAAAAACAAAACAAAGCATTAATAACATCTACAATTAATAGAAAGAAATGGAAAAAATACGGTTGCAGAGAAGAAAAAAACATGAAAAATATATATACTAACAGGCATGACAAGGCAAGAGCGAGGTGGAGAGAGAGAGAGAGAGAGAGAGAGAGAGAGAGAGAGAGAGAGAGAGAGAGAGAGAGAGAGAGAGAGAGAGAGAGAAAAGAGAGAGAGAAAGAAAGAGAAAGAGAGAGAAAATGAATACAAGAGAAGGAAAGCGACTTTTTAACATCAAAGAAGTGGCATTTCCTTGTCTTTTTTTTTCTCTCTCTTTTTCTCTCTCTCTCCCTCGTCTGCCTGACACTCACGGAACAATATAGCAGCACGAGTTGGCAAAACCCCAGAAGTTGTTGCCGAATCTTGCTCTTTCACATATTAATGAAAGACAAACTGGCGGCGTGGCATATTTCAGCTTCAGTAGCTCCGGTTTGTGACTTCAGAAGGAACGCGTAGGAGGAAAGAAGAGGAGGAGGAGGAGGAGGAGGAGATGTAGGAACAGGAGGGAGGGAAGCAGTGTACGTGGGGGGAAAAAAAGGAGGGGCAGCGACAGTGTGAGTAATACAAGACCTCGGGAGGAGAGAAAGAAGAAGGAGGGAAGAGGGTCATTGCGGGAAGGGAGAAGAGATAAAGAGAGCAATAAAAGGCACGTTAAGGGAGATAAAAATTCAGAGGGGTAAATAAGACCAGAGAGAGAGAGAGAGAGAGAGAGAGAGAGAGAGAGAGAGAGAGAGAGAGAGAGAGAGAGAGAGAGAGAGAGAGAGAAATATGTTAGGAAAAGTGAGTCTTCGTGTGTGTGTGTATGTGTTGCAGCTTCTCTCTCTCTCTCTCTCTCTCTCTCTCTCTCTCTCTCTCTCTCTCTCTCTCTCTCTCTCTCTCTCTCTCTCTCTCTCTCTCTCTCTCTCTCTCTCTCTCTCCTACACAATATCTCGTTCCCACCCCAATCCTTCTAGTTCCTGTTCTCGAGGTCTTGCCAGACTGACTTGTACCTCTTGTGTGTAAGTTACTCCTTGACCTCAGCGGGAGTCCATGCCTTTAGTGTCTGGGAGAGAGAGAGGGTGGGAGTTGTAGGGCGTGGCTGAGAGTTGCTGCTCACCCCATCCAGCATGTTTTGTACTAGAAGTGTCATACATTATGGATATTTCGCTCTAAGGACTTTTTTTTTCTTACCTTCCTAGATGTTTATTTCATGTTTCTTCTAAAAGAGGAATCCGTTTAAAGAAATTTACCCCACGAGATGTTTCTTATGTAAAAATTTTCTTTCTCAAGGTGTTCAAGAAAGTTTTACTCCGGAAGATGTTTATGTCCAAAAATTTTCCTTGGCGAGATGTTTGCGCCCAATAAGTTTCTTCCACAAGATGTTTACGTCCAAATATTTTTTTTTTTTTTGACCACAAGATGTTTGTGTCCAAAAATTTTCGTTCAGTTGCTTTATGTCCAGGAATGTTCGCCCGCAAGATGTTTATTGTCCAAAACTTTTCTCTCACAAAGTGTTTTATGTTCAAAAATTTTCACTACCAGAATATTCGTCTCCAAAAGTTTTCAGGCATGAGGTATTTGTGTCTATGCATTTTCCTCCACAGAATGTTTATGCCCAAAACTTTCACCCATAACATGTTTATGTCCAGATATTTTCCCCCACAGGATGTTTATTATTATGTCTCACAAAAACTTCGCCCACAATATGTTTCATATTCATAAAGATTAGCCAGCAACACATTTTGTTATCCTACCAAAATTCTGGCTAAATATTTCCCATCTTAAAATTTTTGTCCATCAAATCTTCATATCCTCAAAATTCAACCCACCAAATTTTCGTGTCCCCAAAAATATTCTGTCCACCAAATTTTCATATAAAAAAACTGCATCCACTTTAAATGTTTCGTATCTAAAAAAAAAAAAAAAAAAAAAATTATGTCCACCAAGTTTTCTATCTTAAAATTTCTGTCCATCACATGTTTCGTATTCTGAAAATTTCCCCCGCAAGATAATTCTCCCCAAGACTTTTCTCGCCTTGGTTCTTTCGTGCGGAAGACGTACGTGCTCAAGTAATTTCCTGAACATAATGGCTCTTAGGCAAGACATTACTAGCTCAAAATGATTCATAAACATTCTCTCTCTCTCTCTCTCTCTCTCTCTCTCTCTCTCTCTCTCTCTCTCTCTCTCTCTCTCTCTCTCTCTCTTTTAATGATTTTTTGGTTAGTTTTTTCTTTCGTTCTCATTTCTTTCCATATTTTCTTCAAACTTCTCTTCCTCTCTCCGTCTTCCTTCATAGTTCCTTTATATCTCCTCCTCCTCCTCCTCTTCCTCTTTTCCTCCTTTCCCTGTCTCGCAATTCCTTCTCCTGTTTCTCATAATTCTCCCGCTTCTCCCTTTTGGTCCTCCTTTTATTGCAACACCCTCGTTACTCTTCCTTATCTTCCTTCACAAGTCCCTCGTGCGCTTCACCGTCTTTCACAATTTTATATCCTTTCCTTTGCAACCCTTATTTGTGTCAGGCAGTTCTTTGTTTCCTGATTTTCTTTTCCATTTGTCATTTTCCCCTGAGTCTGTTTGCACTGGCCGTCTGTCTCTCAGTCTGTCTGTCTGTGTATTTGTTTGTTTTTTTTTTTTTTGCTCTTTTCTTTTTCTCTTTCTCCGTGAAGCTCTTTTATTTATTTGTTTTTCTTGTTTCTTCTTTTTCTGTTTCATTCGTCATCATCATCTTCTTCTTCTTCTTCTGTCTCCATATTCTCTCTCTTCTCGTTCTTCTCTTCTTGTTCTTGTTCTTGCTCTTCTTCTCTCTTAGTTACTTTTTCGTGTATTATTTTTGTACCATCTTCCCTGCGTAATGTCCTCAACTTTTATGCACCTCCTAATTTGTATCTTTCTTCATTTGCATATATTTTTATTTGTATTGCTTTTTTTTTCTCCACTCATAATAATAACTTTGTGCCCCTCTTCTACCCTCTTCTTTGTTTAGCCTCGCCAGTTTATACATATTCGACTTCATTCGTGTTCCCTTTACTGTAGTTCCCTGTTTCTTTGTTATCTTTTTTTTTGTTGTTTTCTCTCCTTACTTTATATGCTACAGTACTCTCCTTCCTTCCTTTGTTCTTGTCTAGCTTTCCTCCATTGTTTTGTTATATATTTGACTTTATTCCTGTTCTCTTTAGTTTCCTCTTTGTTTTTTTTTGTATCTTTCCTCTTTCCTTTAAACTCGTACATATACAACAGCACTTTCTTTCTTTGTTCTTATCTACCATTCCTGTGCATTGTTCCTCTGTTGTAATCGTACATCTTTCCAAATTCTTCAGTTCTCTTACCAGCTTATCTTATTTCCTTTATTCTTTTGTTATCGTTTGTAGTATCTTCTCTCCACCTTTCTTTATATACAGTACTTCCCCTTCTTTTTTTTTCCGTTTTTATCTACCATTTTTCGCATTATCTTCACTCTTGAAATCGTGTGGCTTTGTAAATTTTTTCAGTTACTTTCTCCCACTGCCCTTTCTTTCTTCCCTTTCTCTATGCACTTCAATACTTCCTTTTTGTCAACCATTCTTGCATTATTTTCACTGTATTGCTGTCGTATATCTTTGTAAATGTGTTCAGTTCCTCTCGGCAGCTTTCCTTCCTTTCTCCCCTTCCCTTCTTTCCCTCACACAGCTGCCCCAAGTCTCCCTCCTTAGCATACATCCGTCGAGTGGCCTTCCTCCCACGCACACGCACCATCGCCTCCCCTCCTAATCCCCTCTTTAGAGTCTGCCAGCCTCCATCTTGCCGCTTCCTACCTCTTTTCCCAACCTGCTTCTTCCTTCATCCATTCCGCACGTATAATTTTCCTCCTCATTCCAGTCTACCTTCTCTCGCATTAACGTACATCTCATTCCTCCTCCTCCTCCTCCTCCTCCTCCTCCTCCTCCTCCTCCTCCTCCTCCTCCTCCTCCTCCTCCTCCTCCTCCTCCTCCTCCTCCTCCTCCTCTGTTCTTTATGTTGCTCGGTATTTCTTCTTTTCCTGCCCGCCCTGGTTGGAAGGAGCGGAGGAGTGGTGGGTGGGGAATAGCCTTCATCTTTGCTATTCATTTCTCTCTCTCTCTCTCTCTCTCTCTCTCTCTCTCTCTCTCTCTCTCTCTCTCTCTCTCTCTCTCTCTCTCTCTCTCTCTCTCTCTCTCTCTCTCTCTCTCTCTCTCTCTCTCTCTCTCTCTCTCTCTCTCTCTCTCTCTCTCTCTCTCTCTCTCTCTCTCTCTCTCTCTCTCGTACGGTATGCCAAGATGGTGTGGTCCTTACAAACAGCCCGATAAGGATGTATAGGTGTGTTGTTGTGTGTTTCTATTTTGTATTGCTTTGTTTTGATTTGTTTTCGTTTTGCTTTGTTTTCTTTCTCTTTTTCTTTCTTGTTCCTCCTCCGCCTCCTCCTCCTCCTCCTCCTCCTCCTTCTCCTTCTCCTTCTCCTTCTCCTCCTCCATTCCATTCATACTGTCTCATACTTTTTCATCCTCTCTCTCTCTCTCTCTCTCTCTCTCTCTCTCTCTCTCTCTCTCTCTCTCTCTCTCTCTCTCTCTCTCTCTCTCTCTCTCTCTCTCTCTCTCTCTCTCTCTCTCTCTCTCTCTCTCTCTCTCAGCCTTCACGACCTATCCAGCCAGTCTTTTTTCCTTCTCCTACTTCTCCAGTCTATTTCTGACCTTCCTTTATTGTTACCATCCTTCACTGGAGACTAACACAACCATGCCCTATTCCTTAACCCTCTAGTTCTCCTGCCGTCCTGCAACCATCCCTATCCTTCCCTTCTACACTCTGGTATCTCTTCCCGCGTCCTGCCTCCTTTGCCAGCCTGCCGCGGCCTGCCTCATAACCCAGGTGCAGGCCAGGCGTGCCTCTCCCAGTCCAGCTTCCACGCAAGCATTCCGGAATCCCTGGTTGCGCTATTATTGCCTCGCGTCTCTCCCTATTTCTCCCTATTTTCCTTCCTCTGCCCAATTAAGTGTTTATGTTTCTCTCTCTGTGTGTGTGTGTGTGTGTGTGTGTGTGTGTGTGTGTGTGTGTGTGTGTGTGTGTGTGTGTGTGTGTTTCATAATATTCTCTCTCTCTCTCTCTCTCTCTCTCTCTCTCTCTCTCTCTCTCTCTCTCTCTCTCTCTCTCTCTCTCTCTCTCTCTCTCTCTCTCTCTCTCTCTCTCATTATTTCTTGTTTCGTTTTGGTATACGCCCTTTTATTTAACTCGTGATTTTTTTTTTCCTTTTTTTTTCGTTTCTCGTTTCGTTTTCTTTTGGTGTGATTTTTTTTATTTGTATTTTTACTGATAATTTTATTTTATTTTTTTCTATTTTTCATGACTGTCTCTTATTAATTTGTCCCCGTGTTTTCTCTTCATTATTTTTTATCTTATTAATTTCGTGGAACATTTTCTTATTTCGTAATTGTCTAAGTAAATGTGTTGCAATATCTTTTAAGTTTATTCCTTATTTGTTCGTTTTTATAAGCGTTTTCAGCTGATCTACATGTTTTCTTCTCTTCATTACTCGTATTGTATTTTTAATATTCATTTCGTAACACACTTAGTTTTATTTTGTAATTCCAGAACTGAATTTTTTGCGATATTTTTAAAAACTGATTCCTTATCTGCTCATATTTAAAAGCTTTTTTTTTTTTATTAACGTATGTGTTTTATTCTCTTCTGGATAGTATTTTCTATATTCATTTCGTAAAACACATGTTCCTAGTATTTTATAATTCTGTGTCTGAATTTCTTGTGATATTTTCTTAACTCATTCCTCATCTGTTCATTTTTATAGTAATTCTATTTAATCTATATGTTTTTTTCTCTTCTTCATTTTCTTTGTAATATTAGTTTCGTAAATAACCTCTCTTATGTTTAGTAATTCTCCAACGGAATTTCTTGCAATATTTTTACGAATTCATTCCTTTTTTTTTTTTTTTTAAAATATCTCCATTTGATATAAACGTTTTCTTCTTTTCTCACTCTAATATTTTTCATTCTCTCTTTCATTCTCTGACTGAATTTCCTGCGATATTTCATCCTTAATTTCCTAATATTTTATAGATATTTTCATATAATCTATATGTTTCCTTCTCTTCCTCAGACTCTATTTTTAACATTCACTTCGTACAACACGTCTTTTCTTCTTTCTCTCTCTCCTACAGTACTTCATTAGTCTACAAATGAATACCTCGCCAAGGCTCATTAGTCACCCTCACTCATTTTTTTTTTTAGTATAATATAATTTGAAGTACTCTTACATTTCCTTTAATAAGATGTCCGTGCTCCTCTTGAAATGTATGAGTACTTGGCGTGATACATGGGCACAATTTCCTTGCCTGCAGTGTTTAAAAGGCAGCTCGCGACTGTCAGCCACTT
>NC_087153.1:11802500-11817500 GCF_035594125.1 Scylla paramamosain
ACACACACACACACACACGAACCTCTCGCTAGATAGGCAACTGAAGCGAAGGAAAGGAAGAGAGCAGAGATTGCGAATACAGCAAGAAAGGAAAGGAGGAAAAGAGGAGAAAAGCAAGGGAGGAGGACGAAAATAGATAGAGGAGGAGACGTTTGAATGAAGAGAAGAGGAGAAGCAGCATCAAGGAGGAAGAGCAGGGAGTAAAAGTGGAAGGAAGTGAAGGAGGGAAGGAAAAGAAGAGGAGGAAGAAGAGGAGGAGGAAAAGTGGAGGAAAGAATCAAGGGGGCCGCTTAAAGAGGAATTTAAGATGCAAACTCATTAAAGATCTTGAGTCCCTTTAATGTGATCCTCCATACTACGAGAGAGTGTTTGTTTGTCAGTGTGTGTGTGTGTGTGTGTGTGTGTGTGTGTGTGTGTGTGTGTGTGTGTGTGTGTACGTATGTGCGTATGCTCACCACCCACCACCCACCACGGCACCAGTGAACGCCTAGTCGTGTCCATATCAGTAGCCAATCACCTTCAAGACTCTCCTGTCGATACCCAATCACCATCCAGTACTCACTTTGAGCAGCCAATCACCATCGACTACCCATTTTTAACAGGTAGTCACCAATGGCGTTATTTGGGCCGTGAGTTTGGGGAGAAGCTGAATACACGGAGGAAGGGTAACGCGAAAAAAGTGAGAGGAGGAGGAGGAGGAGGAGGAGGAGGCAGAGGAGAAGAAAGAGGAGGAGGAAGGTGGGAAGAATGCAGGGCTGATAAAGGGAAATGAGAAAAGGGAACGGAGAAGTGGATAATGTGGAGGAGCTAGGAAGAAGGAAATAAAAAGAGAAGATGGGGAGGAAAAAGAGGAGGAGGAGGAGGAGGAGCAGGAGTAGGAAGAGGAAGACAATGGGAAACTGATGAAAGAAAATCGGGAAGGGGAAGAATAGAGAAAAGAGGATGATGGAAGAGGATAACGAGGGAGAAGAAGAAGAAGAAGAAGAAGAAGAAGAAGAAGAAGAAGAAGAAGAGGGAACAGGAACCAGGAAGAAACCAGAAGAATATGGAACTCATAAAAGAAAACGAGGAGGAGGAGGAGGAGGAGGAGGAAGTGAACATGGAAGAAGAAGAAGAAGAAGAAGAGAATGACGAAATACGCGAAGAAGAAGGGAGAGGAGGGAAAAAAAGAAGAAATAGAACAAGAGAGGAGGAGAAGGAGAAATAAAGTAAAAATGCAAGCGACTAATAAACCAGAGAGAGAGAGAGAGAGAGAGAGAGAGAGAGAGAGAGAGAGAGAGAGAGAGAGAGAGAGAGAGGAAGTAAGTGAATTTACGGGAAAACGAACAATGACACGAAAATAAACGAACCGAAACCGAACGGACCAGCAACTTTACCGACACACCCACGCACGCACACACGCACACGCACATCGAAAATCCGTGTAGCGTTGAAACCGTGGCGGGAGAATACGGTGAGCGTCTGAGCATCATCCATCTCCTACCTCATGCTCCATTACTCTCTCTCTCTCTCTCTCTCTCTCTCTCTCTCTCTCTCTCTCTCTCTCTCTCTCTCTCTCTCTCTCTCTCTCTCTCTCTCTTGCTTTGTTATGGTTTTTTTTCCACGTCTTCTTTTGTTCCTTCATTTTCTCTCTCCCTGTCTTCGTCTCCATTGTTTCCGTGTGTATAGTTTGTCATTATGTCTTTGTCTCGTTCGCTAACTCTCTCTCTCTCTCTCTCTCTCTCTCTCTCTCTCTCTCTCTCTCTCTCTCTCTCTCTCTCTCTCTCTTACACAGGTCTGTTATTTAAGAGGCAAAACAGTTTAATGATCGGCCGTTACGTACCGAAAGCGAGAGAGAGAGAGAGAGAGAGAGAGAGAGAGAGAGAGAGAGAGAGAGAGAGAGAGAGAGAGAGAGAGAGAGAGAGCAATATCTGCCTGTGTATAAAAAAAGATTGCATGAATAAATACATGTACAAACAAACGCAATCCCCCAATAGCATGAGTCGTCTATTATAACACAGGGGGAGGCTGACCCGCTTTGCCGCCACCACCACCACCACCACCACCACCACCACCACCACCTGACGTGCTCACCAGAACCACTATCATTACTGTTTATTACTCGCTTCCATGATTCCTACTTTTACTCTTTTTGCTTGTATTACTATAAATATTGCTACTACTACTACTACTACTACTACTACTACTACTACTACTACTACTACTACTACTACTACTACTACTACTACTACTACTACTATTACTACTTTGCGAGAAATAAATTGAGTACTGCTGTTTTTTTTTTCCTTCCTGGTTCCTCTGTGATTTCTCTTTTTCCTCCATTTTTCTTCTTCCTTCTCTTTTTCTATTTTCTTCTTTTTCTTCTTCTTCCCTTTCCTCTTTTTCCTCCTCCTCCTCCTCCTCCTCCTCCTCCTCCTCCTCCTCCTCCTCCTACTACTACTACTACTACTACTACTACTACTACTACTCTTACCACCACTACTACTACTACTCCTCCTCCTCCTCCTCCTCCTCCTCCTCCTCCTCCTCCTCCGACTGCTACTATTGCTAATGCTACTGGTGCTGCTACCACCACCACCACCACCATCATCACCACCACCACCACCACCACCACCACCACCACCACCACCACCACCACCACCACCACCACCACTACTACTACTACTACTACTACTACTACTACTACTACTACTACTACTACTACTACTACTACTACTACTACTACTACTACTACTATAACTACGACTACTGCTACTAATGCTACTACTGTTAATGACAGCGCTAAGCTAATAACAATCGTAATAATTTGTATATGTATATATATATAAAACGCTAATTGCCGATTTCATTATGGCGCTTTTTATTATCGTATAACAATGAGAAAGAGAGAGAGAGAGAGAGAGAGAGAGAGAGAGAGAGAGAGAGAGAGAGAGAGAGAGAGAGAGAGAGAGAGAGAGAGAGAGAGAGAGAGAGAGAGAGAGAGAGCAGAATCATTTCAGTCTCTGACCTCTCTTCACATTCATTTCTCTCTCTCTCTCTCTCTCTCTCTCTCTCTCTCTCTCTCTCTCTCTCTCTCTCTCTCTCTCTCTCTCTCTCTCTCTCTCTCTCTCTCTCTCAGCATTAGCACAGGGAACACAGAGCAGGTCGAGTAATAAGTGTCAGCAGCAGGTGGGGGTTTCCCGCTGCTTGGTCTTGCCCTGCCTGCCCCTCACGAGCACCTGTCATTCCCGATAAGTTGCCACGTATCAGGAGTATCAAGGCCCCTGAGTGCTGGCCGGGATGAATAGAAGAAGAGTGGCGTGGTATCCGTGTTGGTTCTCATTATAAAGGCAGGATTTTCAGTAGTTTTGGTGTCTCGTTTAGTTATTTATTTATTTATTTATTTATTTTCAGTTTGTAGTGGAAGTTATTGTTTGATTTGATTTTACTTCTTTTTGCCGTCCGTGTGAGTAGATGATGAGGCCTAGGCGTGCAGTTCATCTAGGTACTCATCATAAGACCAAATTTTCTGTATTTTTTAGGGTTTTTGGTGCCTCATCTTCCTTTTGATAAGTTGTAGTGGAAGTTATTTATTTATCTTCTCTCTCTCTCTCTCTCTCTCTCTCTCTCTCTCTCTCTCTCTCTCTCTCTCTCTCTCTCTCTCTCTCTCTCTCTCTCTCTCTCTCTCTCTCTCTCTCTCTCTCTCTCTCTCTCTCTCTCTCTCTCTCTCTCTCTCTCTGTCTTTTGGGGTCCATGAATGGGGATGAATAGATGTTTTTTTGACGTAGGTAATCATCACAAAAGTGGTAGTAGTAATAGTAGTAGTAGTAGTAGTAGTAGTAGTAGTTTCAGGCCCTCTCTTTTCTTTCAGCAAGGTGTGGTGGAAGTTATTCTGCATTTCCTTTAAGAGTGTTTTCATCTCCTCTTTTAGCAAGCCGTGGTGAAAGTTACTGTGTTTTTTCCTTTAAAGCTGTTTTCATAATCAACAGGACTTCTGAATCATAAATAGGAAAAATTGATCTAAGTATCCCTGTCTGATATTAAAACGTGCTGTACTTCCACTTTTATTCCTACTAAGGCCATATAATTAAATAAAGCTGATGTTTGAAGGACAAGACTAGTTTGGCGGATGTTTAAAGCCAAGAATACGCAGACCAGTTAGCGAGTGAGAGGGTCAGTCAGTGTGGGTGTTATTGTGCTCACGTGTCCCTGGGTGGCAAAGTGACAATGGCTGGGTGAAATACAGTACAGTACAGTTCCGGGAAGACCTGCCTGCCTGCTTTTCTGTTTAATTTATGGCAAGCTAATAATGTACAGTGATAAATGCGTGTACGTATTATTTCTCTATTTCTCTATTTCTTTCTTTCTTTCTTTCGTTTTTTTTCCTCTGCTTTTGTTTTTGTCTTTCTGTCTGTTTGTCTATTTATTTATTTATTCATTCTTTCATTCATTGATATGCGTTTCGTTTCTCTTCTCTTTTCGCTTCCCTGTTTTCTTTTCCAGTACCTGTATTTTTTTTTTAGTTCTTTCTTCATATTATCCTTTTTTCTTTTTAATTTCCTTCACCCAGGGCATCTCTTTCTCCCTCCTCCTCATCTAATTCGTCAGACAACAAAATGAAGAATATCAGAGAGAGAGAGAGAGAGAGAGAGAGAGAGAGAGAGAGAGAGAGAGAGAGAGAGAGAGAGAGAGAGAGAGAGAGAAAACACATCCGGCGTATTTTTCGTACAATCCCGCGACATAAAATCCACAAAATATACTAGTGAAAAATGTAAAGCATATATGTATGTATAAAAAAAAAGGGGGTGTCCATGAAATATTGCAAAATCTTTCCCACCTTCGTGATAATATTTCCTGTCGCAGCATTTTCACCATTAACTATTGAATCACTAACGGTCGCCCCTTTACATACATACTGTCTCTTTAAATACTGTTCCTTTAACGTTATGTCCTTTATTCTCTTCACTGCTAGTCGCCCCTTTAAATATTGTCTCTTTAGCGATTGAATCATTAGCAGTTGTCTCTTTAAATGCTGTCCCTTCAGGTTCCTTTAGTAGCACAGCATGTCTTTGATTCTGCTCACCACTAACTCTTGAATCACAAAGAGACGTCCCTTTAAACATTGTCTTTCATATATTCTCTTGAGCCACTTCGGTACCACGGCATCTCTTAAATTCAGTCTGGGTATCATTAAAGGAGTGCTACATTACGAGCGTTGTATTACGATATTCGATTTTTTTCTTTTTTCGAATCATTGTCAACTTTTGAATCACTAATAGACGCTCCTTTGAAAATAGCCTCTTTAAACGATGCTGTCTTTAACTCCTGTACTAATTCTCTGTTTCTCTCATCAGTGGTGTTATGTTGCCTTCTTTATTTCCTTCTTTTTTTCTTTTCTTCTTTTATTCTTCCTGTGTTTTCGTTTCTTTCTTTCTGTCTGTCTGTCTGTCTGTCTGTCTGTCTGTCTGTCTGTCTGTCTGTCTGTCTGTCTGTCTTTCCATCCGGGTATCACGAAATTGTATTAAGGTCTTTGTGAATATATTTTGTAATGAAGAGATTAACTTTTTTATTATTAGATTATTTCTCTCATAATCACCTACAATGTTTTACGTGGTCATTCTTGTGCTACAGTCTTCTCATATTTCTGTAGTTCGGACAAAATTAATATTTTTTCCGTCTTATTATTTTTTTCGTGTGTCAGTGTAATCAATACCTTGCAGTGCCGTGAATGTTGCAATAGAACCATGACAGTGAAAATATTAAATGTTGCTGCTAACTACTTATCCATTAGGTTACTATCATTATTTACTCTCTTCTGACTAATAACTAGTGAGTATGAATGGGAGTGAGAGTGAATGGGAGAGTCCTTCGACTGAAGTGGCCTCGCAAGCTTAATGGAATGCTGTGGTGCAAGTTTAGCCCCTAGAATCCGAGTGGCCAGTCGGGGCATATCAGAATAGCCTCTCGTTTGTTAGAAATGTATGAAACTGTATTCGCGGTCACTGCAGGTTGGTTGCATCACCGTACTCTGGCAACCCACGCGTCAACACTGTTTGAACCCGTGCCTGCAATACGTTTTAGGAATGTTTATTGCTATTTTTAGTACTATATACAGGCAGCACTGTCGAATACCGGTAAATATAATTAATTTTGAGCTTCAGATGATAAAAATGGTAAATGTTGCCTGCATGTATTACAGAGTGACAAATATTCCTAAAGCGTACCTCACGCATGTGTTGTAACGACGCTTTGCTGACGAGTATGTTGCCAGCACGACGATTGTAGTTTCATGTGTTTCTGAATTAAAAGAGACTGTTTTCATAATAATTTTTAAAGCGAGGATGTTGCTGGGCAGAATACATAGGTGAATTTTACGACAACACCCATAAATCTTTATAATCACCATCAAATCAAAGCTCATATATTAGTATTAAGGTTACTGGATTTAGAAGATTGAAATATGATCAAGAAAAAAAATATATTGGAAGCTGTAGAAAACCATTAGGCCTACACGTGGCAATCCCTGTTAAAAAAAAAAGTATGCCTACATATCTCCGCTATCATCGTCATCCATAAATCTGGCAGTCCCTGTACAAAAAAAAAAAAAAATGGCTACATATTTCCACCTATCATCCTCATCCATAAATTTATCAGGTCTTTTAAAACCTCCTTATTGCAAGACACCAGTGACGGCGAAAAGGTATTGGTAATCGAATACTTGAAACCTTATAATGCCTCTATTTATATTCCGATTCCGCAAAAAAAAAAAATAAATAAATAAATAAATAAGTAAATAAATAGAAAAAAAAAAATCGGAGGTTGTTGAATATAAAGTAAGAAGTGGCATTATTATCACTGGCGGTCAAGCAAGTAAAAGTAAATACTGTCTAAAGGAGAGAGAGAGAGAGAGAGAGAGAGAGAGAGAGAGAGAGAGAGAGAGAGAGAGAGAGAGAGAGAGAGAGAGAGAGAGAGAGAGAGAGAGAGAGAGTAGTGTCTTCCCAATATTCCTTCCATCAGCGAGGTATTTTAGCACCAAATGATATCCTGCCAAAATATTCCTTATGACAAAATTCAACCAACTTGTTTTTATACATTTTAACATTACAGATTTTCATCGACAGCGAGAGAGAGAGAGAGAGAGAGAGAGAGAGAGAGAGAGAGAGAGAGAGAGAGAGAGAGAGAGAGAGAGAGAGAGAGAGAGAGAGAGAATCAGTGGCAGAGAGAGAAATCAGTGACAGGGATATTATGGATTAGGTGCACCGGAGAGCGAGAGAGAGAGAGAGAGAGAGAGAGAGAGAGAGAGAGAGAGAGAGAGAGAGAGAGAGAGAGAGAGAGAGAGAGAGAGAGAGAGAGAGAGAGAGAGAGCATTTTGCATTCATTTCAGGCGGCACCCAATATTACTGCACGTAGAGGCGAACACAAACTTGCCTGCACGTGAATACTGAGCCAAGGGAAGCGTCCCCCAAGTTGACACATTTACGTTTATTATTCATATTTTTACGCTCCTTCCAGTAAAGAGAGAGGCGAAAAAGTGGGTTCATACCGTTAACTGGAGTAGAATAACAAGAGAGAGAGAGAGAGAGAGAGAGAGAGAGAGAGAGAGAGAGAGAGAGAGAGAGAGAGAGAGAGAGAGAGAGAGAGAGAGAGAGAGAATAATTAGATGAAGGCTATTTTTATAAGTTAATGAAAGAATGTTAACTAATATAGATAAGAATTACTGAATATATATGGAGATGAATAGGTAAATTAATAGATAAATTGCTAGATAAATGCATGAATAAATATTAAAGAAGATAGATTATATGCTTTTGTTCAGTTCATAAATATTTTTCTCCTTTCTTCTTTACTGTTTATCTTCCTCTCCTCCTCTCTCTCTCTCTCTCTCTCTCTCTCTCTCTCTCTCTCTCTCTCTCTCTCTCTCTCTCTCTCTCTCTCTCTCTCTCTCTCTCTCTCTCATCCTTCTTTTCTTCTTCCTTTCTCTTTCCCATTCTTTCTTTCTTTTTCTCTTCCTTCCTATTTATCTTTCCACTCTCTCTCTCTCTCTCTCTCTCTCTCTCTCTCTCTCTCTCTCTCTCTCTCTCTCTCTCTCTCTCTCTCTCTCTCTCTCTCTCTCTCTCTCTCTCTCTCTCTCTCTCTCTCATCCTTCTTCCCTTCTTCCTTTCTCTTTCCCATTCTTTCTTTCTTTTTCTCTTCCTTCCTATTTATCTTTCCACTCCTTCTTTCTCTTCTCTCTCCTATTTTATCTCTCTTTTTGCTTCCTCCTCCTCCTCTTCCTCTTGTTCTCTCTTCCTCTTTCTTTTTCTCTCCCTTTTCTTGCTCTTCTTTCCTCTCTCTGTTCTTAGTCTCTTTTCCTCACTCTCCTTTTTTTTCCAAATCTTCTCCTTTTTCCCTTCTCCGAATTTGTCACTCCCTCCTTTCTTTTCCTCTTTCTTTCTCTCGTCCCTCCCTTCCTCCCCCCTCCCTCCCTCCCTCCCTCCCTTCCTTCACATCTCTTCTCTGTACATAAGAGCGAGAGTGAACAAGCGAGCCAGCCAGGGAACCATTGTACTGTACCAGCCAGCTAGCCTATACGCGGCGGACTAGCACAGAGTATGTAAATCCATTTATTATTATTATTCCGTGGTATTAGCGAGGCTGGCGCTCCACCGGGTGTTGACGGAAGGCGAGACAGATAGCGGTGCGCATCCACGTGACGTGTAGCGGCATATTTCTGCGTTACTGATGCAAATGGCTGTCATCCACTCCATGCGAGAGTCATTTATTATTTATTGCCCTCTTTTTTTCTGTGTGTGTGTGTGCTGGTGTGTATGTGTGCTGGGGGTGGAGGGAGAGAGGGAGAGGGAGAGGAGATAGGGATGGGAGGTGGAGGGAGGTATGGAAAGAGGATGAGATGGTGGAGGGGGATGAGGGGGAGAGAGAGAGAGAGAGAGAGAGAGAGAGAGAGAGAGAGAGAGAGAGAGAGAGAGAGAGAGAGAGAGAGAGAGAGAGTTTATCTTTGATTTTTCTTTGATTTTTTTCTGATCTTCATTTATTTATTGTGTGTGTGTGTGTGTGTGTGTGTGTGTGTGTGTGTGTGTGTGTGTGTGTGTGTGTGTGTGTGTGTTGTTCCTGCACTGTTCTGTTACTGAATCCTTTCCATACATTTTTTGTTCACTTGTTTCTCCGTGCACTAATTACATTCCTTTTTCTCTTTTATATAGTGCGTGCTAGTCTTCCCTTACGTATTGTTATTCTCTATCTTCCCGTGTATTGTGCACCTCACGTATACAACAGTTCCGTACAGTATCAACACCGCAGTATTTCATGAACAAAGCTCTTATTGAATTTCAGCCGCTTGATGTACATAACTGGTGTATATTTTTGTATATATGTAACTCTCACGATGTCTTACCAATGCAGAAAGTTACATTAGTACAGTCCATTTCTTGTTAATATTTTCGTGACCCCCCCAAAAAAAATGAATAAGAAATATTTTCTATTTACCTCACTTGGACTTTTTTTTCTTTCCCTCTGCCTCCCTTTCCCTCTCCTTTCTTTTTTGAACAGCATAATCTCTTTAAGGAATATTAAGGCTGAGCTTTCTGAACTTTCTCTTTCGCAAAATGTCATCATCACTTTGCGTAATAAGAAGGAAGTAAGGAAGGAGGAAGAAGAGAAGGAGGCGGAGAGGGGGGCAGTGGTGGTGGTGGTGGTGGTGGAGGAGAAGGAAGTGATGGTGGCGGTTGTGGTAATGGTGGTGGGGTGGGGGAGAGTAGTAGGAGGAAGAGGAAAAGGAAGAGGAAGAAGAAAAAGGAGAAATAGACGAGGAAGAGAAAAGGGAAGAGGAGGAGGAGGAGAGGAAAAAGAAGAAGAATAAGAAGAAAAGCAACAAGAACAAGAACAATAGCAACAAACAAGAAACACAGCACCTCCCTTAAAAAAAAGAAAAAAAAACAGAAAAGAAAAAGAATGAGAAGAAAAAGAAGAAAACTCCATTGCTTCTTTTACCTTTTTTTCTATTAACACATTGGGCACAGCAACCAACAACCACACGGTAACAGCAACGAGAGAGAGAGAGAGAGAGAAAGGACACAAACTCACCAGCACACCAGGCACAATTTCTATACACCACCAGAGTACACAGGCCTGCAAAAAAATGAGTGGGTCTGTGCGGCGTTGACGCGAATGCTGTCATGACAACCCGCATGCTGCCTGAATGTGGGTGAATGCAGGGCACCCAAATGTCTCACGTGACCGCTAGCCGTCCCTACTTCTATTTCTTCCGTCCCCCTAGTCCTCCCGCCCAACATTCCTCCCCAGTTCCCAGTTCTTTCCGCCCTACAGTCCTCCCCACTTCCCATGTCCTGCCGCTCTCAAAATCCTCCTGTTCTTCTGTCCTTTCGCCCTCCAGTCTTCCCGTCCTCTTGTCCTCTCGCTCATTAAGTCCTCCCGTCTTCAGGCCATCCTACCATACAGGTCCTCCAGTCCTTCAGGTCCTCCCGCCATTCAGGTCCTTCCGCCCTCCAGTCCTCCCGCTTCCCATGTCCTTCCGTCTTCATGCCATCCCGCCATCCAGGTCCTCCCGCCTTTCAGGTCCTCCGGTACTCCAGGTCCTTCCGCCACCAAGGTCTTTCCGGTATCCAGGTCCTCCCGTCCCCAGGTCTTTTCCGCCTTCATGTCCTCCCGTCCCCACATGTCCTCCAGTCCCACCACCCCCCAAGGTTCTCCCGCCCTGCACAGCTACGGCTACACTCACATTGGTGCCCTTTCGTTCTCTTTAGGTCTCGTACAGTCAAGCCTCTACCTCATTCTCTTTATTCTCTCTCTCTCTCTCTCTCTCTCTCTCTCTCTCTCTCTCTCTCTCTCTCTCTCTCTCTCTCTCTCTCTCTCTCTCTCTCTCTCTCTCTCCTTCGGTCCTTCCATGACCTTAAACGTTTAAATTTGTTTGTATCTTCCTTCTTTTCCTTCCTTCACGATTGCACATTTACTCATCCACCCATCTGTAGTAACCATCCCATACCTCCTCCCCTCGACCTCATCTCTCCACCATTCCGCCATCCTGTCAGCATCCCATTCCCACGTGACCTAGATAAAATAAACAATGACAAAGTGTTAAAACTCAGTCGAGGTAAAAAAAAATTTGTGTCGTGATAATCTGAACTGTTTAGCCAATAATGACCTCAGGGACTCTTATATTCAGGGAGGGAGCGAAGAGATGAGCTGGGGAGAGGGGAGCTGGCTGGAGGAGAGGGGAGGCGATTTATGAGGGAAATGTACGAGAGGGGTGTTGTGAGGACTGTGATGAGGGGAGTGGAGGATGTAGATACAGAGAGAGAGAGAGAGAGAGAGAGAGAGAGAGAGAGAGAGAGAGAGAGAGAGAGAGAGAGAGAGAGAGAGAGAGAGAGAGAGAGAGAGAGAGAGAGAATCGATGTGTATGTGTTTTGAGTTCCTGTGTGTATGTGTGTGTGTGTGTGTGTGTGTGTGTGTGTGTGTGTGTGTGTGTGTGTGTGTTTAAATCTGCATGCTTCCATCCGATACAGAAAAATTCTCTCTCTCTCTCTCTCTCTCTCTCTCTCTCTCTCTCTCTCTCTCTCTCTCTCTCTCTCTCTCTCTCTCTCTCTCTCTCTCTCTCTCTCTGAAGCATATACAAACTCAAATAATTCCTCTTGTTATTGTTGTCGTTGTTGTCGTTATTGCCATCGTCATTGCAAACCTTCACTAACCATTCGCTACTGGTGGAACCTTACTCTGTTACCCACTACTCGGCCCCCTCCACGGCTCCCACTCTACTGTATTTACCCGCATAATATTTACCGGCCCAAAATAAAAGCAGACAGGTCATCATCGGGTCTTGCAGTACAAAGCCCCGCCTACCGTGACGACCTCCGCTACGCCCACGCTGTTTGAACGTAATCTATATGCAAATTAACCAAGTAGTACATGCTGGTGATAGAGGAGGAGGTGGTAGTGGCGGTGCAGGGGAGGGAGGAGAGGGAGGGTGTACAAGCGTGAACACACATCACACCCCCATCCCCTCCCACGATCAGTCCATTCATTTAACTGCAATTATTGGTGTCAGAGAGAGTAGGGAGGATTCTATAGGCATGCGACAGGGCAGTGGTGGTGGTGGTAGTGGTAGTGGTGAGAGGGGCGTGTACAAGCATGAACACACTTCACACCTTCCCCCCTCACTCCCTCTTCCACTGCAATTATTGGTGTCCGGAACTGGGAAGCGTGGCAGGTTAAACAGGGAAGGTATGGAAGTTTCTGTAGGAGTGTGACAGGGCGTGGTGGTGGTGGTGGTGGTGGTGGTGGTGGTGGAATATAGAGTAACATGAAAGTTTTCCGTGTGGGGAGGCCAGGAATGCACTGTGGTGGACTGCAGTCTTATGGGTCACTGTATTGCATGCGACTGCGTTTTCTGCCCCTTGGCCACGCTGGTGTTTTTGGCTCGGATGGGGGCACACTGCGTCACTCCGGCTGCGTCCCTCCCCCGCATCCCGCTATATAGGTAGGTCGGGTGTTCCTCTGCCCTTTCCCTGTATCGTTGTATCCCTGTAGCGAGACACACATGAAGAACCGCCTCCTGTTTTATATGTAGACTGCGTCCCTTTGCCTCTCCCTGTATCACACACATGAAAACCTCCTCCACATTCTGCTCTATATACGTAGGCTTTGTCCCTGTATCCCTGTATCGCTGTATCCCTGTAGCAAGGCACACCAGCTCCACCTCCTGTTCTATACGTAGGCTGTGTGTCCCTCCGCCCTTCCCTGTATCTCTGTATCCCTGTAGCGTAGCACACATGAAGAAGCGCGCTTTATTATTCACGGGATGAGACTCCCTCGGATCTTTTATGAGGTGATTACTGTTGCGTCTGTTTACACATTACTTATATACGTATTTACCGCCTGAGTGCTTCAACAGGCGGCCGTGGCTTGGTGTGGTGTGGTGGAGTGTTACGTGGTGTGGGGCGGTATGGCTTACTGGCTTGTCTTTTCAGCCTTGCCTCTGCCTCACTGACGGCTGGTGAAGGCTGGTGACGGCTGCCTCTCTCTCTCTCTCTCTCTCTCTGCACTTTTCCCTAAGCATTGTAATAGTTGTACATTAACCATATTGTTCAGACAAAGGCCCGTAATGAATATGACGGGCGGCGGGACAAAAGTGGGGGAGGTCCTACACCCGCTGATCCCCTGACCACCCCCTGACCCTCCGCCACCACCACCACCACCACCAGGATTCAGGGAGACGAGGAGAGGAAGGAGAAGGTCTGGGAGGAGGAGAAGGTTTAGCATTATACTCGAGATTTCCTTTTTTCTTCTTTTTTTTTTTTTTTAAGGGATATGACAAGATCTCTCCAGGCGGGATCTCTGGACAAGCCGTGAGGGGAGTCCAGTCTTTTGTTGGTGCACGTGACTGTCCGCCGCTGGTGAAAGGTCAGGTCGGGACGCTATTATGTTTGTGTGTCACTGAGTGTGTGTGTGTGTGTACGTAATGACGTGTCCTGCTGGGGTAGGAGGGAGAGGAGGGAGGTGGGGTGTCAGGGAGGACTCTCAGCTTGAACGTATTGAAGTCTATTGACACAGCACGCAGAGCCCTCACGTCCTGTTGCTCGGGGTGGCAGCAGGTGTGTATTGCAGGTGTGTCTTGCCCGCGTTGCTTCAGCTTGTCTTCCGGGTTTTCCTTACTGTTCTAGTCACTGGATGTATAAAGACCCTGGAAAACTATGTTAGGACCTGAATCGTTAGGGCGTGCGGTCTGTAGGTGAACACTACAGAAAATTCTGTGACTGGATGTGTAAAGACCCAAAAAAATTGTCTTGGGATTTGAATGGTTTGCTCTTGTCTGTAGATGAGTGCGACACAAAGTACTACAAAAGAAATAGACTAACAAAAAGTTTAGTGTCAAGTTATTGATTGAAATTCTAGTTTGTTTGTTGGTTTGTTTCCCCTCAGGATGGCAGAGACTCATGTGGGATGATCTCCGGACGCAGGCACGAGGTGCAGGAGCCAGACGCCTAAAGTTGCGTTACAGCGTGAAAGAATTTGTTGTGATGACTCAACCCTTCCCTTCCGCGTGTCCCTCGAGAGTCATTTAAGTAATTTTATTGACGATTTCCACGGTGGCCGCTGCAATGCATCTTTCACTGTGGCCTGAGTTGAGGTGGTGGTAGTGGTGGTGGTGGTGGTGGTAGTGCTGATGGTGTTGGTGTTGGTGGTGGTGGAACGTGAGCCAGGCAGACTTAGCACCTCCACGGCCAAGCCATCAACAACACACGCACGCCGATAACGGGTTTTAAAGCCTGTGTTACATACGGCCGAGGCGAAAACCAATCAAAACAAAAAATAATACAATATTCAGTGCGAAGAATGGTAAATATCCAGGATTTTTCCGGTATTTTAACATTTACGGAGCGTGGTGTTATTTAGCCGGCGCCCCCAAAATAATAATTGCATACAAAATAAATTAACTTTGGTCCGGCCGGCAGCAGCAGCAGCAGCAGCAACAGCAGCATATACTGGTCCGTCACGTGGCCCCAGCAGCGCCGCGGGGTGAGCTGCGGTACGTGGCGTGGTGGCGGCAATTAGGTTAGATGCAATCTACATAAAAATCCACATCAGAGGTCGAGATGACAGATTCACCTCACATCCGGCGTCGCGAGCTTCCTTCGTACACGTCTGTCTACCTACATAACGTAGACTCTCAATATACCGTATGTAAAAGAAGATCCCTCAACTGTTACTTCCCCTCATGAACACAATCCAAGCCATCGTCTGACAACAGGCAGTGCACGCAACATCAGGCTCTCAAGTTTTAGGTAAACCTTTTTCAGACTACATACCTTATAGGGCATGACATCTTCAGTGTGCCTTTATATATATATATATATATATATATATATATATATATATATATATATATATATATATATATATATATATATATATATATATATATATATATATATATATATATACCATTTTGCTGCCTCAAGCTAAAACTCGTCTTACATAAAAGAAGAAGAAAAAAAAGCTCATCGTTAC
>NC_087153.1:11820000-11825000 GCF_035594125.1 Scylla paramamosain
TTAATTAATGAAGTGTTGTCGAGGGTCTAACAAATGATGGTGACCCTTCTCTCTCTCTCTCTCTCTCTCTCTCTCTCTCTCTCTCTCTCTCTCTCTCTCTCTCTCTCTCTCTCTCTCTCTCT
Source organism: Scylla paramamosain (assembly GCF_035594125.1). Lineage (NCBI taxonomy): Eukaryota > Metazoa > Arthropoda > Malacostraca > Decapoda > Portunidae > Scylla > Scylla paramamosain. The sequence continues at coordinate 11,820,123 of NC_087153.1, forward strand.
CTCTCTCTCTTTCAAAGCCGCAGGAGTCTGAGTGAAGGAAGCGAGGGGAGGGAGGGGCAAAGAGGAAGGAAGGGAGGAAAAGGATAAGAGAGTGGGAGGGAAATAAATGGAGGAGAGGGAGGGAGAAGGGAGAGTGAGGGAGAGAGCGAGGCAGAGAAGTGCGATTGGATCTAGTCAGAGAGAGAGAGAGAGAGAGAGAGAGAGAGAGAGAGAGAGAGAGAGAGAGAGAGAGAGGTCGCCTTAGGGGAGGGAAGAGGGAACAATGTTAGGAAGAAAACGGAGTGACGTCGCGAGCTTGCACAAGTCCTCTCTCTCTCTCTCTCTCTCTCTCTCTCTCTCTCTCTCTCTCTCTCTCTCTCTCTCTCTCTCTCTCTCTCTCTCTCTTCCTGGATACTGGTAAGAGAGAGAGAGAGAGAGAGAGAGAGAGAGAGAGAGAGAGAGAGAGAGAGAGAGAGAGAGAGAGAGAGAGAGAGAGAGAGAGATGATTTAGTTTTAACAGAAAAAAAAAGTCTGCCCTATTTTAACTATTTGAGTGTCCGCAAAATGGTGATGATGGCTCTTGGTGTCCTCCTCCTCCTCCTCCTCCTCCTCCTCCTCCTCCTCCTCCTCCTCCTCCTCCTCCTCCTTTTCCTCTTCCATTTCAGCCAGACCCACGCAACATATCTTTGTTATGATTCAGTTACATTGAGGAGAGAGGCGCTAAGGTACAGGAGAAGGAGGAATAGACGAAGGAGAAGAAGAAGAAGAAGAAGAAGAAGAAGAAGAAGAAGAAGAAGAAGAAGAAGAAGAAGAAGAAGAAAGAAAAAGAAAACTAAAGTAGGCAGGTGAACAGGGAAGCAGAGAGAGAGAGAGAGAGAGAGAGAGAGAGAGAGAGAGAGAGAGAGAGAGAGAGAGAGAGAGGGTAGTGATGGTGGTGGCAGTGCAGGCGGAGGAGGAAGAGGAAGGAGGAAAAGAGAAGGGTAGTATTAATCTGCCTGGGGAGATTTATGTTCCTCTAATATAAACTTTTACCCAACGGCTCCAAAATACGTCACTTGAATTTTCTCTCCCTCCCTCCCCCCCCTCTCTCTCTCTCTCTCTCTCTCTCTCTCTCTCTCTCTCTCTCTCTCTCTCTCTCTCTCTCTCTCTCTCTCTCTCTCTCTCTCTCTCTCTCTCTCTCTCTCGTCGCTTTTATCGCAGCTACTCTACATTTCTTCTTTTTCCTGTTCCTCCTCCTCCTCCTCCTCCTCCTCCTCCTCCTCCTCCTCCTCCTCCTCCTCCTCCTCCTCCTCCTCCTCCTCCTCCTCACTCACGCCCAACATTTATCCTCTCCATCACACACCCACACTTTTCTCCCTATCGCTCATACCCCCGAGCTTCCTCCTCCTCCTCCTCCTCCTCCTCCTCCTCCTCCTCCTCCTCCTCCTCCTCCTCCTCCTCCTCCTCCTCCTCCTCTTCTTCCTCTTCTTCCTTCCCTCTCGCGCCTCACATTTTAAAAGTTTACTTCAAAATTGGAAAATATTGATGAGAGAGAGAGAGAGAGAGAGAGAGAGAGAGAGAGAGAGAGAGAGAGAGAGAGAGAGAGAGAATTGTTCATAAAGTCCAAACCGTGTTATTAATTCGACAGAAAGTGAGAGAAAAAAAAAAGAATATGCAAAAGATTCTATTGATTTTGGTTAGTTTTACAGTGTGTGTGTGTGTGTGTGTGTGTGTGTGTGTGTGGATGTGTGTGTGCCTATATGTCTGTCTCTGTCTGTCTGTCTGTCTGTCCATGTAAACCTTTCACATACCTATGACTTGAACTTCTCCCAAGAGATGACTATACAGTAGCTATCAAGAACTCCTTTAAAACTACGTATGAAAAAAAAAGAAAAAAAAAGAAAACAATACTGTGCTCCTAACTCTACAGCAACTCTTTTTCTGTTCCCTGGAGAGAGGCAATTAAGTGGATTTTTTTTCTCTTTAGTGAGACAAGAAAAGAAAGAAAAAAGTGTCAGTTTTGTTGCTGGTGGTGGTGGTGGTGATGGTGGTGGTGGTGGTGATGGTGGTGGTGGAGGGAGATAAGGCCTGAGAGTGATAGCGGGAGTCCTCCTCATTACCTCCGCTAATAATGTTACCTCGAGACCTGGAAAACACGTCCTGTTGACATTCTCTCTCTCTCTCTCTCTCTCTCTCTCTCTCTCTCTCTCTCTCTCTCTCTCTCTCTCTCTCTCTCTCTCTCTCTCTCTCTCTCTCAGTAATTATAAGCGTATCTTCACATTTCCCATCATTTCCTGCCCCTCCCTCCCGCGCATTCCGTCCTGCATTTGTCCAATCATCTAATCAATCAGCGCCTTCATTTGTACCTCCGCACCTTCCTTCCTTCCTTTCCTCTTTCCCTCTCTCCCTTCCTTATCTTTAGTTCCGCCACTTCTCCCCCATCTCTCTCCATTTCACTACCTTTTGTATTTTGTTTCCTCACTCATTTTCCCCTCTCTCGTTCATTAAACTAACGGATTTTATAATTTCCTGTTTTTTTTTCCTTTTTTTTTGTGCGTGTGTGGGTGTTTGGGTATGTGTACGTATGTTTTCTTTCCGTTTTCTTCTCTCCTCGTCTCATTTTCTGAACCTCCCAAACATTGTCTCTGGATGAATGTTGAATCACTGTCCTAATTTATTTCTCCTTCCCCCTCCACTTATCACCTCCTGCAGAGTCGCACCATTGCCGCCGCCTCTTCTCCGACCCCTCTCCTCCAGCACCTCTCCGCCACTTCCTCTTCTCTACCTCCTCTCCCACACCTCTCCTCCGCCTCCACTTCTTCACCTCCTCTCCTCCACCTTCTCTCTTCCACCTCAATTCCTTTACCTCATTTGCACCTTCGTTCTTACATTTTTTTTCCCTCCACTTCTCCACCAGCTCCTCTCCTACACCTCTCTCCCACCCCCTCTCCTCCACCTCTCCTAATGATAATAATACCAAGAACAAGAACAAGAAGAACAAAAAGAAAAAGAAGAGCGAGAAGAGCAAGGCGGGGCAGTAGCGGGAAAGGCAGGGAGGGAGGGAAGGGAGGAGGCAAGCCAGTGTTGTTGTCAGGGCGAGGGAAGGAAGAGGGTGGGGAGCTGCCAAGATGCTGATGGAAGGAGAGGAGAGAGGATGCCAGAGAGCGCAGTCGAGGTGGTGTTGAGGGATGGAGGATGTTTTTCCGATGGTGGTGATGGTGCTGGTAGTGGTGGGGGTGGTGGTGATTAGGAATGCTAGTTCTTGTTGTGGTAGGAAGGAGGAAGAAGAGGCTGAAGAAGTAAGGATGATGGTGGTGGTGGTAGTGGTGTTGGTGGTGTTGGTAGCGAGGTAGTGATGATGATGACGAGGGGAAAGGGTAAGAAGAAGTGGAAGTGGTAGTGGTGATGTTGGTAGTGCGAGGTACTGGTGGCGATGACGGGTGTTGGTTCCTATTGCAGTGGTTAGAAGAAGAAGGAAGAAGTAGAAGAAAAGAAAGAAAAGGAGAAAAAGAAAAAAAAAAGAAGATGAGGAAGGAATAAGAGTAGTGATAATGAAGACAAAGGGTGTTACTGTTACCTCTCGCTGCAATGGTGAGAAGGAAGAGTATGCGAAAGAAGAAGAAGGAAAGAAGGAAAGAGAAGAAGGAAGAAGGAGGAGGAGACTAAGCGATGTTATAGAGTTATAGAAAGGAATAGAGCGGCCATTTTCAGATCTCGCACTGGAAAGAGAGAGTGAAAAGAGGAAATGTTTTTATTGTGCGGGAGAAAAAGCGGGAGGAGGAGGAGGAGGAGGAGGAGGAGGAGGAGGAGGAGGAGGAGGAGGAGGAGGAGGAGGTGAAGAAGACGAGAATGTTTGGTTTTGTAGGGACATGTGTCTGTGTGTGTGTCAAAGAGAGAGAGAGAGAGAGAGAGAGAGAGAGAGAGAGAGAGAGAGAGAGAGAGAGAGAGAGAGAGAGAGAGAGTCAGTCTTTACCGAGGTGGAGGGCACGAAGGAGTGTATTAGTTTTGTCAGCAAAGTGGCAAACCAGGCGAGTAATGAAACGAAGAACGCAGAGACGAGGAGACGAAGGAAGGAAGGAGGGAAGGAAGGAGCGAACGAATGAAGAACCGCACAGAAAGACGAGAGGAAGATATAACGAGAGGGGAAGATAAAAAAAAGATAGAAATGACGTAAAAGAAGAAAGACCAAGGCGAGAAATGAAACGAGAAACACACACGCGAGAAGGAAGGAAGAAAGGAGGGAAGGAAGGAAGAGGGACGGATGAATAAAAAAAGGATACAGGATGGAAAAGAGAGAGGGTAAAAGAAGAAACGAAGGGTAGAAGTAGGAAGAAGAAGGAGAAGAACAAGAGAAAAAAGATATATGAAAGAAAGTGTACATAGTTTGTAAGAGGGGAAGAGAGTGTGTGTAGGAGGAAAAAGGAAAAAGAAATAGTTGAGAGAGAGAGAGAGAGAGAGAGAGAGAGAGAGAGAGAGAGAGAGAGAGAGAGAGAGAGAGAGAGAGAGAGAGAGAGAGAGAGAGAGAGAGAGAGAGAGAGAGAGAGACGGACAAACAGAGACAGAGAAAGAACATAACAGAGAGAAAGTTTTAGAGGAGAAGGAAAAAGGAAGGAAGGAGGAAGGGAGAGGAAGGAGGGAAGGAATGAAAAGTATTAGTGGTCAAGATAGAATTATGAAGCGGAAAAATGGTTGTGAAGGAAAGGTTAAGGTGTGCTTGTGGGAAGGAGGAAATGGAGACAGGCAAGGAGAAGGAGGAGGAGGGGAAGGAAGAGGAGGAGGAGGAGGAAGAAGAGATGATAATAGGTGTACGTGGCAGGAAGTTGACTGGAAGAGGAAGGGACGAGAGGGTTGATGTGGTGGAGGAAGAGAGGAGGAGCGGACGTGAGGGATAAAGTTAGAAAGAGGAGGAGGAGGAGGAGG
>NC_087153.1:11830000-11832500 GCF_035594125.1 Scylla paramamosain
AAAGATGTCATGTTTTAGTGGGGAATTTGAAGTGAAACCGTGTCCTCTTGCCCTCTGCCTCCTCCCATACTCTCGCATCCTCTCGTCCTCGCCTATTCCCGTCCTCTGCATCCTCCGGTCCTCACCTCTTTCCGTCTCCATCCCCTGCTCCTCCCGTCTTCACCTTCTCCCTTCCTCGTCTTTTCCCCTTCTCACCTCCCGTCCTCTGTTTCCTGTTGTCCTCTGCTCCTCTCTTCCTCACCTCCTCTCGCTACTAATCAACTATCACACGAGGCTCCTGACGTGACGTGAAGGGACGGCATGACATGCTTCACGTGACGCGTCTGGGAGAGTGACTTTATTTGGTATTGATCGAACCAAGAGTGTGTGTGAAGGAGAGGCGATCCTACTAGTACGTACTTTGAAGCTCCAGAAGCAACAGCAGCGTGTCGAACAAAACACTCCCGCGTCGTGCATAGTATTGATGTGTGTGTGTGTGTGTGTGTGTGTGTGTGTGTGTGTGTGTGTGTGTGTGTGTGTGTGAAAGCCTCTACTCGTATCGCATTCCAAAATAATGCAGCGGCTCGGCTCTTGAATCTGTTATAGGCTGGCTTACTTGCACGCGCGTACGTTCTGTTTGATTAACTAGAGAGAGAGAGAGAGAGAGAGAGAGAGAGAGAGAGAGAGAGAGAGAGAGAGAGAGAGAGAGAGAGCACATTCCGGCATTTGAGCATTTATTTATTGCCACTAACAAACATTACAAATAATAAGAACAGTGAATAACGATGAAAAAGAAATGTGCCTAGCCTTTTTGAACACACGCACACACGCGCACACAGACACACACGCACACGCACACGCACACACACACACACACACACACACACACACACACACACACACACACACACACACACACACACACAGAGAGAGAGAGAGAGAGAGAGAGAGAGAGAGAGAGAGAGAGAGAGAGAGAGAGAGAGAGAGAGAGAGAGAGAGATGCTATAAAAGAAATTAATGTACAGCTTCCCAATTGCAGCCAGCGCGGGGGCGGGGTGTGGACTCGTAAATACTCATCTTCCCGCCGCCGCCACGGAGTCTCAACCGCCGGTAAATAATGAGACTGTAAAGAATTGTCTAGGGAAAGGCTGGCAGTTTGACGTGATCCGGCTGTTTAAAATTGCTAAATCACCCGGAAAATTGACGGATAAGATGAAGAGAGAGAGAGAGAGAGAGAGAGAGAGAGAGAGAGAGAGAGAGAGAGAGAGAGAGAGAGAGAGAGAGAGAGAGACTATAACACCTATCACACCTATCACCGGTATCGCAAGTCAGTCTTTTATCTCTCCATGAGGTTACACTGCGTTCCTTCCTCCCACTGGTCGGTGCTCGGGTCCTTCGCTGGTGTGTGTCAAGCGGTGACCTGAGCATGAGAATTCCCCGCACGTGCGCCGCCCTCAACGCTCCGAAAAGGCGGGAGGAAGCATCGGGTGGCGGAGGGCGTGAGTTGCGTGTGGATGCGAGACTTCTCCCAGCACAAGTTGTTGAGGTTTTCATCTAGCCCTTCTATAATGTATACAGGATAGGAGTTAGTTTCTTTTTACTTTTCTCTTTAGCTTTATTATCTTTGTTTGGAGAGGGAGGAGGAGGAGGAGGAGGCGGCATCGGGTAGACAGAATCGTGAGTTGTGTTTAGGATGTGACTCACTACAGAAATTATTGAGGTTTTTCATCGAGTCTTTCTACGTATATGTACACAAGGTAGAAGTTAGTGTTCTTGTTTATATTCGCTTTGTTTTGAGAAAGGAAGGAGCATCGGATGGAGGGCTGTGGGTTGTGTGTTGATCTAAGGCTCACCACACGAGTTGTTTAGTTTTTTTTTTTTTTTATGTATTCTTATATATGTGTACAAGATAGTTTTTTTTTCCTTCTTTTTCTTTTAGCTTGATTTTCTTTGTCTGGAGAGGGAGGACGTATCAGATGGCGGGCGTCGTGAGTTGTGTGTGGATCTGAGACGCGCAGCATAAGTTGTTGAGGTTTTTCATATAATTCCATATTTATACAGTATGAAAGTTCTTCCATCTTTATTTACAGTTTAGAGAGGAAGGAAGCATCGGGTAGCGAGGACTGCGAGTTGGGTGCGGATCAGACTCACTATAGAAGTTATTGTGGTTTTTCATGTAGGCGGGATTCTACATGTATATAAAAGTTAGTTTTCTTCTATTCCGTTTGGAGAGGTGGACTGCTCCACCTTGAGACTCGGCTAAAGCGTGAATTCCGGAGAGGTGTAGGACGTCCCAGACACATTTTTTACCCTGACGCATAACTAATGGGACAAGAAGAACGTACTGTATGTTAGCGGCGTGACATACTTTACACCTCCCCTGCAAACACGACAATGCTCCCAGTGCTTGGCTGCCTCAAGGCCGTGTTTGGCGTGACGGCGGGAGGAACATGACTGTGGTGCACAAGTGAGTGTTTCGTGTAAGTACCGGGGCGGGCTCCAGGCTTCAGGCTTCAGGCGG
>NC_087153.1:11842500-11857500 GCF_035594125.1 Scylla paramamosain
TGGTGTTCGCACTCACACACACACACACACACACACACACACACACACACACACACACACACACACACACACACACACACACACACACACACACACACACACACACACACACACAACTTAAGCTTCAAAAGTCTATTAGGCATTTAGATTCGCTTCCCTATTAATTTTCTTCTCCTCGTAAAGTGCAGGCGGCTCGCGTGATGTGCCTCGTCCCTTGTGCATCTGACCGTCCTCTGCACCTCCTCCTTATCTCGTATCTTCTGGGAACGCCTTTTTTATGAACACTTTTGAGAACTCGTATTAAAGTCGAAGGGAATAGCATCACAACTTTCCTCATTGCCTCATTGCTTCTTCGGAGGGAGGAGAAAAAGAAAAAAAAACGTGAAAAGTGAGTTGAAGTTAAATGGTTTCGATGCGATTTCAGTTTAATGAGTCTTTCCTTGAGGGATTGTCCATCTTGGTGTGCTGGTGTGGCGGCGCTGTGCTGCTGTGTCCACCCTGTGTTGTTGTGTTGTGTGTGTGTGTGTATTGTGCTGTTTTGGCTTTTTGTTTTGGTAAGTGGGAATAGGTAGGCATGTTTTATACAAGGACTGCCACTTGTAGATCTGATGGCTTCTTGCAGCTTATCTTAATGATGTTCTTGTGTTTGTTCATGTGTTATTTAATCGTTTCCTTACGTCTTGATGGCTTTTTGTAACCTTCCTTGTTTTCTTACGTTCATATGTTCTTGTGTTTGTTCTTGTGAAATCTTATTGCTTGTTTTCTCGCGCCCTTACGTTATTTTTCCTTTTTGTTCAGAACATTACATGAAGTCTGCAAGTCAGTAACAAGCAGTGTGTCTCTGGTGCTTGGCGTGCCTCTACAAAGCTGAGGTGAGGAATTTTACAGTTTCTTTTGTCTCATATTATAGAAGAAGAATGACAGAAGATGAAGTATTAAAATAATGAACTGATTAACTAGCATAACAATCTGATTTACTACCATAACAAACTGATTTACTGGTATAGCAAATTGAATTACTATTGTAACAAGGTGATTTACTGGGAAAAATAACTAATTTACTGGTACAACAAACATATTTACTGGTGCAACAAACTGATTTACTGGTGCAACAAACATATTTACTGGTATAACAAACTGAACTAATGATATAACAAGCTAACAAACCAGTACCAATACTTTCTATAATTCTCCTTCTACTGGTCACCAAATCAACAATCACTGCTACTCACCCCAACTTATTTTTCACATATTCCAACTCGATATGGAGAGAGAGAGCGAGGAAGGAAGGAAGGAAGGAAGGAAGAAGAAGAAGGGAGAGGAAGGGAGGAAGGGCAAGGTTAAGTTCATCTCAGGCCACCAATAGCGTTCACTGTGCCATTGCTTTTAGTGGCGTTCAGGGGTTTTAGTAACGCTTGGGGCTACTCCATGCTTCCCGCAGACGTGACCCCCATCCTCTCTCTCTCTCTCTCTCTCTCTCTCTCTCTCTCTCTCTCTCTCTCTCTCTCTCTCTCTCTCTCTCTCTCTCTCTCTCTCTCACCACAGTCAGCTCGGGACGTTAATAAAGGTTAAATAATTACTTTTTCCGCGCCAGGCCTCCGAGTTTTCGTATTATGTCCCATCTCTCTCTCTCTCTCTCTCTCTCTCTCTCTCTCTCTCTCTCTCTCTCTCTCTCTCTCTCTCTCTCTCTCTCTCTCTCTCGTCCGGGTGACCTGATTCCTGATTCCTTTCGAAAATTTCTCTTCTCTTTTCTCTTTTTTTCGTATTTTTTTGTGTGATTCATTCTCTTTTTTTTTGTATTTTTGCACACACACACACACACACACACACTCTCTCTCTCTCTCTCTCTCTCTCTCTCTCTCTCTCTCTCTCTCTCTCTCTCTCTCTCTCTCTCTCTCTCTCTCTCTCTCTCTCTCTCTCTCTCTCTCTCTCTCTCTCTCTCTCTCTCTCTCTCTCTCTCTCGTGATAAAGATTTGTGGATTTGATAGTTTTGTGTGCATTTTATTATTGTTACGATATGTATGTAATAAAATATCTATCTATCTGTCTATCTATCTGTCTATCTATCTATCTATCTGTATCTATCAATCTCTCCACCTATTTATATATCTATCTATCCATTTATCTATCCATCAATCTATCCATATATCTGTCTATCTATCTATCTATCTATCTATCTATCTATCTATCTATCTATCTATCTATCTATCTATCTATCTATCCTTCTATCTATCTAAGTATTTATGTATGTATGTATGTATGTATGTATGTATGTATGTATGTATGTTTGATGAATTATGTTAATTTCTTAGAGACTCTTAAATGGCTTTGTGTATTCTAATGAGGTCCATATAAGAGCTCAATGGGCCTAGAAACTTACAAACTGATATATATAACATCAAAAAGTGTATTTATTCCACAGAGAAGCGATAAATTAAACGAAATAAAAAAATAATTCTCTCTCTCTCTCTCTCTCTCTCTCTCTCTCTCTCTCTCTCTCTCTCTCTCTCTCTCTCTCTCTCTCTCTCTCTCTCTCTCTCTCTCTCTCTCTCTCTCTCTCTCTCTCTCACACACACCTTTCCTCACCGAGACTCAGGTGTGTCAGGAACCGATAATGCTCACTATTGGGTTTCCTTCTCGTACTTCCTAGACGCTCATTTCGCCCCACCATGTGTGTGTGTGTGTGTGTGTGTGTGTGTGTGTGTGTGTGTGTGTGTGTGTGTGTGTGTGTGTGTTTGTGTGTGTGTGTTCCTGTGTCAATATTTAAACCATAGCAGATTAGATTGTACGTTCAACCATTTTCTTTCTTTCAACTACATCTTAAGAATACTTAAGATGTAAGATAAAAAAAAATAATAATAATGATAATAATGATAATATAGAAAAGAAAGCTTACAGTTATGCAGTTCTCACCTCAATGCCAAACATAACCAGAATATAATAGAATGCCACGTGTAGGCCTGGTGGCTTTTTGCAGCATCCCTTACTTTTTATGTACTTATGTTTTTAATATTGCTTCAGGTCAAAGAGTTGTGTGTCGAGGTAATCACCGGAGATTGGCTGAGGGGGAAAAAAAAAAGAGGTGTTCTCAATATTTCATCTTCCCATCCATTATCATTTGTAGAATAGACTGCGTAATCTTCTATTTGCAAATCACGGATGAGGAGATTAAAAAAGAGTCATTATGAAAGTGGCTTATTGTTTTATTACTGTTTATACTTATGTTCTTATTGTCTAATGAAGGAGAACGCCCTCACAATGAATTCAATGGTGTTTCCCGGAGGCAGGTGTGAAATGGGGGGAGGGAGAGGCTTTAGTTTGATCGGATTAAGTACTTAGCTGGTGTGTCAATCGCCGGCTTTGTGTGGGGAACACCGGGGCATCATTATCTGACCGCATATCAAGCATAGATACTTCATTGGCTGAGAGAACAATGGATCACGCTCTTAAACCTTTCATCGTTTCATTTCGAGAACTTAAAAGCTGTTGCGATTTTCTATGTCACTGACGAGGCTGGACAAAATCATGAACGAATACATCAGACACAATATATGCACGCCGGTTGGGAACAAAGTTAGAGAGGCGAGACTGAGATGGTTTAGGCGTGTCAGGAACAGAGATGAGGAGTATGTTAGGAGGAGGATGCTGGGGATGGGTCCAGCAGGCGGGAGAAAGAGAGGAGTACCTAGCAATGTTTATGGATGCAGTGATCACGATGCTAATATACCGTCATATTAATCCCTTTGACTGCCAGTTAGACAACACTTATTTTGAATAACCCTAGATTTTACTGAGCAGAAATAAAGCTGAGCTGTTTCATCACTCCCGATGCTATCAAAGTGTTTTTCTAATCATACACTTCACTTGTAATCTTTCACTACAACATTTCATCATGGTTGACGGGACCCATAGCAAAAATTGAAGTTTTTTGTAGTACGAGGAAAGGAAAAAAAAAAAAGATCAACGAAGACCCAGAAGATGAAAAACTCATAAACTTGCACTACAATATTTCATTATGCTTGACGGGACTCATCGAAAAAATTGAAGTTTTTAGCTCGAGAAAACTCCTCCCCCCCAAAAAAATAAATACAACGAAAAACCCCGAAGATGAAATACCAGGACATGTGAACCCCGTCAGTTTGCCTTCTGAAAGCTTCCCAGCTGCCCATTATCGACTCACGCGTGAAGGAGGTTGAGCAAATAGGGACATAGTGCGCCATCTGCTGCCTGCGCCTGGACTCCACCAAGGCTGCAGGCTGGCGGACGGCGCGCTAACCCCCACACCAAGGAGGCACTCAAACTGCCGGCCTCAGCTTCATCTGGTGTTATTGCGTGTGCCTGCCTGGTGTGCTGGTGTGTTCATGGCCGCGCTACACCACCCACTACACCCACTCCTCGCCTTACTGTGTGTGCGCGCGTGCTTAATTAATAGTAATGTCTGTTTGTCTGCCTGCCTGTCTTATCTGCTTTTTTTTTCTGTCTCCGTCTGTCTGTTTGTTGTCAATTTGCTTTTCTGTCTCCATTTTTCTCTCTGTCTGTCTGTTTGTTTATCTCTCTCTCTCTCTCTCTCTCTCTCTCTCTCTCTCTCTCTCTCTCTCTCTCTCTCTCTCTCTCTCTCTCTCTCTCTCTCTCTCTCTCTCTCTCTCTCTCTACAACACAGCGGCAATGAAATCACGAACAAAATGCAAGAAACAATTTGGTATAAATATCAAAAAGTGCAGGTATTCCGCGTCGCATTTCACCAGCAGCAGCAGCATCGCCTTTTGTCTCTCACCTCGCCTCGCGCATTTCAATTAACCTAAGCTCATCATTTGCGCAAATTCCCCCCGAAGACGATAATGCTGCGCTCGATTCTATGATGATACAACACAAAGCCTCCCCCGAATGATGGATTTGTTCACAGATGAATGAAAACACAAATTCCCAAACGTGACTTTTGTTTCCAGCACGGGTTTTGTGTGTTTTTATTTATTTATTTATTTATTTTTTGTATACTTGTGTGTGTGTGTGTGTGTGTGTGTGTGTGTGTCAAAGTCAACTGTGATTATTTTATTTTATGTTGATTTGTCGCCATTCATTTTCTTTTTTTTTATGTCTGTAATAATACTTTTGTTTCATTTGTTTTCAATGTTGCACGAAAAAAAAGACTTATTAAGAGTTACAGATAAAGTGCTTTTGTAACCGAGCCTTTGTTTTGTTAATCTGTTAATTGTGGCGCCATAATGCGGTAATGTGACACTTAACTGAAAGAAGGCCTGAAGAGAGAAACGAAGAGGCACCATTTTTCGTTTATGTAGCAAGGAAATCAAGGGGCAAGAGCTTTACAATACTAGCAAGAGGGTTTTGATATATTAACTTGGTGGTTTCTGCGTCTTGACAGTGTATTCATATGACACTCAACTAAAAGAAGATTGAAAGAAAAAAAAAGCAAGAAATAACGTATTTTTCAACATAGGAAGGAGACTAACCAAGGGCAAAGAAATGGTAAAAAATTAGAAACCCACTCAATTTTCCGCCTCTATGAGATGAGTGTAGAAAAACGTTTAGAATTTATAGAATGAAATATAGAAAAACATATAGGACATATAGAACTGAAGTCAGACTAGGAAAAACATCATTCAGAATCAGAAACGCACAGAAAGCTATTCCAGTGTGTAGAGACAAAAGATAAAATAATAACACCTATACAGGTAGGCTTTGAAATTCGCTGTCTGGATCTGTATTTCCTCCTTCCTCCTTCCTTAGCCTTGCTTGAGAGAGGACTTCCAAGGCACCTTCAAAACCTGAAATGGCTTTTCTTTGGTATTTTTCTTCTTTCTTCTTTGATTTTTTTTTTCCGGAGTAGGGGAGGGAAATAATTTGTTGGCTTCTTTTTTCTCTGGACTTGCTTTTGCACGCCGATCTTCCTCCTGCGTGCATCAGAAAAGCTGGAATAGACGAACAGTGTTTCAGGGTAAAAGAAGGAACCTGGAAGAAGAGGAGGCGCCGTCTTGTGTCCCTCCTGCACCAAATGTCGGCTGGTTGTCTGTTTCTTGCTCTCATTAATGTGTCCTCTTTGCTCTCCCATTTGTCTTGCCTGTTTGTCTTTTTTTTTTCTCACATTTACCCTTCTCTCTCTCTCTCTCTCTCTCTCTCTCTCTCTCTCTCTCTCTCTCTCTCTCTCTCTCTCTCTCTCTCTCTCTCTCTCTCTCTCTCTCTCTCTCTCTCTCTCTCTCTCTCTCTCTATCAAATTTTCTGCCGGTCACCCCTCGTTACCTTATGTGTGTGTGTGTGTGTGTGTGTGTGTGTGTGTGTGTGTGTGTGTGTGTGTGTGTATGTGTGTGTGTGTGTAAGTAAAGAATAAATTCAAAGTTGGCCCACAATCACATTAAAGAAAATGGGAAGTGTACACATTCTTGAGGGAAACGAAGACAACTTTTCCCAGTAATACAATTGTCACTTCCAAGCCTCACTCATTCTCCCTCTCCCTCTCCCCCTCCCCCTCCCCCTCTCACCCCTCCCACCCCTCTCACTCTCTCTCGGACCCACTCAACCTCTTGAAGCCTCCCCAATCCCGTGTCAATTCCTCCTCTCCATCCTCCCTCCCGCCTCCCCTCCCTCACCCTCCCCCAGCCCTTCCTTCCTTCTTGGATTAGATGCTCTGAGCTATCACAACGACCAGGCGCCTCCTCCTCCTCCTCCTCCTCCTCCTCCTCCTCCTCCTCCTCCTCCTCCTCCTCCTTACCACCTCCATCTCCACCCAGCCACCCAAACCCTCCTATTCCTCACCACCGCCTTACTCTCCCCGACTCTCCCTGCCTGCCCCAGCACACACGACACAATCAATTATCTACTTTCACACACACACACACACACACACACACACACACACACAGATATATAATGTTTTACTTATTATTTTTGTCAAGTATGGTAAGTTTACACAGTTAGCGTTGTTTTCTGATGCTGAAATTCAAAGGCGTTTCAAGTGTCCCCATTATTCACTTGGGTGTTGGTTGGTTGGCTGGTAATTAGTTCATTCGCAGTGTTGGTGTTGGTGAGGTGTTGAGGGCAGAGCATTCCAAGCCTATCGGGTACTCGTGCGCAATACATGACACGCAGACAACAGGTCCTCTCCTTAGTGACAGAGGTTGGCCCCGTGCATGAGTCCTCCTTGCTGTTTTCCTCTATTGTATCTTTTAACATTCTGACACTAAGCAGTAGTTCAAAGCTACGTTATTGGATGAGGATAGGAGAAAGAAACACTTTAAATTCTACGTCACTAAACCTGTCGCTTGATTGCATTTTGATTCACTTGCATTTGTGTATGAGATTCAGTACCCGGTGCTCTGTATCTGGTTGGCTGTCGTTTGGTTTGATTTTATTGACCATAACGTATTATAATAAACCATAATTTTTTAAACAATACATAAGATAGTGCAAAATATGAATGAACCCCGAAAGAAACGCAAATGATCATAATCTGTACCGTTGCCCATTTTTTGTTCCTCCTGTATCATGAGCAACCATTATCAGGCAGCAGTCCTACATTCCACCACAGTCGTACGTACCACCACACCACCACACCTTCATCTCACTCTCTGCTCCCTCCTGGATCCTCTCCATTCAACAGGCGCTTTCATAGATCTTCTCATGAGCTTCCCCATCTTTTTTTTTTTTTTTTTATCGCATTATCCAACTAGTTTAACTTTGATTTCTGGTTAACTGCACTCATACTTCAGCTCACCTCACGTCCTTGTTCCTTAAATGCTCTTCTTCTTCTTCTTCTTCTTCTTCTTCTTCTTCTTCTTCTTCTTCTTCTTCTTCTTCTTCTTCTTCTTCTTCTTCTTCTTCTTCTTCTTCTTCTTCTTCTTCTTCTTCTTCTTCTTCTTCTTCTTCTTCTTCTTCTTCTTCTTCTTCTTCTTCTTCTTCTTCTTCTTCTTCTTCTTCTTCTTCTTCTTCTTCTTCTTCTTCTTCTTCTTCTTCTTCTTCTTCTTCTTCTTCTTCTTCTTCTTCTTCTTCTTCTTCTTCTTCTTCTTCTTCTTCTTCTTCTTCTTCTTCTTCTTCTTCTTCTTCTTCTTCTTCTTCTTCTTCTTCTTCTTCTTCTTCTTCTTCTTCTTCTTCTTCTTCTTCTTCTTCTTCCCCCTCTTCCCCCTCCTCCTCCTCCTCCTCCTCCTCCTCCTGCTGCATCTCTCTCTCTCTCTCTCTCTCTCTCTCTCTCTCTCTCTCTCTCTCTCTCTCTCTCTCTCTCTCTCTCTCTCTCTCTCTCTCTCTCTCTCTCTCTCTCTCTCTCTCTCTCTCTCTCTCTCTCTCTCTCTCTCTCTCTCTCTCTCTCTCTCTCTCTCTCTCTCTCTCTCTCTCTCTGTGTGTGTGTGTGTGTGTGTGTGTGTGTGTGTGTGTGTGTGTGTGTGTGTGTGTGTGTTTGTAAGGGGAGCGGCCCAATGGCATCAATCGGAAAAGGGAAAAGGAACAGAGTTTCAATGTCAGAATACGCCAGCCAGCCAGCAGCCAGCCAGCAGCCAGCCAGCAGCCGCAACCCGAAGTCACGACATCCCCACGGCCTCTAAAAACAATGACTGTCCTTGTAATATATAGACTGACTTACTAGTACTGACACACATTTTGCCTCCTGTTCTCTCTTTCTCTGTATTTCTTTCTCTTTCTTACACACACGCAGAAGGAAAGAGTTACATAGAGTTACATATACCTACATAGAAAAACAGGCCACAACAGACCTTGCTGGCCTGACCTAGAACTATTGAGGTGACAGTAGAAAAAAGGACAGCAAAGCAGAAGGCTTTCTCCCCACCCTCCACTCCTTCCGGAATAAGTCAAATAGGAAAACAGGTCGGAAAGAAATACTTTATGGGGTTAAAGAAGGAAAAAGCTGAAGGAAATTTTATAGGAAGGAAAGAAAATAGATGAAATGAGGTGCCCCCATTTCCTGAAGGCAAGGAAGTTAATCACTAACAAACAAATGCTGTTAGCCGCGGATTGCTGGCAAAATATTTGTCAAGACGGCGTTTTCAAAGTATGTCAAGGCGGCGTTTAAGAGAGAGAGAGAGAGAGAGAGAGAGAGAGAGAGAGAGAGAGAGAGAGAGAGAGAGAGAGAGAGAGAGAGAGAGAGTTATACATTATCTTAAATTTAATGGCGTGCATTATACTTAAGAATAACTTGACCCCACCCACTGCTAAACTCCTTGTCTTCGTTCCCTTCTCTTTCTCTTTCTCTCTTCCTCTTCCACCCTTCTACTTCCAACCCTATCCCTCCCTCCCTCCCTCCCTCTCCACCACCACCACCACCACCACCACCATCGCCAGCACGCAGGTCAGGGCTGAAAGACATCCGGCTCCTCCTCCTCCTCCTCCTCCTCGTATTTCGTCTTTCCTGTAATGTCATTTTTCCTCATTTCTCATTGGAGTTTCCTTCTTTTATTTCCTTCTCTTTTTTCCTTCCTTCGCTTTTCTCACTGGTTTATTGTTTTACGTCCTTATTCCGATTCATAAGACCTGTTTTTTGTTTCTCATTGCATTCCACTTCCTTTTGTATCCTGATTTTTTATTTTATTTCTTTCATTATTGCATTTAATTTGTACCTCCTCCTCCTCCTCCTCTCTCTCTCTCTCTCTCTCTCTCTCTCTCTCTCTCTCTCTCTCTCTCTCTCTCTCTCTCTCTCTCTCTCTCTCTCTCTCTCTCTCTCTCTCTCTCTTTTCCTCCTCCTCCTCCTCCTCCTCCTCCTCCTCCTCCTCCTCCTCCTCCTCCTCCTCCTCCTCCTCCTCCTCCTCCTCCTCATCTTCCTAATTGCATTCTATTTTCCTCGCTACCTCTGCTCCTCTCACCATTTCTTTATCTTCTCTTCATGTAGTTTTCCTTCTTCTTCGTCTCTAAATCACTTTAAAGTCATTTCTCAATTTTATCGTTGCCGTCGTTATCATTTTCCTTCCCCTCCTCCTCCTCCTCCTCCTCCTCCTCCTCCTCCTCCTCCTCCTCCTCCTCCTCCTCCTTGTCATCTTCGTCTTCGCCCTCATTTTCTCCTTCACCCCGCTTTCGTTCTGAGATCCTCCTCCTCCTCCTCCTCCTCCAACTCTTCTTACATTTCTTCCTTCTCTTTTTCCTCCTCATCCTTCTGTTTATCTCCAAATTCCTTTGTTCTTCTCTCTCTCTCTCTCTCTCTCTCTCTCTCTCTCTCTCTCTCTCTCTCTCTCTCTCTCTCTCTCTCTCTCTCTCTCTCTCTCTCTCTCTCTCTCTCTCTCTCTCTCTCTCTCTCTCTCTCTCTCTCCCTTCCCTCGTTTAGTCCCAAGTGAAGTATGGTTTTTATCTTCAATACAAGCATGTTTACAGCCTGTTTGCTTGCCTTTACAGGTGGCGGGGCGAGGGGCGGGGCGAGAGGTAGGGGGAGGGTGGGCGGGGAAGAGGGGTAAGGAAGAGGGAGCCAGGGATGGGCGTCTAAATGGGTGTGGGAAGGAGTGAAGGGAATTATGGAAGTAGGAAAAGATGTTTTTTGTTTTGTTTTTCGCTTCTTTTTTTTTGGGGGGGAGAGGTGGGGGTGTGGGGATGGTGGTGGTGATGGTGTTTTAGTTGTTGTTGTTGTTGTTGTTGTTGCTTTCTAAAAATTTATTACTGTTCAAGTAATAAATTTCCACTAACATTTTTATCCCTAGTAGAGATAGCAGTAGTAGTAGAATGAGGAGCAGGAGGAGGAGGAGGAGGAGGAGGAGGAGGAGGAGGAGGAGGAGGAGGAGGAGGAGAAAGAAGAAGAAGAAGAAGAAGAAAAACAAGAAGAAGAAAAAAAGAAAAGAAAAGAAAAAGAAGAATCGAAGAAGCAGCAGAAGAAGCAGATGAGGAGGAACTAGATAACAACAACAACAACAACAACAACATCAACAACAACAACACCAGCAGCCGCACCAGCAGCAGCAACAGCAACATCAGAAGCAGAAGCAGCAGCAGAAATAGGAACATCGCCCCAAACCCAATACAAACACTACAAGTCTAGAGGTAGGTCGCTCTGCTGGAGAAGGAGGAGGATGGAAGGTCCCACGAGTGGCTAGACGCGGCTGTTGGGGGACGGGGGAGTGGCTGCGGTGCTTGGGAAGGTCGAGAACGGCGGGGAGAGGAGTTGAGGCTTAATCAGACCGAGTGGGAAGTGAGGTCTTGTACCTAAAGCAAGTTAGGCTAACAACAGGGGAATATGATGGTGTTTGTGGTGGTGTTGGTGGTGGTGGTGGTGGTGGTGGTGGTGGCGGTGCTGGTGGCAGAGGTGACCAGACTAAGGGTATTCTGAAACATTTTTGTTCACACCTCCCACTATTTTCAAAAGGCTCTAGTTAAAGTTACACGTGTTTGTGAGGGTGTTTTTTTTTCGGTTCTAGTGACAGATTGACAAGGTTTCTATATTATTAACAAGCGAAACACTTTTGAGAGCCCGGCTAATCATCTCTGTGGCGTTGGAAAACAGTCGTGGTGAGAGAGCGAAGCGTTTCTGAATACGGGCCTAACCAGACCAGATCAGGCCAGACTAATACCAGACCAGATTAACACCAGACCAGATCAGACTAATACCAGACCAGACAAGACTCCGTAGATGATGGTCAGGTCACTAAGCAGCCTGCCACGAGGAGTCCCAAGCACGAAAGCGTCTTGGGAAGCGTGGAGTCATCTGAGGCTGTGTGTTGGGAGAGGCACGGTCACCACCACTCTTACTTGGCACTCTCCCAAGGCATCTCCCTCCGCCTCCGTCTCTCCCACTCTCCCACGCGCCACCCCCACCACTGTGCCCTCCTGCTATCCATTCTCCTCCTCCTCCTCCTCCTCCTCCTCTTTCCTCCCTCGTCTTCTTCCCCACCTACTCCTCTCTTCCTCGCTCTCTCCGGTTTCTTCTCCTTCATACCCTTCGCTTTCTCCTCTCCCTTCCTCTCTCTGACCTCCTCCTCCTCCTCCTCCTCCTCCTCCTCCTCCTCCTCCTCCTCCTCCTCCTCCTCCTCCTCCTCCTCCTCCTCTCCCCTACCTTCCTCCTCCTCCACTAATCCATCCTCTCCACTCTCATGCATCTCCTATTCCGTTCACTTATCTCCCTTTCCGTCTTCCTCTGTCTGTCTGTTTGTTTGTCCGTGTCTTTCTTTGTCACCACGCGTCTGTCTGTCTGTCTGTTTGGATGTGTATCTGGTTTTGTTTCTTTGTCTCTTTGTTTCTTTGTCTGTTTGTTGGTTTATCTGTCTTTTCTCTTTCTGTGAAATTGTTTTGTCTGTTTTCTTCGTTGTCTTTGTGTTTTGTACTCGTGGTTGTAAATATACGGAAAGATACACACACACACACACACACACACACACACACACACACACACACACACACACACACACACACACACACACACACACACACACACACACACACACACACACACACACACACAAATATGGATCACTCAGTAGATAAATAAATAAGCTCATGAATAAATGTATGGACATAAAACATTTTTATGTATGATTTAGTAATACATTCGTTCTGTTCCTGACATCTATCCTTTTTTATGGTATTTTTTTTCTCTCCCTCTTTCTTTCTCTCCCCTCAAGATGATCAAATTAGTTTCCCCTTCATCTTATTTATTTCTGAGTATTTCAGCTTATAGCCATTAGTGCTGACTCCTGGCAGTGTCTTCCTTCTACTCCTTCCCTCGGTCACCTGCCTCGCTTTCTTCTCCTCAGAGGAGCTGATAGATCTCCTCTTCTTTCTACTCACAGGGACTGCTACGTGTGGGTCTGACGGCTTCTTGCATCTTCTCTTATTTTCTTATGTTCTTATGTTCTTATATTGCTCTTCGTCCTCCTTTTGATCGTTGTCGTCGTTCCCTTTTTCCTCCTTTTCCTCCTCCTCCTCCTCCTCCTCCTCCTCCTCCTCCTCCTCCTCCTCCTCCTCCTCCTCCTCCTCCTCCTGTCTCACCGTATGTTAGATATTATACTTTATCGTGCTCCCCACAACAGTCCCATAATGACTAACTTGTTCGCCCATGTTTATTCTTCCTTTGAGTTGCTTTTCTTCCTTTCCTTCCTCCTCAACACTCTGTCGTGCTCTAATACGAATGAATCAGTCTTCAGTCAGTTTTATTGCAAGAAGGATATTATGATAAGAGACAAGTAAAAGAAATAAATATGATTCACGTAGATGAATATTTTAATCACTTGGAAAACACCAGACCAACTGTGAGAATTGATGGTGAATTACAGTGCACAAGTGACGCATGCCAATTAAAATTCTGAGTTATTACTTTTTTTTTTTACTTTACTGACAAATAGGTGGAATCCTTAACTCATTCATTACCATCCATAATTTCTAATATTCACTGAAATCAAGACATTTCCTAGTGTAATCTTGGACTTACTTTTGGACTGTTTTTGTTAGGGTCTGGCACCTTCAGAGGACATTTTTTTTTCAGTTTTGTTACCCTTGGCCAGAATCCTTCTTATCTAATAAAAAAAAGTTTAGTTAGAATATATAACATAAGTAAGTTAGAATATATAACGTAAGTATAGATTTAAATATGATTATGAAAATTGTTATATGACTAATAAAATCTTAAAGTTGTATCTAGAACAGAGTGAAACTAGAAAGATTACGTTCAATATTCTCTACACGCTCTTTGATGCATTTGTTTATCAACATGCAGTCAAGCTGACCCTGTGTCTTGAGTATGATTTTGTCCTTTCACTGACAGATGTTTTTTTTTTTTTTTCCATAATCAACTTTTAACACACTTTCACACTTGAGTCTCTTAAATACTAGTTATGTGGCTTATGCTTTATCTCTTTTCGGTGTCCACGCATACAATTATTTTCTCAACTGTGATTTGAATGTTAACAAGGGATGGCCACACCAGTGAAAAGTTAGTATTTACGTAGTTATTGGCCTGATGTGGAGAGGTAGATAAATAGATGAATAAATAAATAAAGTAATCAAAGTAGATTTTTCTCTTAATATATTCACTTAGAATAAAAAAAAATAAAAATCAATCCGCTAGTCTTTATATATTGTTCACCAAATCTGTAAACCCCGGAAATGACCTCACTTAACACCCGTGCATAAAAAAAAGGTGATAAATCGTAATCAAGCAGGTATGGGCCAATCAGTGCAGCGCGTCACGCACAAATTAATGGAGGTTGTTAAGAGACAAAGTGCTTCATTACTTAGAGGGAAATAAATCAGTTAAGGGCTATTGACTGCAATAAAAAAATAACTAAATAAATAAATGAACGTGAATAACAAACAATATAATTACAGGCATCCTTAGTGGGCCTTTTTTTTTTTTAAGTTTGGTTGCCCTTGGCCAGAGTTCCTCTTATACAGAAAATGCGTGAAGGAGACTTATCAAGGGCACAAAAGAAGGAAAAAAAGAAAAACTGTTAAATTCTCGCTCTTAAAAGAGAAAAAATAGAAGAGAATACAGAATTGGAGGCCAGTTTAATTCATGCCTAACAAAATTTTTTTATGAGAGAGAGAGAGAGAGAGAGAGAGAGAGAGAGAGAGAGAGAGAGAGAGAGAGAGAGAGAGAGAGAGAGAGAGAGAGAGAGAGGATAGGCTAGCCATTAAAAAAAAAAGTTGGGTGAATCCTGCTAATTTGTACGCTCAAAAAAAAAAAAAAGTCAAACAGAGAAGAGTCGAAAACAGAGATTAATTAAGTTTCAGGGACGCATCAGTATTCTTCTCTCGAAACAGGCCGTCGGAAGTCCTAGGAAGGAGGAAAACAGAAGCAGGCAGGGAGTTCCGGAGTTTAGCAGTGAGAGTAATGAAAGGTTAGACTGGTTAACTC
The DNA here is from genome assembly GCF_035594125.1 of Scylla paramamosain. Taxonomy (NCBI): domain Eukaryota; kingdom Metazoa; phylum Arthropoda; class Malacostraca; order Decapoda; family Portunidae; genus Scylla; species Scylla paramamosain. The sequence continues at coordinate 11,857,283 of NC_087153.1, forward strand.
TTGTTTTAGCGAAGATGACTGAATAAAGATAAAAATGAGTAAGAACGCTCGTGCAGTGAGGCCGCGGGAGAGGAGGAGGAGGGGTGCAGTTACCAAGTTCAGAAGAGCAGTAACCATAAAAATAACGGCTTGACGGGTTGGCTTTTCAGTAATGTCCACATATATGACGCAGAGATATAAAAGCTAGATCAACTTAACCAACCCTTAACATTTTTTTC
>NC_087153.1:11865000-11872500 GCF_035594125.1 Scylla paramamosain
ACCTAATGGAGCTTATGGAGGGAAGAGGAGTTTGTAGAAAGAGACTTGATTGTGGTCTTTATCTCATATAATTTGTTACGTAAAAGAGGTGTTTCCAGTTTGGCTTATAACTTGTACAATCTAGGATCAAAGCTTCTATCGTACATTTATTACATAAATTGTTTACCATTTGATACGTAAAAGAGGGTTTCCAGTTTGACTTGTTTCTTTTTTACTCTAGAACTGAAATCCCGAACTGAAGCCTCTGTATTAAAGCACTTAACAAGCAATAGAGGTTTCCAGTTTGTCCTGTCACGCATGCACTCCAGAATCGATACTTCTATCACACTGTATTTGGTATTTAAAAGAGGTTTCCAGTTTGATTCATATCTTTTATAGTCCAGAATTGAACCCTCTATCACACAGCATTTGCTACGAAATATAGGTTTCCAGTTTGTCCTTTTACGTATACACTCCAGAATCGACACCTTTAACACACAGCATTTGTTACGTAAAAGAGGTTTTCAGTTTGGCTTATTACTTAAACACTCCAGGATCGAAGACTCTATTTTACAGCATTCGTAAGTGAAAGGTGCTTCCACTTTGTCCCATTACATATACACACTCGAGAAGACCTTTAACTGAACACAAACATTTACGAGGTGATTAAATCGGAGGTGCGTGGTCCGTGCGAAACGAGATTTTGCCTCTGACTACTGCTGGTAATTGTGAGGAAACCAGCAAAGCGCTACCTGTTATTTGCTTGTAGTCTCTCCCCCTCCTCTCTCTCTCTCTCTCTCTCTCTCTCTCTCTCTCTCTCTCTCTCTCTCTCTCTCTCTCTCTCTCTCTCTCTCTCTCTCTCTCTCTCTCTCTCTCTCTCTCTCTCTCTCTCTCTCTCTCTCTCTCTCTCTCTCTCTCTCTCTCTCTCTTCCTGGAACATTTGAGGCTGCAGTGGGTGAGTTGATATAATTTTGTGGTTCAAGTTTGGGTGTTTAGTTGTGAAAGATGCTGCTGATTGATGGAGGTGTAGTGGTGGTGGTGGTGGTGCTAGTGGTGATGGTAGTGGTGCTGGTAGTGGTGGTGGTGGTGGTGGTGGTCGTGGCGGTGATGGTGGTGGTGGTAGTAGTTTAGTTTTTAGTTTAGTTTAGTTTATTGCCATATCACCAGTATATACAATGAACAGTTATGTACAGGTATTGTTGAGGCATTAGTCTGCTGAGCTAAGCTCTTAAGCAGACATGACATAGATTAATTACAGTAATACATGTTTCCATGACGGCAATAGGTAATAAATTAAGATTAATAATTATATTACAAACAATTTAAGACAAAAACTTACATCCTACAGACAATCATGACATTAATAATCACACTAGTAGTAGTAGTAGTAGTAGTAGTAGTAGTAGTAGTAGCAGCAGCAGCAGCAGCAGCAGCAGCAGCAGCAGCAATGTTATGGAGTAGAGAGAGAGAGAGAGAGAGAGAGAGAGAGAGAGAGAGAGAGAGAGAGAGAGAGAGAGAGAGAGAGAGAGAGAGACTACATACAGGAAGATCAAATAACAAACAAAAAAATGAAGTGCAAAACTTGGACACACACACACACACACACACACACACACACACACACACACACACACACACACACACACACACACACACACACACACACACACACACACACACACACACACACACACACACACACACACACACACACACACACACACACACACACACACACACACAAGATTAAAAATACGAGAAAAGAAATCCAAAGGAGGTAAAAAAAAGGAAACATTTCGGGGAGAGAAAGGAAACAGCGGCGAGAGGAGGAAGAAATAATGAACAATTAGGAACAAGAGGCGGGAAGTGATAAGGCTTAGTTAGAAATGTGCAGGAATGGAGGAAAGGTGAAGAGGAGGAGGAGGAGGAGGAGGAGGCGGAGGACAACGGGAACAACAAACATCAGCAGATCTTTTGGCCCTCACGGGGCTGTTTGTGGGTCGACACTACCTCGTGTACAGTAAGAAAGAAAGGATAGGAAATATGAAGGCTCCTCCCCACCAACCATGAGGAGGAGGAGGAGGAGGAGGAGGAGGAGGAGGAGGAGGAGGAGGAGGAGGAGGAGGAGGAGGAGGAGGAAAAGTTAAAGAAGATAAAAAAAACAAGAGCAAAAACGAGAACCAGAAATAAAATAACAAGAAGTACAAAAAAACAAGAACTAGAACAACAACAACAACAACAACAACAACAACAACAATAACAACAGGAAAGAAAGCGAAGAATAAGAGGAGAGAGAGAGAGAGAAGAGAGAGAGAGAGAGAGAGAGAGAGAGAGAGAGAGAGAGAGAGAGAGAGAGAGAGAGAGAGAGAGAGAGAGGATGAAAGAATGAAGAGCAAAAGGTGGAAGAGGAGAATAAAGAGTATGAGGTAGAAGAGAAAAATTAGGAGTCTGAGATGGACGAGGAAGAGAAGGAAAAGAAGATGACAAAGGAAGAGGAGAAAGAGTAGAAGGAACTTGAGATGAAAGAGGAGGAGAAAGAGGAAGAAGAATTTTAGTCAGAGGTCAGAGTTAAGAAAGGAAGAAAGGAAGAAGGAGGAAGAAGATGAAGAGTAGGACTGTGAGGAGGAAGAGTATAAAGACTAGGAGTGTGAGGAGGAAGAGAAGAAGGAAGAAGATCAACAGTAGGAGTGTGAGGCGGAAGGAGATGAGTCTGGAGTGGAAAAGAAGGAGGAAGAGAAGGAGGAACATGTGCGGCAGCAGAAGGAGGAGGAGGAGGAAATATTTTAGTTCAAAGTTGTAAAAGAGGAAGAGGAGAATGAGTAGGGGTGTGAGGAGGAAGAAGATGAGCTGAAATGGAAGAGGAGGAGTAGGAGGGAAGAAGAAGAAAAGGAGGAGGAGGAGGAGGAGAGGAGGAGGAAGAAAGGAAAGATGCTCATTTGGAAGGGCGCCAGGGAGGGTGTAAGAGGTGCCCGGAATGCCACCTGATGACTCGGTGTTAAGTTAAAAGAACTCTCTCTCTCTCTCTCTCTCTCTCTCTCTCTCTCTCTCTCTCTCTCTCTCTCTCTCTCTCTCTCTCTCTCTCTCTCTCTCTCTCTCTCTCACGTTTTTTTTCAATTGATTTGGGTGTTGCGTGTTGTTTTGTGTGTCTGCGTCCATCTCAATGTAACTTTCTCTCTCTCTCTCTCTCTCTCTCTCTCTCTCTCTCTCTCTCTCTCTCTCTCTCTCTCTCTCTCTCTCTCTCTCTCTCTCTCTCTCTCTCTCTCTCTCTCTCTCTCTCTCTCTCTCTGTATGAATTTTGTTGATGTGAAAGTCACTTGACATAAACAATAAAAAAATAAATAAATAAATAAACGTCTCTGTCTCTGGGTGTCTCTGGGGAAGGAAGAGAGAGAGAGAGAGAGAGAGAGAGAGAGAGAGAGAGAGAGAGAGAGAGAGAGAGAGAGAGAGAGAGAGAGAGAGAGAGAGAGAGAAGTGGAGGGAGGGAGGGAGGAAGGAAGGAAGGAAAGAGAAAGAGAAAGACAGGCAGTTGTAAAGGTGTAGAGAGAGAGAGAGAGAGAGAGAGAGAGAGAGAGAGAGAGAGAGAGAGAGAGAGAGAGAGAGAGAGAGAGAGTCAATAAAGGCATGATTAATAGCCGAAGAATAAAGGGAGGAGGGAAAGGAAGAGAGGAAAAAAATACTAAGGCAGTATTAAGAATGGTGAGGTTGCCTTTTGAGAGAGAGAGAGAGAGAGAGAGAGAGAGAGAGAGAGAGAGAGAGAGAGAGAGAGAGAGAGAGAGAGAGAGAGAGAGAGAGAGGAGAAAACTAGCACGGAAGAGGAAGGATGATGGAGGAGGAAATTGGAGGAAAGATAGGAAAGGACTCTTGAGGAAACGAGTGAAAGGAGGAAAGGTGGAGGAAATAGAGGAAAGAAAAGAGAGAGAGAGAGAGAGAGAGAGAGAGAGAGAGAGAGAGAGAGAGAGAGAGAGAGAGAGAGAGAGAGAGAGAGAGAGAGAGAGAGTCGAGTTGTAGGTATAGCATGATAAAGAAAACTAAAGGAAAAGAGAAGGAAAAGTGGAGAGAAACGATCGGAGGGATAAAGGGAGGGATAAGGGAGAAAAAGAATGATGGAGAGAGGAAGAGAGATTGGGGATGGAAGAGATAAGAATAGGGATAGAAAGGAGAGAAAAGAGGGATATGGAGGAAGAGAGAGGTAAAAGAGAGGGATGATGGATGGAGCAGACAGAGAGAGAGAGAGAGAGAGAGAGAGAGAGAGAGAGAGAGAGAGAGAGAGAGAGAGAGAGAGAGAGAGAGGATGTCTGTATTCTAGGTTAAAGCCATTACTTAGTGGTTTATTAACAGCGCTTTGTGGAAGGAGGGGAGACAGCAAATGGAGAATTTTTTATCATGGGAGAGAGAGAGAGAGAGAGAGAGAGAGAGAGAGAGAGAGAGAGAGAGAGAGAGAGAGAGAGAGAGAGAGAGAGAGAGAGAGAGAGAGAGAGAGAGAGAGAGAGAGAGAGAATCAGGCCATACAAAGCTAGGTCACACACACACACACACACACACACACACACACACACACACACACACACACACACACACACACACACACACACACACACACACACACACACACACACACACACACACACACACACACACACACACACACTGAAAATAATAACAAAATCCCCTCTGTTTCCGAAGTTTTAAGACAGTTTTTTTCGGCTAAAACTTATGTAGTACGCAACCTATCTGGGGCAACCCTGTACACACACACACACACACACACACACACACACACAACGTACTACAAACACTAATAAAACAGTTTAGCAGCAAAACACGCCACGCCCATCAGCGAATCGGTGTGTTTTGCCTCCATCCGCGCCAATGAGAGGCAAGGGAGGAGGGAGGTGGGGGTGGTGTTGGTCACGGGGGAGAGAAATAAGCCAATTCAAATTTCACCAACCGAGAGAAGTGACCGGGGGAAAATATAATGAAATAGTTAATGTGGAAATATTGACATTAACACGATAACAAGACAAAGAAAACAAAGCACAAGAGAGAGAGAGAGAGAGAGAGAGAGAGAGAGAGAGAGAGAGAGAGAGAGAGAGAGAGAGAGAGAGAGAGAGAGAGAGAGAGACATTAGGGCGTCCTCCTTGAAAAAAAAACACAAAAACCTTTTATCTAATGTTACGTACATTGCAGAGAGAGAGAGAGAGAGAGAGAGAGAGAGAGAGAGAGAGAGAGAGAGAGAGAGAGAGAGAGAGAGAGGTCAAAAGGCTGTTAAGGAAGTGGTGTGGTGTGTTAAGTGAAGCACCTTGCCAGACTTACCAAGGGACCCCAAACCCTCCCAGCCTCGCCCCGCCCCACCTGCAGGAACCGTGGTCTTCTCCGTCTTGGGAATGTGTTGCGTCCCTTCACATTAAACGAGTCTTTTCCATATAGGTGCGGTCAACTGGTCCCTTCTCCTATTCCCTCTCTTCTTCCTCTTTGTAATCTTCATTCTCGTTCTCGTTCTCGTCTTTCTCCTCTTTCCTCTTTGGTAGTTTTTTGTTGTTGTTGTTGTTGTTGTTGGTGCTGGTGGTGTCTTCTTCTTCTTCTTCTTCTTCTTCTTCTTCTTCTTCTTCTTCTTCTTCTTCTTCTTCTTCTTCTTCTTCTTCTTCTTCTTCTTCTTCTTCTTCTTCTTCTTCTTCTTCTTCTTCTTCTTCTTCTTCTTCTTCTTCTTCTTCTTCTTCTTCTTCTTCTTCTTCTTCTTCTTCTTCTTCTTCTTCTTCTTCTTCTTCTTCTTCTTCTTCTTCTTCTTCTTCTTCTTCTTCTTCTTCTTCTTCTTCTTCTTCTTCTTCTTCTTCTTCTTCTTCTTCTTCTTCTTCTTCTTCTTCTTCTTCTTCTTCTTCTTCTTGTTTCTCTTTTCCTTTTCTTCTTCTTCTTCATCTCCTCCTCCTCCTCCTCCTCCTCCTCCTCCTCCTCCTCCTCCTCCTCCTCCTTTACCTTCATCTTTCTCTATCTTTTTCGTCTTAACTCTTTTCTCATTTTCTCAGTCTATATATCACTTTCTTTTTTTCTTATTCCTCCCCCTCCTCCTTCATCTTCATCTTCTTTTCTGTTCTTTCCTTTATTTCTACCTTTCTTATTTCTTTATCTCTTTCTCTTTTTCCCCTTTTAACCCTATTCTCGTCACACCCCATATATTTCCTTCCCCTTGTACCTCCTCCTCCTCCTCCTCCTCCTCCTCCTCCTCCTCCTCCTCCTCCTCCTCCTCCTCCTCCTCCTCCTCCTCTTCTTGGGGCTTGGCTGATACTGAACATTTACTTCAGTTCCTGGCGTTCTCTGCTGCAGGGGGTCACTATAAAAAGGCGTGGCTCTCAGGTACAGTGCATTGCCGCCGTGGAGTGAGTGGAGGTGAGGCCTGATCGACTTTTATTCATAACTGAGAGTGTATGTTGGAGGTGAAGGGTTGAGATTAAGCTTCTCCTGTACTGTTCTACTTGTTTAGTTAGCACCTGGTTGGGTTAGGTTAGATTTGGTTTGGTTTGGTTTTCGTTAGGTTAGGTTGCGTTAGGTTAGGTTAAGGTAATTTGGGCTGGGCTAGGTTAGGTTAGGTTAAGGTAATTTGGGCTGGGCTAGGTTTGGTTAGGTTAGGTTAGGTTAGGGTAATTTGGGCTGGGCTAGGTTTGGTTAGGTTAGATTAGATTAAGTTAGTTAGGTTAGGTTAGGGTAAGTTTGGCTAAATTAGGTAAGGTTAGGTTTGGTTAGTTTATGTTAGGCTAAGTTGTTTTAGGGTAGGTTACGTTAGGTTAGATTAATTTAACATTGATTTAGTTATGTTGGGTTAAATTGGATTAGGTTAGTTGCCACAATGCCACTCAAAGATGGTCTTGATGTTTGGTTATCCTACCTAGTTATATAATTCTATTCCTCTTTCTTCTGTGTATTTGCATATATTTTTTTCCTCTTTCTCTTCTCCTCCTCCTCAAGTCCTGTCTCTTTACACTTTTGTTAGAAGTAGTTTTACGCCCCAAAAAAAAAAAAAAGCCTTGCAGGGGCCAAAAGGTATGTTCCTCTTTGATTTTCCTTTGTAATCCCTTGTAATCCTCCTCCTCCTCCTCCTCCTCCTCCTCCTCCTCCTCCTCCAGCTCCTCCCATTAGCTACAGCGTCTTCCTCACAATGGGCCGGCAGGACAATTAGGGCGTGGCGCTGGTTCAGGCAAGCACTGTACATTGTCTGGGATTCCATGAACTCACTGACAGCAAGGCAAGGTACAGCTGGGCGTACTCTGCCTGTCTTTCTTTTTTTTACCTATTATCTATTTAATTTATTATTTTTTGCGTTCATTAACAGATACGCGCGCTCACAAACACATATGATGCACTCACATATATGCATAAGAGAGAGAGAGAGAGAGAGAGAGAGAGAGAGAGAGAGAGAGAGAGAGAGAGAGAGAGAGAGAGAGAGAGAGAGAGAGAGAGAGAGAGAGAGAGAGAGAGAGAGAGAGAGAGAGAGAGAGAGAGAGAGAGAGAGAGAGAGAGAGAGAGAGAGAG
>NC_087153.1:11875000-11880000 GCF_035594125.1 Scylla paramamosain
TTTGTTTTATATTTAGCTTCTATAGGCTATTCTACTCTTACTTCCCTTACAGGCTTGGCTTGGGTGATTAGCCTCATATTTGTGTGGTGGTTCAGTTAGTCAGCGCCCTGCTCGTGGTGATATAGACTATTTTTTTAAAGTGACACCTTTACAGTGAGCTCTTCATGCAGTGGCCTTCGAAAATAGGTTTAATGGGAAGTATGTGTGTGCATGTGTGTGTGTGTGTGTGTGTGTGTGTGTGTGTGTGTGTGTGTGTGTGTGTGTGTGCAGCCAGAGCATGTCGGTGGGAGAAGGGCAGGTTGAAGTGATGTCTTGCGGGATTGCTGTGCATTCCTCCCATAAGTTTGCGTGATTCCCGCCACGTCTGACGGTGCTCCACGTGCAGCTTTTCGATGCCGCCGGGGGAGTTAACTGACCTGAACACATTCGTGGAAATAGCAACAACATTTCGTCCGATTTTATTTGACCGTATTCGGCCACATACTCGTAACTCGCATTCATTCCATTGTAGATAATAGACAGTGGGGCAGGAATGCTTATTTGCTTTACAAAAGAAGCAATAAATATGAGATGCTCTAAAAGATCTGACCGTTTTGGAAAGAATTATGTAGCAACTTATTTTTAGCAAATTTGTGCTGACGTCACGCTCGCAAACTTTTGAGAATTTCCTGATTTCAACATATTTTTGCGATTTCTGAACTGGGTTGCGTGTGATCGCTTCATGAATCACGGCATGGGCGATGAGAGGGCTGAGTTTTCCCTGCCACTGAGGAACAAGGGTTAATGCAACTGCAAGGTTCCACTGCCGGGGTTACAGCTCTCAAAAGGACTATTTTCAAAGTCCACAAAGTTGATTGTTCGCGTTTTTAAAGGTGTTTTTCCCATTCATGGTACAGAATGCTTGTTCACCTATCTGGAATCGCAGTGAAATCCTTGAAAACACCAATAACTTCCACTCCAGTCTGTTAGTGGTAATGAAGACAGGACACCCAAACGTTTGCTGTCTCTGCATGGGCATCGCTCTCGCGGGGAACAATTCAAGCTATATTTTTCAGTTTTCTTCTTGCTTTTCGTTCAGGAGCAAAATATGTCGTCACTACTCTCCTTGCATGATTAAATTTATCTCGTCTCTTACTTCATCCATTGACGTGTTTCAGTACAACCCGCGTTTAGCGAACAGTGGACAAGTCATCAGTGTTTAATATTGCAGGCTGGCGAGGATATTTCATCAGCATGCGCCTCGCTGCACTGCTCTGCACTGCTCTACATTCACTGACCATTAAAAGAAAGAAGGAAATAATGCTAATGTTTGCAGCGGGAACAAATACAGCTCACCTATTTCGAATATTCGTTGTGAAGTGTTTGTTTTACATTACCTGACAAATAGATCCAGTGTTATGGGTGAATTGCACTTACCTCATATCGCAGACAAACAGTAATTATGATTTGTTTTATTGCCTGATCATGCCATTGATAGTTAGGAGTGTTAAAAAGTGAACATTCAGATTCACAAAGACATGTGGAAGTGTTCATGTAGAGAGGGAGTGTACTTACCTCTACCAAGAGCACGTTTTTCTTCACGTCTGCCGTCCAGTACATCCGCACGTCGCCACGGTCGTCCAGGGCTGCCTCCTGTTGCCAGCCGTGGGACGCCAGCCGGCGGCAGGATAGCACAGCCGCCAGGAGAAGCACCTCAGCTATCTGCATCTTGCCCTACCCTCGGCTCCTGGCTGCTGAAGGTGGCTGCTGTCTCACTTTCCCGGGAATCACTCAAGTGTCGTGTTACTTGTCAAACTCTCTCATGTTTATTTGGGCATTGGGCTCAGCTGTGCACCACACGTCGGCGGCGAAGTCTTAGAAAATGTGACGAAACAGTGATGCAGATCGTCTACTGGAGAGACAGAGAACGGAGGTCATAAGTCATTGTAAGGTATTGATTCACGGGTCGTGCTCAGGTCTCTGTTGCACACTCGGCTACATCCGGACTGTAGTAGTGGCCTTCACTCCCAGCATTTTAGTGGCAAGCAGTGCACCAGAGGAAAACTCGTCATCTACAAGTCCAGGAGCGTACGCATTAATAGAGAGGCCGAGGGGGGCGGGCACATGGTGACGCCGCCCCTTGGCACGTCACTCGCCGCACGGGGTCGGACCTGCTGGAAATCGTATATGTAAATTATTGATCTCTCACTCCTGGGCAGTGGTGAGGGGAGGCGTGCAGGAGGGGCGGCGGGGGCGTGGCGCAGGCCCTGTGGGGGACACGCCCGTGAAGTCACTGCCAAGATGCGGCGGCTCAAAAAAGCTTCTGTGTCCAGCACATCATGAATTTATAAATAATGTATGTTTTCACCATCAGATAGACACGTGAATTTATAAATAATAATGTGTGTTTTAATTTTCAGATGAGCAGTAGTGCTTGATGGGGGACTCCCCCATCCCCCACTCCCAAACACCCTTCCGCTGTCCCTCCTGCCTCGCTATAACTTCACCCTGACAGCAGATGTCCTCGCCGAGTCAGTAGCCCTGACTCAGGAGACACCCGCCACACGCCACCACGGTGAGTACTCGCTCCCTACTCGCCGATGTGTGAGATGTACACACGTAGAATTAACCATTTTGTTTTTCGCCGCTTCGATCTCGACAGAAACGGCGCAGTATTTCAGGGCGGAACAGGTGAGGCCGGGCGGGAATCACGGCTGTGCTGCTTCTCGTAATGTTGGTAAAATATTTTCACAAAAGAATATGCGAACACGTTTTAATGTTACCTATACGTCAGAAGACTGGAGCGGGCGCGGCTCTCTCTAATTAGCTGAGCTGTTTGGCGCAGATATTTCGCGTATAAAAAATTGTTTCTTTCTCTACCGGGGAAAAATTATGACTGCAGGAAAATTTTAAAGTAGAAAATGAAGAGCCATCGTAATCCCGTGCATGGTGACTAATTACTGGCTGTGATTTGTCGTGTTTCCGGGGCGACGGTGATTGGCGGCGGTTTGGGCGTTGGGGGGGCGGTTAGCGACGAGGCTGCTTAGTGTCCACTCCTCCCCTTCTTCCCCCACCCACCCCACCCACCCACCCACTCACACACACACACACACACACACACACACACACACACACACACACACACACACACACACACACACACACACACACACACACACACACACACACACACACACACACACACACTTGTTCTCTTTACTCATATAATTAGAGTAGCAAATAACATGAAGCTACACAATTAACAGTACAAGCTTAGTCAGAAATCGAATCATTTCCTCTATTCCCCTTCATTATTCGATACATTTCGCCTCAATCATGCGTCCCCTTGATCTCTTAAGAGCACGTCAATTGTCGGGTTTTGTAAGGAGTCTGTCAGCAGATCAGACGACTTAAGACTGAAAGAAGACGCTTAACTTAATGAAAAGAATGGGGGACGTTAGGAGATTTATGACTATTTTCCGACTTCGACATGATCTTAAAACCTGTCAATAGCGAGGAATATCTGAGGGCTCGGGGAATACTAAGCATTATAACCTTTCTACCGTAAGTTCTCTAAATGCTTAAGATAATGTATTTCCTTCATGTAGACCAGAATATGCTGTACTGGTGGCAAGTCTGTTTGATGTGTGATACTTAAACATATCGAAAGGCAATACAAGACTGTATTCTCAAACTGTTCTGTCTCCGTCTCGACTCATTCCAATACGCTGCTGTAAAGTTTATGATTTTTCAAAAAGAGTGTTTTCATGACTCATGTCGAAGTTTAATTAGATATGAGATCCTTTAGCATATCATAATACAACACAGGAATGTATTTTCAAACTTTTCAGCCTGTATCTTGACCATCTCCAATAGGATTTCCAAAAAGATTACATTCATAATTCAGGTCAAAGATTAATAGGAGTTACATATTATCAGTGAGAGAATATCTTTTCATCTCTGTGGCCTTCGGAAATAGTCCTGATGAGAGAACGAAGTGTTTAATTATAGGAATTTTAAGATTTTCAGGACTTTGTTCATGATTGTAATCATAGTTTTATAGGAATTCTGTCATTAATGGAAGAAATCGTCATGAGAATACATCTGATAGTCTCTGTGGCCTTGGGAAGTAATTCTCATGGGAGGACAAAGCGTTTAAGAATGCTGGCACATATGAGCGGAGTCACGTGTGGGAGACGGCACTCACTGCAGATGAACGCCGAGTAATAAAATGATTATAAAACAAAGTGAGATCAAGCGTGGAATGCTAAGTAACAGAACATCATGGAGACTTAGAAATTCAAGAAATATTTGGATGTCATCGTTAACTAGCTCTTTTTTTTTTTTTATCTCTCTTACGTAAAGCTTATAACTAAAGAAGTAATAGGGACATAATGAAACTAAGAATTATTTGGATATCATCCTTAGCTACCTTCTTACGTAAAGCTCCCACCTAAAGAATTACTTATAACCGGTGAATGAAAGCGAGACTGAAATACATAGATGAGGACGTAATTCGCGTGTCGTCTCATCATTCACAAAGCTGCAAGAGGCTCAGAGTGCAACAAGTAACTCGTGAGCGGGAGTTCAGTGTTCCAAATCTAGACTTCCATGAAAGACCTACGCATTGTAAATTACGAAGAAAACCAAGAGACGTTCAGAAATGCAAGAGATTTGTCAGGAATGGTTATGCAACATTAGATCTGAAAGTTACACAGTCAAGGTTATTTATAAAGAAGAAAGAAAGTACAAATATAGGAACGTTTATGGTTTTCTTCCAAAGACAGTAGCGCACGTTCATAAACACCTTGTTCTCTCGGCAGGATTGCTTTCAGGGGCCACAGAGATGATTAATTAGGTTCTCATAGATGTTTTTTTTTCCTAATAGTTATGCAGAATACTCGTTAAACTTTCATTAGGATCGTGCAAACACTCTTCAAAGCCTTAAAATCTTCCACTACAGCCTCTGGAAAGCAATCGTGATGGGATGCTGAAATGTTCAAGAATACAGGGCACTGACT
>NC_087153.1:11885000-11887500 GCF_035594125.1 Scylla paramamosain
TCCATTTCTTCCGGATTTTGTGTCGTGATGGTCTCTTTTCCGTCCCTTTTACCTTCCTCCATCTACATTAAGGGGGCTCACCACCGCCCTGATATCTGCGAGGGTTCCCCCTTTTAATTGTATATTTCCAGGGGCCCGTCATGTAAATTTTTCATCTCTGGAGCGATTAATTTACAGGACAATTAATGAATGTTCTAATTTTTTTATAAGAAGGATGACTTTTATTTATTTATTTTACTCCGGGAATGTGGAGAGTTGTTGCATTTAATCCTGGCTCATGTAATTTTTAAAACACGTGGGGAAGATAATGAGAGAGAGAGAGAGAGAGAGAGAGAGAGAGAGAGAGAGAGAGAGAGAGAGAGAGAGAGAGAGAGAGAGAGAGAGAGAGAGAGAGAGAGATTGTGTGTGTGGCATGACATGTAGAAGAGGAAATATAGACAATGACACACACACACACACACACACACACACACACACACACACACACACACACACACACACACACACACACACACACACACACACACACACACACACACACACACACAGGAAAAAGCAGAAATGTAACCACAACCTCTATGTGGAGAGAGAAAAAAAAGAAAAACACGTACAAAAGGACAAGTTAATAAAAGTCTCAGCTAACAAAAGGCCAAACAGCCGTTGATAACACGCAGCTATTTCATAACATACGTAGGGGGCGCTGGTTTGCTGGCTTACACTTATTGCCCCCCATCGCATACAACTCCTCCTTGTTCTTTCACCAGCACAACACTCAGAACTCATAAGCTCTCCTCCTCCTCTTCCTCCTCCTCCTTCTCCTCACACAGCATCACTCTCAAGTTAATCTCCCCAGTCACCGGTAGAAGTCAACGAATTTAACTCCACGAACTACACGAAGTAATAAAAAGAAAATGGACAATAAATCATCAGACAAAAGACAGTGAACAAGATCCTGGAATCCTGGAATCCTGGAACCACATTCCCAAACACTCCGGCGTCTTATCTCGGGTTTTAGTTTAGATTTTAGTGGATGTTGTTGGAGTTTTGAGGAAGATTTCATGATTCTAGTGATAATTCAACAAGAATTCTGGAATGTCATTTGGAAAAAAAAAATACTTTCAACAAGTTGTATTGGACATTATTGGAATTTTTAAGGAGTTTTCATGATTCTAGTGACATTTTAACAAGGAATCTGGATTATCAGTGGGAATAACACCAACGAGAACTTGGTCGATCATGTCTTGAGTATTTTTAACAGGCCGTAATAGTTTTTGGGGTCCTTAAAAAAATAGATAGTTTTAGGGATCCTTGAAAGGATTTAATCGTTCTAATGATAGCTAAACAAGGATTCTGGGTTATTATTGACAAAACATCTAAGAGAACTGTGTTAAGTCTGGACTATTTTTAACAGGCACTAGTTTACGTAATGTGGATTTTTTTAGATGAGATTTCATGATTTTAGTGATTTGAACAAGGATTCTAGGTTGCCAGTGGGAAACACACCCATGAGAACCTTATTGATCATCCCTGTGGTCTTTGAAAATAGTCCTTATGAGAGTCTGAAGTGTTTAACATGCCACAACAAATATATGTATAAAAAAAAAAAAAATCCCTTACGTATAAACGCCAAACACACAGATGAGCAGGCAGACACGTCCCCTGATGCAGTGAGTGAAGCGTGGCGCAGCTCTGAATGATGGAGGAAAATGACGTGCAGTATTCCGTATGCATGAAAGCGAAAAGTGGTTTTATGTACTCCATAATTTTGCTTTTGTAATTAGTTAGGTAAATTTATGGATAATTTGTAAATTTTTTCCCACCCCTTCGCAAACGTAAAATAATTATAAATTGATATTCCTCGTGCGTATACTTGTTACGAACAATTCAGTTGATTCAATAATTGTATATTTGACAGAAGTAGTTGTGTGTGTGTGTGTGTGTGTGTGTGTGTGTGTGTGTGTGTGTGTGTGTGTGTGTGTTCATTGTCAGCTTTTGCCGGAACCTCCCACTGATTCCAAGGAGCTTGTATGCGTGGAAGGGGAGGAGAAGGAGGAGGAGGAGGAGAAGGAGAATGGAGAGAGAGAGAGAGAGAGAGAGAGAGAGAGAGAGAGAGAGAGAGAGAGAGAGAGAGAGAGAGAGAGAGAGAGAGAGAGAGAGAGAGAGAGAGAGAGAGAGAGAGAGAACACAAAGGAAGAAGCTTTGGTAGTTATGTTGGTCCTTACAAGGCTCTTGGTGATACACTACTCTCACTAATGTAAAGTTAGAGATGTGGGATACTAGACACAGGATAATAATAAACCTGCAGCTCTCTTGAGAAATGTAGCTGTAAGTGGAGATGATGACTCTAGCGGAAGTGATGGTGACGATGGTGATGGTAATGCTAACAATGGTTACGAAGACAGTGATGATAATGATGATGGTGACGTTGATAGCCATAGTAAGGATAACAATGGTGACGATGGTAAGGATGAAATAACAACACATCATCCACCATCAACCG
>NC_087153.1:11892500-11962500 GCF_035594125.1 Scylla paramamosain
GTAGTGGGATGAATATGTGTGCATGTGTGAGTGTCGGTGTGGGTTGGTGGGTGGGTGTTAGTAAAAAGATAGGTAATAGATATCGGGATACATGCATAAAGGATAGAGATTGATTGACTGACTGGCCGATTGATTAATAGGTAGGCAGACAGATACGTGGAGAGAGAGATACATAAGTGGATAGATAGGTAGGTAGGTAGGGAGGTACGTAGGTAGGCAGTTAGATAGATAAATAAATAAGTAAATAGATAAATAGGTAGATAGATAGACATACAGAGAGAAAGGCAAACAGACTGACAGACAGCCAGACAGATAAATAGGTAGACCGACAGATAGACATAACGTTTCTTTCACACACAATAGAGCTTGAAAGAACTTCCGAGAGAGTGGAAACAAAACACAACCACATAGATCTTCTGACGACTGACAGAGTACAAAGCTCGAGGAAACGCCAATCAAACTCCACAGTTCAAAGACTTCGATTAAGTGAGAAGAAACAGACTCCTTCAACCTGGTGAAGTGTAGATGGCGTTGTTGTAGCGTTTACTTGTCTTGTGCTGGTGATGTGCCGGTGGGTGCAGCATCTCAGGGTGTGGCGAGGCGGGCGTGGCTAAACATGGGGAACTTATCTAAAGCTATAAAACAAAGGAAATGGTGCTGTCAGGAGGAGGGAAACAATAGCTCAAGCGTCCTCGTGGTGACAGCCGTGCAAATTGAGTATGCCTCCATGCAGTAATAGCATTATGTTAATACTGGAAACGCTGCCAGCAACGACAACGACAGCAGCAACAAGGCGACTACACCACCAACACTGACAGCAACAGCTGCGCCAGTAACACCACCATTAGCACGCTAGATACACAGCAGCTATATGAGAACAGCACGAAGCAATCCCTAACACACACAGACACACACACACACACACACACACACACACACACACACACACACACACACACACACACACACACACACTTGACACAGCGACATGATCATCAGCCTGCCACACTATCCTTACAAAACTACTCTCAAATTATCACTACCAAAATAACAAGCATAAATATTAAAAAAAAAAAAAAAATCCTTTCATGGAGCGTAATTTAGTTTTTCCTATCTAATCTAATAACCATAAACTTCCTCCTATTCGTGAACAGAATAAATATAAACACACACGCACGCAAATTCACACACACACACACACACACACACACACACACACACACACACACACACACACACACACACACACACACACACACACACACACTCTCTCTCTCTCTCTCTCTCTCTCTCTCTCTCTCTCTCTCTCTCTCTCTCTCTCTCTCTCTCTCTCTCTCTCTCTCTCTCTCTCTCTCTCCACTCATCTTACGCCTCTCTAACGCTTTCTAAACATCTGTTTGTTAGTTCAGGGTCACCACGCAAACATCACAGGAACATCACAGCATCCAGACTACAGCAAAACCTTGAACTAACCGCACACTGGAGTAACAGCACACTCATAGCAACACACCAGCACAGCACACCACACTACACAGAACAGGATATCAGTTTATTCCAGCATTCCAGGCACTGTACTTAAACCATCACCATCCATCAGCATATCCCACAGTTACCGTGATCACCATTTGTCTCACCACCACCACCACCACCACTACCACCTCCACCACTTCCAGCCCAGTGCCGTCATCATCATCATCTGTTACCGTCCCCTCTCGCGACGCCACCACACAGCACCTTGCACCACTACACTGCACCACAAAGCCACGACACCAGTAGAGTTTGCAACACCATTCAACGTCACAGAACCGTCACTCTTAAGTTTGTACTGCACCACACCATCACACCACATTTTGTTCCTTACAGTGCCAAACTCATCACCACACAGACACACACACACACACCACATCGTCACCAATACCATCAGACACTAGTACATCACAAAACACCACACTGCACATCCCACGACACCATAGTCACCACAGTAACCCATTTTGCACCACACCACATCACAATCACCACCACATTACTCCACACCACGTCACCAGTACCACCAGATAAACACCAGTGCATCACAAAACACCATACCACTACTGCTCTAACACCACACAGTCACCATCACACCACACTGCATCACACCATACCACAATCATCACACTACACCACAACACGTGTCCACCATCACCAACCACTTACCAGTACACCATAAGGCAGCACACCTAACACCACAACACCATACAATCACTTCCAGAAACAAATACACAGCTTTTAAAACCCGCAATTTACGTACAAAACCTAAGAAGCGTGTTTGTAAATAGGCTTTCGTACGTTCTGATTCAGCTACCCATGGGAAAAGGAATCTAAGAACCTCCCATGATCCTCCTCTTCCCCGCTGATCCCCCTTTTGGATGCGCCCTGATCCTCCCAACCCACGAGAAGCGATCCAGCCTGTTTATGTCCGTCGAAAAAGCTTCACTTATGCGCAAGGTGAGCTGAAGGAACTCGCGGGCGCAGGTAAAATAGAGATGCAGTTGAATTTTATAGTGATTGAGTTACCGTTAATCAGGTTGGGTCTTGCCTCACGTGTGTATGATGTGGATGAGATGAAGGTTTGAGGACATGGAGGTGCAGTGGTTGGATGATGAAATTCGTTTTTTTTTTTTTCTTGGGTTTGTTTTTGATTTTTTTGCTGGTATGGGTTTTCTTATTTCTTTTAGTCCCTTTTTTTTCCTGCTGTGGTGGCCTTTGGTAGCATTCAAAGCGATGTAAAATATATAATTTGCATGGATAAGAAGAAAAAGAAAATATGAGTTCTTTTTTATTATTTTCACAAAGGGAAATCTAAAAAGGTTGCTGGCGATTATGGAAAAAAAAAATAATAAACTCAGCTAGCGGTGAAAGGGTTAAGGTTATTGAAATAGCTTAGTGTAGTTTATTGTTTTCGAATAACACCACTGACAGGAAATAAAAGAGAAACTAGGGCAGACAAGATCTTTCCCGTGCTTGCTATTTAACTTCTATTTGTTTTACATCGTTTGTGGGAATTCAAATAAGCGTCATTCGATTCCATCATTAGCAGTCGTTTCATTGTCATGCTTTATACTCTTTCAATTCCGGATACCGAAACCTAAAAAGAAAGAAAAATTCTAGTCCTGTTCTAATCAAGCCTCATAATAATATATGTAAAGTGTGTGATTATGTGTAATTTACATATTCAAAGGCGCAGGCAACTAAAAACCAGCCTTTGCCATCACAAGATAGTCCCTCAGAAATCTATGTATGAAAGAAATAAGACATCCATAAGTTTCCGAGTCCTCTAGTGACCTTCCTGACTCTTCTCTTAGCGTGTTAGTAAGAGAAAGAAGATTAGATCAATTTATAGAATGGTGGTTGGAAGTTGGTTAGTATATTTCATACAGAGACTGCCACGTGTGGGCCTGATGGCTTCCTGCAGCTTCCCTTATTTTCTTATGTTCTTACGTATGTTTTTAGGACCAGAAAATATTACAGCCTCATATATGGAGACAATGTTATTTTTTTTTCTGCCATACAACACTAGAATCGTAAATATAAAGTACATGGTATCAAAATTATTGTAATACTGAACCTGAAATTTAGTAACTACGTATGATAGATAAATCCTAAGTATCACTGTTTTAAGCTCAAAAAACATTGCAGTCTCATGTATGGAGACTTTTTTTAGTCACAACGCTACAAGCATAAATTTGAGAAGAAAATTATTAACTATGACACATCCTGAATGGGGATGGGAACAGAAATATCCCAGCCCTGCACAGCCCTCGTGATGATAACTTCCCCGCCTTCCTCTCCCTAAAAGGCTCTAATGCAGCATTCACCATCGCAGATCTAATTTCCTATCAGTGGAGCTCCATCCCGCCTCTCTTAACCTCACTTTCTATTCCTCAACGAGACACTTGTACGAGGCTACTCATACCAATCTCATTTCGCTCTTTCATATTTGATTCAGTTTTTTTTTTTTTTTTTTTTTTCATTGCTGACTTTTGTGTTCATCCTCACAAGTTGTTCTCGAGTCCACGAAGTTGAAGTTTCATTTGAACACCTGACACCAACACTCCCTCTCTCTTTTTTCTCTAGCGATGAATCAATCAGCATCTTTATTCGTTCTTCTCCTCTAATAGACTGCCTTCTCTGTTTTTTAACACTTCCTACGGCCTCACCTCCTTCAGGAGTTACAAGACGGGATATCAGGATACTTTGTGAACTAAACTCGTTTCGTTTCTTTCTATAATCCTCTATGTATTTTATTTATTTTTTTTTAGGAACTGTATTTGTCTTTTTTTTTTTATTTCTTCTACGGTCATGTATTGTGTAATCTTTGTTTTCTCTTCCCCCCGTATTAGTATGAAAATATTTGACATGATACAAAAAAAAAAATGTGGATGTTGAGTTTAGAAAAGATATCATATAGTTTCCTATTTTGTTTAATAATGGTGGCTTAGCGGCCTCTGCTTCTTTTTTTTGTGCCCTTTGTAGGTCTCGTTCAAACATATGTAAGCATTATCAGATGATCGGGTGATCAGGGTGACGGAAAAAAAGACGGAAAAAAACAACCACTGTGAGAGCCTTAACGGAAACAGTCGATAGAAGTAGTAGTAGTAGTAGAAAGACAAAGAAAGGTAGAGACGGGTGACTCGCGGTGGCGAATCTTAGGGGGAAAAGCGATAGAAGAAGAAGAAGAAAAAAAGAAAGAAAGAAAAAAAGTAGGTAAAACAAAGATGAAAAAATAAAGAAAAAAAAACAAGAACAAGGACAAAAAAATTAACAAGAACAAACACAACAAGAACAATAACATGAACATGAACAAGAACAAGTTGACGTAGTAGGTGATGGCAGTGAAGGTAAAACATGTGAATATGACATTGCCATACGTAGCGAAACTAGATGTAATGAGCCATGGTTTCAGTATGTCAATCAGCAGAACCGGCGTTATTCTCATCTCTCACAGTTCATGTAGTAGTAGTAGTAGTAGTGGTAGTAGTAGTAGTAGTAGTAGTAGTAGTAGTAGTAGAAGTAGTAGTAGCAGTAGTAGTAGCAGTAGCAGTATCAGTTAGTACAAAATGACGAGCCAGTTGCACACGACCATTGTAATGCTTTGAGGACTGTTGCCGAAGTAATGAAGCACGACTTGTTCTTTTAGCGTGGTATATACTCCTCTGTGTTTCTGGAATGCAGTGCTGTTCCGATTTCCACTTATTCAAAATGACTCTTCCTTTGACGTTTTGGGAGAGGCAAGTTAATTTTATTCTCTCTCTCTCTCTCTCTCTCTCTCTCTCTCTCTCTCTCTCTCTCTCTCTCTCTCTCTCTCTCTCTCTCTCTCTCTCTCTCTCTCTCTCTCTCTCTCTCTCTCTCTCTCTCTCTCTCTCACTTATTGTGTCCTTAGCCAGTCTCCTTAACACACAAAAAATACAAAAATAAAAGCAAATAGATAAAATGAGAGAGTAAGTAAATAAATGAGTTATTATAAACGTTCACGCTACGATTAGTAATATTAGCATTATATCTAAATTAAAAAATATATTAAACACGTTGAGAGAAAAAAATGTTGAACTTATTTGAATGCAGAATTATAAAAACGCGCTGCATTTTTTATCGATGTTTAGAATTCCAGATAAATTTCATACTTTCCTGCCCTGAAGCATTTTTTTTTTTTTTTTTTGCAAACTGTGTTAAAATTAGAGTACAAAAAGAGACGTGACGGCGAATGAGCTGCAAATGTTCACTCCAGGCTGATAATGAGATAGTTGAAAGCTTTTAGTCTGCCTGTCTGTTTGTGTGCACGTCCTCATTTCCCTCCCCCCTCTCTCTCTCTCTCTCTCTCTCTCTCTCTCTCTCTCTCTCTCTCTCTCTCTCTCTCTCTCTCTCTCTCTCTCTCTCTCTCTCTCTCTCTCTCTCTCTCTCTCTCTCTCTCTCTCTCTCTCTCTCTCTCTCTCTCTCTCTCTCTCTCTCTCTGAAAATATTTGTCATCTATTGATCTATTCTCTTAACATTTTTGAATCGGATAATTTGCAAGCCTCTATTTTGAAACGCATTGTTCTCTCACCTGGACCATTTTCAGAGGCCACAGAGGTGACTAGTCGGGTTCTCATGACTATTTTTCCTCTTCATGTTGCAGAGTCCTTGTTAAACCGTCACCAAAATCATGTTAATATCTTCGAAAACCACATTCGCTTCTTAAACGTTCTCAGTAATCAAAAGCTACAGTAATTTCTAAAACTTCCAGTAGAATAATTAAAACGCACTTGAAAATCGCAGTAACTTCCACTCAGTCCTGTTAATGAATATTCGAGGAGATAAGGCGGCGGACCGTTTGGGAATATTGCGTTCATTATCACTAGAATCATGAAGACGCCATTAAAAAATCCCATTTACTCTCATAAAAGCTTGTTAATTGTCGAGATAAGGCGACGAAACGTTTGGAAATGTGTTTTTCTATTAAAGATGCTGAATTCTTCTCAAACTCACAGCAATTACAAAAAATCATAGTACTATTCACTGAAGCCGGTTAATTTTAGAGATGAGACGACAAGGTGTTTTGAGAAGGTGTTTTTTTTTTTCCTGTTGCAAATGGAATATTCTCCTGAAACCTTCACTAGAATCAAGAAAATGCCCTTGAAAATTCCAGTAGCATTCACTAATGGCTCTTAATTGTCTCGATGAGACGATGAAACGTCTGAAAATGTATTTTTCCCGTTTTAGATGTATAATCACAAAAACGTCATTGAAAATTCCAGTAACGTTCTCTAAAGGCTATTGATTATGGAGCTAAGTTGACAAGATGTTTAGGAATGCAATGCTTCATATCACTTCATGTCAACCAACGCCTTAGTCCCGCTGAATGCTGTGTTATGCATTTCATTAAACCCCACTGGCCTTTCCTTTTATAATTATCAATAAAAATACAAAGGAAAACATCAAGAACTAGTAGCGTGAAATAAGAAAAAAATAAGAATAATATGTAAAAAACGGAGCTGAAAATGAAATGACTGTGGGCGTGCGTGCGTGCGTGCATACTACGTACGTGCGTGTGTGTTGTACGTGATTCCCGCATGTAAAGCCGTGTTAGTGAGCCTCCCCTTTTCCCTTCCTCCCTCCCTCCCTTTCTCCTCTCATCCTCCCCCACTTCTTCCCTCTCTCCCTTCTCCCCTCCATCCCCTCCATTCCCTCCTCCCCTCCTTCCCGCTCCCACATCACACCCTGCGCCTCACATTTCCCCTCGTGGCTGATCGTCCCTCATCACCACTTCGGCCAAAACAGATAAATAAATAACAGCGTTCACTGCCACGCGAATAATTCTGTTAATTTTTTCCCCCGCGAGCGATATGAAGGATTATGAGTGTGATAAAAATTCAGCGGAGTCTCGTCCCGGCGTCAGCGTGGCGGCCCGCTCCGCATGGTCCCCCTCCCCTGCTGCCTACAGGGGGCGGTACGCGGCCTGGTGCTCCGTCCGATGTAATTTTCAGGGTGATTTGCATGTTGTTTGGGGAGAGAGGGAAAAAGGAGAGGATAATACGTTGAGGCGGGTACCTTAAACTGAGAGATTAATGGCGAGACATGAACGGGAGGCGAGCGAGACCGAGTTCGCCGCCTCGGTCTTGAGTTGCCCCGAAAATTAGGATTCGTGAATCTTCTCCTCGCGGGAAATTGCCGACTAAATTACCCGTGTACTGGAAGGCCTGGCACGCGGCGGTGGGGCGGACGGGGGCGGGCCAAGATAAATAAATAGACAGACAGATAAACGAACTTAATTAAATAAACGCATCTGTAGTTCTCGGCATGTACGTAAAACTAAATAACCAAACTTTCTAATTAATGGCGTGAAGGAACCGTAGCAAAATTTCATCTCGTTTTTCGTTCTCGTTCTGCAAAATTTGGGCTCCGGCATTCGCCAAATATGTGCACTGGGCTGCAGGGGCGCGGGGCGGGGCGCGGCGCGTGGGCGTGGGGCGGGGCGAGAACGGAGCGTGGGAGAAGGAGAGTGTTTGGGTCTCGGTGGCCGCGACACTGTTAGCCTGGGAGTGATGTGGCCCAGCAAGGCGACACTCGGTCATGTCTTTCCTTGCCTTCCCTGGTGCGCTGTCAAGGAGGTAAGGCAACGTTCGTATAAAAATGTTGTTCTCTAGGCAGATAATGACAGTAATGGTTATAGGAGAGAGGTTGATAGTAATGGAGATAATCGTGGTAACAATGATAATGGTAGTAATTTTTAATTGTTATTTTTGCTATTTTTGTTGTGTTCTTCTTCTTCTTCTTCTTAATCATAATTATCATCATCATCATCATCATCATCATCATCATCGTCATCGTCGTCGTCGTCGTTGTCGTTGTCGTAGTAGTAGTAGTAGTAGTAGTAGTAGTAGTAGTATCATCATCATCATTATCATCATCATCTTCATCTTCATCTTCATCATCATCATCATCATCATCATCATCATCTTCATCATCATCATCATCATCATCATCATCATCATCATCATCATCATCATCATCATCATCATCATCATCATACAAAACACACATAAAAAAAACATGAAACTAAAGTTTAAAAGCCACTCTTAATATATATGTGAAAAACTGCATCATAATTTATTTTTTCATCACTTAACATAAAAGTGAATGGCTTCTAATCTCAGTATCAAAAGAATAACTACGCAGTACAATTAAAATTTCATTATCAGTCTCTGAAAAAAATAAAATAAAATAAAACAGGGACTTTGCTTTGCTAAAGGTCTCTTGGGCAGCATGCAGTGAAGAAAACTCTATTAGAAAACTATGTTTTCTAGTGTTCGCGTACGTAGACGTAATGGGAGTTGGTTAGTCACAAGAGTACCTTGCCTCTCCAATCTGGTCATATTTTTTTTTATCCATTTATCAATATACAGAAACTCAAATAATGAGATACCGTCAGCTACATGCACATCAGCCCCTCTAGCAGCGCCTGGGAAGGATAAAATTTGATTAGATAAAGTTCTTATTAGTTTAGGGATCATATTCTGAAACGTTTTGCGCCGCACTTCCACTACTTTCAAGACTAGTTTGAGTGACACTTTTTTTTCTTTTTACGCTTCTGATGACAGATTAATATTTTTATATTATTGACAGGAGATACACTTTTGCAAACCCGACTTATCATCCCTATGGCCTTTGAAAATAGTTGTAGTGAGAGCAAAGCATTTCTGAATACGGGCCTTGTTTAAGTTAGGTCAGGGTCAGTTTAGATTAGGCTCCGTTAGGTTGGGGTACATTTCGTTAGGTTTGTTTATGGTAGGCTCGTTTAAGTAGGTTAGGTTAAATCATCTCATTAAACCCTAACTCTTAATGCTGTGGTCGTCCTTTGTTGACATTCAGCGCACTGTGAAAATTGTTTGCCGGGTTACACAGGGAAGAGTAAATATCACGTTAATTCTGTTCTTTCTAGGTTACAGAACTATTTAAGAGTGTGCAGGTATAAAAACAAGTGCCTACAGACTTATGGGAAAAAATGTCAAGCAGTGACCTAACCTAACTTAAACTATGCTATTCCACCCCATAAATAGGTGGGATGACTGATCTTCACATGATACACTTAACAAAACACGGTGAGGCGCGAGGTGAGGCACGCGGTGAGTCAGAGCAGCTCATTTGGTTCATGGTCTCCGTGGTTTATCAAGGCATACACGTAAAAGTGATTGACCTTCATTACTAAGGATATTCTCACTGATTAGGGCCTTCATTATTACTTTGTTATTTTTTCATAAGATATACGAGGGTAAGAGTTAACTGATATTCTCAATCTTTCATCCCACTTACTGTTAGACTCTGGAACTCTCTGCCTGCTTCAGTATTTCCTCCTGCCTGTGACTTGCTCTTTCAAGAGTGAGGTTTGAAGTCAACGCCCGTAAATTTGGGTATTTTCTTGGGCTTCTTCTTTAAGGACTGGCACCTTCAGTGGGCCTTTTTTTTATTATTTTTCGTTGTTCTTGGCTAAAGCCCGTTTACATAAAATGTATGTTTTTTTTATTATTTTTTTTTATTGAGTTCGTGGTTCAAATATTCATCCTTGACAACGTACAATCACATAACGTAATATAATAAAGGATCCAGATGGCGGTGGGACAGAATTAAAAGATCCACCACGTACTTGTGCAAGCACCTGCACCTCTGCATGCTACATACTAACCTGTTTCCTGGAAGCCGGCCCGCGCATCAGGCTGTATCGGCGAGGCATATCATTAACTAGAGAAGGCCAGAGGGGACACTTCCATGGCACGGCAGGTGTGTCAGTCCTGCACGCTTCCCTGGTGCAGGGGTGGCATTGGCTCACTGTGGCCCTCCTAGGGAAAGTCTAAGGTGGGGAGTGACACAGGCCTCGGCGATGCGCTGCAGGGTTGTGTTCTATTGATGAAAATTCAAGTAATGTTTACACAGTAAGCTCAGGAGTGTTAGCTCACCTTAACATTAAAAGGCATTTGATAAGCCAAACAAGCACCGTGTTTGGCTTCCTAATCTCCTGTTGGTCGGCGAGCTTTGAAAAAAAAAAAAAAAAAAAACGCCTCATAACACTCAGCTATTATTTGATAAGTAAATTACAGAGAACTCGAACTGACGTCACTAATTCATTGCGTTAACAAGAACATGTGTATGAAGATGATTACACCAAAACCATTCGTAAATTTATTCAACAAGTAGTGAAGTATCATGCAACTAGACATTAAAATAACAGTAAATGCGCGCACATGACTTTGAGGAGGCTGTGGGCGGGCAGAGGAAGGGCATTGTGTTAGGGCGAGTACGGGGCTAGAGTAATGGGATCGATGCGGCGCGGCGAACATAAGCGGTAACCGGGCGGTGGGTTTCCTCGCCCCGTGTATTGACTGCAACATCCAATAAACAGTCTGCAAATTGTATTGCTCATATGTCAGCCACACCTTTAGGCCGCTTTTACCTCCTGGATTGCGTTGCAGGTATTCAGCATGAGGATATTACCTGGATTGCTGTACATGTTGGAAAAATATACTTATCAGGAGTCTTTTAGCATCGTTGAGCAGGTGTTATGTGAGAAAATAGCATCGTCATTCTTACCTGGATTACTGTAGATGTTGAAAAATAAGTCATAAAGCAGATGTTATGTCAGAAAACACCATAGTCGTTCCTAGTCACGCATTAACCAGCAGTGAAGAAGACATTTTGGACTGGGAATAGACGCAACTTGTATTGCAAATTATGTGAGAGTGAAACTGGTAAAAATTATTCAGACTGTTCAAGAATGAGTCACCTGTGAAGGACGAGGACGTGAGTGGGAGGTGAGTGGTTACACACACACACACACACACACACACACACACACACACACACACACACACACACACACACACACACACACACACAAAAGAACCATACGAGCAAAAATACCAAGACACAATTATGAAGAATTTATAAGCTTCCTCTTCCTCCACTTGTCCTTTCCTCCTCCTCTCCCCTCCTCTTTCTCCCTCCCTCCCTCCCTCCCTCCCTACATGAGGCTCTCCTTCAAACCTTCAATAACTCCATCCCCCCTCACTTTCTCTCTCCCCCCATCCCCTAAACACTTCTCTTCCGTCAACACTTCACCTTCTCTACCTAATATTCTCACCCTCCCTCTCCCCCACTCCTGGACTCTCTCTAATTCCTCCTTCTTATACTTTCCCCCTATTTTCCCCTTTTTTCATCCGTTTTGTCCTGAGTTCATTGTTTCATGGCGCCCCCTTCCCCCTTCCCCCTTCCCCTCTCTTAGCCTCTCCACCTCTTATCTCTCTCCCTCTCCCTCGCCACTTCCCCTCTCTCGTTCATATCAGCTTTGTTCTCCTTTAATTTCCAAGTCTTTCATTTTTCTCCTCTTTTTTCTCCAAAGCGTGTTACCTTAAACATTTTTCGTTTCCTCCTCCTCCTCCTCCTCCTCCTCCTCCTCCTCCTCCTCCTCCTCCTCCTCCTCCTCCTCCTCCTCCTCCTCCTCTTCCTGTGTCTCATTTTTCCTCCTCCTGCTCCTCCACCGCCACCTCTTGCTCATCTTCCTCGTTTTACTACATCTCTCTCTCTCTCTCTCTCTCTCTCTCTCTCTCTCTCTCTCTCTCTCTCTCTCTCTCTCTCTCTCTCTCTCTCTCTCTCTCTCTCTCTCTCTCTCTCTCTCTCTCCTGGTTCTCTTCCTTCTGTTGCATTTTCCTGAGTCCTGCTGTTGCTCTCTCTCTCTCTCTCTCTCTCTCTCTCTCTCTCTCTCTCTCTCTCTCTCTCTCTCTCTCTCTCTCTCTCTCTCTCTCTCTCTCTCTCTCTCTCTCTTCTTCTTCTTCTTCTTCTTCTTCTTCTTCTTCTTCTTCTTCTTTTCCCTCCTCTCTTCTCTGCTCTCTTCCTCTCTCCTTCCCCTCCATGCGATCGACCCTTTAAGCACTGCAGTCCCCCCTCCCCCCAACCAGCTGATGCAGTGGGTGTGTGGGTGGAGAGAGAGAGAGAGAGAGAGAGAGAGAGAGAGAGAGAGAGAGAGAGAGAGAGAGAGAGAGAGAGAGAGAGAGAGAGAGAGAGAGAGAGGGTGGTTCAGTGAGTGTACGTACAGAACACATGAGAGCTTATGGGAGATGTTTTGTGTGTGTGTGTGTGTGTGTGTGTGTGTGTGTGTGTGTGTGTGTGCGCGCGCTTATGTATACCGCTGCCCACTACTATGTTGTTCAATTCTGCTCGTGTATTTGCGCATCTACGTATTAGGAGCATGACAACATGAGAAAATAAGAGTATTACTGATACCTTCACAGTCAGGCGTCTCTCTCTTGTACGTAGATCTTGTGATGCATCGAACATAAGGAAAATAAAGGAAGCTGCAAGAGGACGTCAGGCTTACACGTGGCAGCAGTCCCTTCATGAGATATGCCTGCATGCTTCCACCTATCATCCTCATCAGTGAAGTATGCACAGTCTTATTCCTGCGTAAAAAAAAATAAAATAAATAAATAAATAAATAAAAATAATAATAATAATAATAATAATAATAATAATAATAATAATAATAATAATAATAATAATAATTATAATAATGATAATCCAGGTATAGTCAGTCCTTCGAGACGGAATGGAAAACGAGGGAGGCTTAAATCTGGAAGTATGAATAAAAAAAAGATTAAATAGATAAAAAAAGTTACAATTCAAGCAGCATGTTAAATACTTCCCTGAACCGTTAATTGACTGAAAAGAAAATGGAAAAAAAAAAGAGAAGAAAAAAGGTCTTTCCAGGAGTGTGGTACGTTTGCTGGAATGGTGTTGGGGAGAGAGAGAGAGAGAGAGAGAGAGAGAGAGAGAGAGAGAGAGAGAGAGAGAGAGAGAGAGAGAGAGAAGAGAGAGAGATGGCATGAGGTTGCAGCCAGCGAGCCAGCCAACCCGAACCCACCTGCCAGCCATCTGTCTTGAGTACAATATCCGGTGGTCATACGCCCTTGTTCCCTGGAGCTGGCATTTTCGGAGCCATGTGAGAGAGAGAGAGAGAGAGAGAGAGAGAGAGAGAGAGAGAGAGAGAGAGAGAGAGAGAGAGAGAGAGAGAGAGAGAGAGAGAGAATTACTTCTAAATAGACAAAGACAGCTAGATGGACTGTTCATGATTTAGCATTCTGTAATTTTGAAAGAAATTTTAAATCACAGGTCCTGACATAAAAAAAGTGAAAAAAATTGTTCACTTCAACATTTTTATCTGATAATAGGTGTATGTTCCTTATTTCAAGATGAGACATTGTACATACGTAAAATATTCTTTTGAGCTCTCGAGAGTTGTCCGTAGACTATATTTAACTTTTTAAGAGAAATTTAGAAAGTAAAAAAAAAAAACACTTTTCATTGAAATATGTTCGTACTTTCTATATCAGTATTCTTGATAACAGGTAGATGGATTTTCAGAGAAAGGGAATGAGACTGACATACTGTCTGACTGACTGACTGATCGACCAATCGGTACATTAATAGACTGACTGATTGACTAATTGATTAGTTGACCATCTGACTGACTGACTGACTGATAGAACGACTGACTGACTAACAGATGCACTCACTGACTGTCTGACTGACTAACTGATAGAACGACTGACTGATTTACTGACTGATACACTGATTGACTGACTGACTGACTAATAGACTGAATTACTGACTGATCGACTGATAGACTGACTGACAAATAAACAGAAAGCCTAACAAGTACGAGTATACAAGCAGACAGGGAGTTAGGCTGATTGAAAGACAGACGAACATACAAATAACAGACAGACAGACAGACAGGAAGACGGATAGGGTTACAAAGAGGCAGACAAAGAGGAAAGTAATAGAAGATTGGCAGGCAGTTAAAAATGAAACTTTATGGGTGTGATGCAGAGGCTATTGGAAGTTTGATTACAGAGAGAGAGAGAGAGAGAGAGAGAGAGAGAGAGAGAGAGAGAGAGAGAGAGAGAGAGAGAGAGAGAGAGAGAGTGTTTAAAATCTTAATCTTCTCTCCTTTCGTCATAGGTTTTTGTTAATACTTCCCATCATCTTATCGTCAAATTCTCTCTCTCTCTCTCTCTCTCTCTCTCTCTCTCTCTCTCTCTCTCTCTCTCTCTCTCTCTCTCTCTCTCTCTCTCTCTCTCTCTCTCTCTCTCTCTCTCTCGTTTCATTTGGCCTCATAAAAACACTAATGGAGCTGCCTTAATCTGAACCTTGCAGATAATAGCTCTCCCTCACTCTCCCCTCTCTCTCTCTCCCTCCCTCTCCCTCCCTCTCCCTCCCTCCCTCTCTCCCTCTCTCTTCCCCTCCCTCCCTCCCTCCCTCTCTCTCTTTCTCTCCCTCACCCGCCCCCTCCCCCTCCCTCTCCCCCCTCCTTCCCTTCCTCCATTATCTCAGTGGTGTCAGGGTAGCTCAGGACCAGGTCAAGGAAGACGATTGATGAGTAATAGATTTTTTCCTCCCTTTTTTTCTCCCTTTTTTCTGAATGCTGAAGAAAGAAGAACCTGAAGCATTTTATATATATATATATATATATATATATATATATATATATATATATATATATATATATATATAATTTTTTTTTTTTTGTGAAGTGTTGAATGTTACATTTTTTCTTTTACTTTTAGTTATGTCTTTTTTTTCGTGTGTTTGTCTGTCACATTGTTGTTTACTTAACCCTTTCACTGCTATTTGGTACATCTTTTCTTAATTACCAATCACTCTGAGACATCTTTGCTTGTTCTACAGCCACCTCCGGCCTTTAAACTGGGCAGAAATAGCAAAATCTATTCTTTTAACCTTTTTTTTTTTTTTGTAGATGCTTTTAAAGATTTCTTGTATTATTTCCGGTGTTTTTAATTGTTTCGTATCGCATTTAAAGGGTTAACTCGACCGAATTCACTTATATTGTCATAATCTCGTAGAAGTGATGCAATTCTATAGGTTATTGTTATATCTGCGCCGTTTCTTTTCTTTTTTCCTTTCTTTCTTACTTTTTTATTTATTTTTTGTTGTTGTTTTTGTTTACGATATTTTGTTCATGAGGTCTGTCATTCGTTTTTTTCTTTTATTTATTTATTTATTTTTAATTAATTAATTTATTTATTTATTTTTTTTGTGGATTAGGAATGTTATGATTAAGAATGAAATTTTGACCCGAAAGTTCACCAGATTTACGTACAGTAAAATCCCTCTCATCCGGCATTCGAGTATCCGGCAGCTTCAAGTATCCGGCACATTTTTCCCCGAGCCTTAAAATCAATAAAAAATCAATGTGTACTCATAAAATCGATTAAAATTCCCGCGCGAGGCATACTTTGTCCCCTCGCCACCAGAGCGCACTGCTTCGCGCCACCCGCGGCCCACTGCACTGTGTTTACTCAGTGACTCAGTCCCGCGTGTGCACTGTTTATCTCCTGACGCCTTCATCATGCCTAAAATTGTAGAAAAGAGGAAGCGTGTTGTGCTTACACTTAAGCAGCTGATCGGATCAGCTGCTGTTTAAGATCAGCTGATCTTTGTTATGGTAAGATGCGTGAGTGTAGGGTGGTGATTGTGGACATAATTTCACTTCTATTCAAGTATCCGGCAATATTCAAGTATCCGGCATGTCGGCGGTCCCGTTGATGCCGGATAAGAGGGATTTTACTGTATATGTTGTCATAATTAAAAAATATCTATTAATTTGTCCATTTTCCGTCTATCTGTAACTGTAATAATAATAATAATAATAATAATAATAATAATAATAATAATAATAATAATAATAAATACTTTATTGTCACGTATAATACATGAAAATTGCTTCATGAGTTCTCAGTAAAAGTGATAAAACCGCACATACGTCATACACTCCTCGTACTACTCACACACATTGGTCATTTACAGGCCACAGGAACAAACCCGGTCTGTGCTACTGGTAGATTGTCTGTTGTTCATTTAACATTTTAATACTGCTAGGTACAAAAGATCTTGAATATCTTGATGTTCTACAGTATAATGACCTCAACCTTCTTCCCGAGGGTAACATTTGATAATATTGGTTTAAAGGATGAATGGGATCATGTCGTACTACCTCACATCTCCGGACAACTGCTTTCTTATAAATTTCTACAAGAGGGATGATGTTCTCAACCCCAAGTTTCCCACAATTTTTCATTATTTTACAAAGTTTGTTTTTTTAATTCAACGTTACAATTTCCGTAACTGTCTGTCTGTCAGTCTGTCTGACTGTTTATCTGCCTGTCTATCTTCCTGCCTATCTGTCTATGTATCTGTCTATATATGTATCTATGTATGAATGTATGTATGTATGTATGTATGTATGTATCTATCTATCTATCTATCTATCTGTCTATCTTCCTGTCTACCTGTCTGCTTATCTGAAGACCTGATGTTTAGTGATAATTGGATTTCAACTGTGTGTGTGTGTGTATGTGTGTGTGTGTGTGTGTGTGTGTGTGTGTGTGTGTGTGTGTGTGTGTGTGTGTGTGTGTGTGTGTGTGTGTGTGTGTGTGTGTGTGTGTGTGTGTGTGTGTGTGTGTGTGTGCGCGCATTACTTTGTGTCCATTGAGTATTACCTGGCATTTGTTGTAGTAGTTTGTGAAAGAATTTGCAGAACTGTTTTGTTGTTGTTGTTGTTGTTGTTGTTGTTGTTGTTGTTGTTCGCTCGCTTGGGAGGATAAAGAAAAAAATGCAAAATACCAACCTTTTTCTATTTTATGGTCTTACTTTATGTTCTTTTTAGTTGTTATTGTTCTTCTTTTTCTCCTTCGATATGAACTTTGTTTCATTGTTCATATTTATTGTCCAATATTTGCTGTTATTGCCATATGGTGTTGTTGCTTCTCTCTCTCTCTCTCTCTCTCTCTCTCTCTCTCTCTCTCTCTCTCTCTCTCTCTCTCTCTCTCTCTCTCTCTCTCTCTCTCTCTCTCTCTCTCTCTCTCTCTCTCTCTCTCTCTCTCTCCACTTTTAAATACACCAGATTTATGTGTATTATTTTTGTACTGTGTATGTGTGTGTGTGTGTCCGTGTGCCCTGCCTCACTCTATACACATCCTGTTTTATCATCAGAAAAGATTAAAGCGCCGGAAAAAGTAAAGAATGAAGGCCATTTTTTCATCTTTTTTTTTTTTTTTTGTAGAGAGGAGGTGACCATCACTGTAATGAACAACTGGAGGCCTTTGGTTGGCTGCTGCTGCTGCTGCATAAGAGAGAGAGAGAGAGAGAGAGAGAGAGAGAGAGAGAGAGAGAGAGAGAGAGAGAGAGAGAGAGAGAGAGAGAGAGAGCTACGGTAAACAAACTTTGACACAAGATAACGGGTTCTAGCACGTTCTCACACACACACACACACACACACACACACACACACACACACACACACACACACACACACACACACACACACACACACACACACACACAGCAAGTTGGCAGCGAGATAAGAGCGGCCTATTAATTTCAGAAGCACCGCCGGTAATCAGGCGTAGATGCAGGGAAGTTGACGGCGAGAACAATGGGAGTGGAGACAAAGAGTATGCGAGGAGCTGTTGTCTGTAGGCGGCAGGGTCGTAGGAACGTGAACAGAGAGAGAGAGAGAGAGAGAGAGAGAGAGAGAGAGAGAGAGAGAGAGAGAGAGAGAGAGAGAGAGAGAGAGAGAGAGAGAGAGAGACAGAGATTAATTGGGCACTCTTCTAAACACACCAACATTTTTTTTTTCGATTTTTTCTTCTGTTTCCGTGTAAATTCATTGATCTTTACTTGTGCATTTGTCGCTGTATTTGGTTAACCACGGTGTAATGACCCAAGCATGCAGTAAAAGCCCCAGAATCCCACTTCGTGATGGCGCTGCACCTTATTGTTCCATCGGTAACGTGTTGGTGTTCCGTGCTCTGGTGTTGGGTTCGATTCCTGACACAGCTTTTTTTTTTTTTTTTTTTTTCCCCGAAGTTCATATTCATTTAAGCTTTCAGATCAGTTGTTTAATTTTTCAGCATGCCAGTTGTGTTCTGGATGTGCTCTACTTTGAGTTAAATACACCGGTACGTCCTTGTTTGAGGCAATGCTGTAGTTCTTCTACAGAATACGTAAACTACACAATACCATTTTAAAATTTCATTAATTCACCAAATATTAATCAAAATAGAGTAAACTAAGATTGTAGTGGATGAGTAAACAGGTTATAGGATAATACAGTTGTTCCTCTACAGAAAATCTAACCATTACATTACTGCATACCATTTTAAAACTTCATTAATTCACCAAATATTAATCAAAATAGAGTAAATTAAGATCATAGTGGATGAATAAACAGGAGCTATTTTTCAACACCAAACATCATCGTAAGCGACGCAATATTTATCATACGTAATACTTAACCTATACGTTTTTTTTTTTTTTTTTATGGGAGGAACACTGGCCAAGGGCAACAAAAATCCAGTAAAAAAAAAAAAAAAGCCCACTGAGATGCCAGTCCCATAAAAGGGTCCAAAGCGGTAGTCAAAAATTGAAGGATAAGTGTCTTGAAACCTCCCTCTTGAAGGAATTCAAGTCATAGGAAGGTGGAAATACAGAAGCAGGCAGGGAGTTCCAGAGTTTACCAGAGAAAGGGATGAATGATAGAGAATACTGGTTAACTCTTGCATTAGAGAGGTGGACAGAACAGGGATGAGAGAAAGAATAAAGTCTTGTGCAGCGAGGCTGCGGGGGGAGGGGAGGCATGCAGTTAGCAAGATCAGAAGAGCAGTTAGCATGAAAATAGCGGTAGAAGACAGCTAGAGATGCAACATTGCGGCGATGAGAGAGAGAGGCTGAAGACAGTCAGTTAGAGGAGAGGAGCTGATGAGATGAAAAGCTTTTGATTCCACCCTGTCCAGAAGAGCGGTATGAGTGGAACCCCCCAAGACATGTAAAGCATACTCCATACATGGACGGATAAGGCCCTTGTACAGAGTTAGCACCTGAGGGGGGTGAGAAAAACTGGCGGAGACGTCTCAGAACACCTAACTTCATAGAAGCTGTTTTAGCTAGAGATGAGATGTGAAGTTTCCAGTTCAGATTATAAGTAAAGGACAGACCAATGATGTTCAGTGTAGAAGAGGGGGACAGTTGAGTGTCACTGAAGAAGAGGGGATACTTCTCTGGAAGGTTGTGTCGAGTTGATAGATGGAGGAATTGAGTTTTTGAGGCATTGAACAATACCAAGTTTGCTCTGCCCCAATCAAAAATTTTAGAAAGATCAGAAGTCAGGCGTTCTGTGGTTTCCCTGCGTGAAATGTTTACTTTCTGAAGTGTTGGACGTCTATGAAAAGACGTGGAAAAGTGCAGGGTGGTATCATCAGCGTAGGAATGGATAGGACAAGAAGTTTGGTTTAGAAGGTCATTTATGAATAATAAGAAGAGAGTGGGTGACAGGACAGAACCCTGAGGAACGCCACTGTTAATAGATTTAGGAGAAGAACAGTGACCATCTACCACAGCAGCAATAGAACGGTCAGAAAGGAAACTTGAGATGAAGTTACAGAGAGAAGGATAGAAGCCGTAGGAGGGTAGTTTGGAAATCGGAAGGCCTCAGAACTTCACTAAATGTTAATCTAAACCGAGTAAAGAGGTATATAATTGCAGTAGATGAGTAAACAGGGTTGATTTTTCTTAACCCTAAACATCATCTTCGCCTCAATGAGGACCTCTGTTGGTCCTTGAAATAATAGAAAGTGATGTTGTGGCGCTGTAAGAGTGAAGACAACAACATTCATCCATCCATCCCAAAACAGCTATGATGAAAGACAGACAGACAGACACAGCAGACAAAAGGTTATAGACACCTATACCAACCTACTCACCCAAACACACATACACACACACACACACACACACACACACACACACACACACACACACACACACACACACACACACACACACACACACACACCACACACACACAGTAGTCAGACAGACAGATAGACTGGCGTAAACTAGTTAAATATGTAAACAGTTAAACAAACAGGCCGGTGCATATACGATGGCGGACACACACACACACACACACACACACACACACACACACACACACACACACACACACACACACACACACACACACACACACACACACACACACACACACACACACACACACACACACACTGCTTCGTCTTCGTTTTGAGTGTTTGCCATCCATAAAGACAATATTGACTAGAAACCTAAAATTGCCTCTCAGAACGGTAGTAATCTCTCTCTCTCTCTCTCTCTCTCTCTCTCTCTCTCTCTCTCTCTCTCTCTCTCTCTCTCTCTCTCTCTCTCTCTCTCTCTCTCTGATATTGCACATGTTGCTTATCCTTTGTTAATTAGTGTGAAATGTAAAAACCGGCTGAGAGAGAGAGAGAGAGAGAGAGAGAGAGAGAGAGAGAGAGAGAGAGAGAGAGAGAGAGAGAGAGAGAGAGAGAGAGAGAGATTGTAGAGGAAAGCGATGATGAGAAGAGGGGTTGTTTCAGATCATTTCAAGGCCAGCTGCTCCACTTGCTTCCGTCAAAGCTTTTGTTTGTCCTACACAACAGAAACATAGACGCTTTCAAAGGGCCCCAAGTAGCGACAAAGATGAAACTCTCTCTCTCTCTCTCTCTCTCTCTCTCTCTCTCTCTCTCTCTCTCTCTCTCTCTCTCTCTCTCTCTCTCTCTCTCTCTCTCTCTCTTTAAGCAGATTTACTATATCTACAGAGAAATAGTTGTGGAGGACACGTTTAGTAGCTAAAGTTTACTGCCCACATTTATACATACATATAAGGAGGAGAATATATAAATAATACATACTATACGAGTACACTGTACATTATACACTATATACAACGATGTCAAGGTGGCTGCTGCTGCAGCCACCTGTGGGCGGCAGCCTTCCCCTGCTGAGTGAATATTTGCCTGATGTCCACAACAGTGGTGAACGTATTCCATAGCCTGACCGTTGTGGCAGTGAAGGCGCGCTGGTGGGTGGTGGAGCGGGACCTTGGGACCTCCAAGAGGGAGTCGTTGCTCAGCACCTTCCCCGTGCATCGCTCAGACCTCGTCCAGGTGGCACTCAGGTCCGTCAGGTGCGGCAAGTGCTGGACCTGTGCTTTGTGTAGCACCGTCAGGGCGGCGACTCTCCTGCGGTGCTCCAAGCTGTCCCACGCGGGAGTTGCTTAGCCAGTCTGCTGTGTCGGCTGCTGCCGAGGCTACAGCTGTTGCCATGGTTGCTGGAGGGGCCTCTGCTGGTCACCTCCGTGGATAAGGCGTTCCGGCCGCCTCTGTACCTTATCCAGCAGGCTGAGGTGACAGAGGGCGTTTGACATACGAGTACAGGTGAAGGGGGATGGCGTATTCCATCACAAGTCTGACTTGGGACTTGTACAGAGCCAGCAGGTCATCAGGAGAAAGGTGTTTCACTCAGCGCAGCAGTGTCACCTTCAGGGAGACATTTCGGGCCACCTTCTCGAGATGCTTGTCAAAGCACAGCCGAGAGTCAATCTCCACGCCGAGGATGTCAATCTCTCTCTCTCTCTCTCTCTCTCTCTCTCTCTCTCTCTCTCTCTCTCTCTCTCTCTCTCTCTCTCTCTCTCTCTCTCTCTCTCTCTCTCTCTCTCTCTCTCTCTCTCTCTCTCTCTCTCTCTCTCTCTCTCTCTCTCTCTCTCTCTCTCTCTCTCTCTCTCTCTCTCTCTCTCTCTCTCTCTCTCTCTCTCTCTCTCTCTCTCAGGACAAGCTGCATGCGCCACTTTCTGAATGGTATGTATTGTTTCAACTTGCCATGAGAAACTACGACGCTCTCTCACAAAACTGTTATGTCCCTCGTGTTGACTGGCAAACTCCGGGACTGCCTACCCGTTCCTTACTCTCCTCCTTCCTACGACTTGTGCTTCTTCAAAGAAGTATCAAGACACCTCCGAAACTACGTTTTTTTTTCTCCCTCTCCTATAATTATCTGTTTAGGAGTATATTTTTTGGCCTCTAGCCACAATTGTCACTTTACTAAGCTCTTCTACATATATGAATTTATTTACGAATTGTTACCGTGTATATAGAATCAAAAGCTATGAAATTAATAACTAGTGCTGATTAATTGTTCCTGGAGAAAGAGAGAGGCTTCTGACCTGGAGATAACTCTGCATTTCCCAGTCTTGCAGTCCCCTTATTCTCCTACGTTCTTATGTTTTATGTGTCACACTGTAATATATCAATCAGAAGATTAACAAAACGAAAATATTAGTGTGCTCGATCACCTGCCTTCACCTGCCCATAAATTAATGCATGCAGAATTACCAGTGAAGTTAATTAATTACATAACATCACGATACCAAATTTCAGGAGAGGCAAGTTTCCGAGGTTCAGGGAAGCGTGAAGGAGAGCAAGCAACTCCTCGATACTGATCAGCAGACGGCACCTCCGCGGCATCCTGAGACGGGGACTCCACTCCGTGACTTGATCTGGAGTTTGGCTCGCGTCGCTATTTTTAGCTGCCTGCAACTTGACTCAGACTCCAGGGGTAATTTGCCTTCCCTCTCTGCCTCGCCCTGGAGATACACGGTTAGTTAGGCTTAGGATGTTGTTGTTTTGACTCGTGTGAAGGGACTGTGGTTGTAGTCAGGGAGTGGATGGTTCTCATTTATAACAAAAACAGTGGGCCTTTTTTTTTTCTTTTTTTTTCTTTTTTAGCATCTTTTTTTTTTTTACCCATTAG
Organism: Scylla paramamosain; assembly: GCF_035594125.1. Classification (NCBI taxonomy): domain Eukaryota; kingdom Metazoa; phylum Arthropoda; class Malacostraca; order Decapoda; family Portunidae; genus Scylla; species Scylla paramamosain. The sequence goes on from NC_087153.1 coordinate 11,915,709, forward strand.
GCAGCGTCCCTTTAACATAAAAAAAGGAAGTTAGAAGAATAAGGCCTCTCTCTCTCTCTCTCTCTCTCTCTCTCTCTCTCTCTCTCTCTCTCTCTCTCTCTCTCTCTCTCTCTCTCTCTCTCTCTCTCTCTCTCTCTCTCTCTCTCTCTCTCTCTCTCTCTCTCTCTCAGGTCATCAGGACAAACTGCATGCACCAAAAACTGAATGGTATTTATTGTTTCAACTCGCCATATGTAACTACAATGAATGCTCTCTTCCTAAATTGTTATGTCCCTTGCACTGACTAGCAAATATTTACCGGACATCACACAGGAATGACACACCTGAGAGCAGAACGCACAGGTAGAGGATATCATTTTTAGTGTCCTGTATTAACCCTGTGACTGCTGCGACTTTTCAACACCTATTCCTATTTCTACCCATCACCTCTGTCCATAAATTCGTTTTCTTTTAAAACTATAAGGGGTGATTGTAAGACACTTCTCAAATTTTGGAGGGCAACTTTTTTTTTTTTACTATGTTTAATTGGAACTGGCATCTTCACTAGGCCCTTTTTTTATAACTTTTTTGTTCCCCTTGACCGTCTTACATAAAAAGATAAAAAGATGCACCCTTAGGTACCCCGCTATACGTGTCTGTGGCCTCGGGAAGTACCTGTGTTCGTACCGCATTACATAAACGAAGGAAACGAAAATTAACGTCTGCATCGCCACTAGGGAGAAAATGACACCTCTAGGAAGCTGATTACGTTTTTTTTTGTGTGTGTGTGTGTCCTCTGAAAGTCTTATTGAGAGAACCAAGTGTTTTTTTATTTTTTTTTCTTACGGCATTACATAAACAAAGGAAACGAAAGTCAACAAGTCTCCTTCACCACCAGGAGAGAAAGGACATCGTTAGCCATAGGAGCCAATTATACTCGTCCGTCTCTTCTATGGCCTGTGAAAGTCGTTGGGAGAGAGCAAAGTTTTAATACGAGTCCAGGTCTCTTTGGTGGCTGTCAGGCGGGAGTGTTTGAGCGGGCGAGGTTCAGAGGACATCATCTCAATTGAACGGAAGGCAGCGTGGGTCCGAATTCTTATGCAAATTCATGTAAATCTCATCGTTATATTTCTCTCTCTCTCTCTCTCTCTCTCTCTCTCTCTCTCTCTCTCTCTCTCTCTCTCTCTCTCTCTCTCTCTCTCTCTCTCTCTCTCTCTCTCTCTCTCTCTCTCTCTCTCTCTCTCTCTCTCTCTCCCCTGCAGGAAATGTATTAAATTGTTCAGTAAAGTATGAGACCATGAGTAATGCTAATGCGCTGGTGGTGGTGGTGGTGGTAGTGGTGGTGGTAGTGATGGTGGTGGTGGTGGTGGTGGTAGTGGTGGTGGTGGTGGTGGTAGTGGTGGGGTCGTAGAATGTGAATCTTATGATGGTGATTGTGGTGGTGGTAATAGTAATAGTAGTAGTACTAGTAGTAGTAGTAGTAGTAGTAGTAGTAGTAGTAGCAATAGTAGTAGTAGTAGTAGTAAAAGTAGTAGTAGTAGTAGTAGTAGTAGTAGTAGTAGCAGCAGCAGCAGCAGCAGCAGAAGCAGCGGCAGAAGTACTTAATATTTTAGCATCTATCATCCTTTACACTAACTTTACCCAAATGACCTTATAAAAGAGGGCAAAACAAGAAAAGAAAAAAAAAAACCCCTCATTTAAGTCCTATTCATACCAGTGATAGAAGCAGCGGCAATGCGAACTTCAGTACCCCGCGGAGGCAGTGACGCAGGGGAAGCCAAGGACGGTCCAGTGATGGAGACAAGCACGCGAGGACAGTGACAGAGGGACAAGAATGATAGCGGTGTCCTGAGTCCTGTGAGGTATTGTATTGCCCCTCACACGTGTCTGGAAGCTCCTAACGTGCCTCTCGTCCCGGCCTGCCTGCGAAGTACTAAAGACCATATTCTCAAACGTGTCACTGTCTTACCTCAACTAGTTTTAACAGGGTCTAGTGGACGTTATTGGTGTTTGTAAGCGTGTGTTCATGATTCTAGTGGTAGTTTAACAAGGACTCTGCATCGTCAGTAGGAAATGCACTTGTGAGAACCAGTCTACTCATCTCTGCGGCCTTTGAAAATATTCCTAATGAGAAAAGAAATTGTATTTTTTAAAGATAGGAGATATAGTTACTTGATTAGATGTTGTATTATTGTTTTTCTTTATGTTACGTACGATGAACTTAAAACAACTTCAGTACTCTCTCTCTCTCTCTCTCTCTCTCTCTCTCTCTCTCTCTCTCTCTCTCTCTCTCTCTCTCTCTCTCTCTCTCTCTCTCTCTCTTGCATCGTGCACGGGAAACCACACGCGGGATCCTTTCGTACGAAAAATTTGCATGTTTGAGTCGCCCGCGAGTCGCCAACAAACACACAGACAGCGATTAAGTTCCATTATAGGCAGGATTATTAACGAAGCCTGCCATCTCTCTCTCTCTCTCTCTCTCTCTCTCTCTCTCTCTCTCTCTCTCTCTCTCTCTCTCTCTCTCTCTCTCTCTCTCTCTCTCTCTCTCTCTCTCTCTCTCTCTCTCTCTCTCTCACCATCGCCGCCACCGCCACCACCATCACCACCAGCGTCGCCTCCGTCAGTCAGGCAATATGGGAACGCGTCTCGGAGCCCTGACCAAACACTTCTATTCCCTCCAGTAATGGCCTTGTCCCTGCCTTGTCCGTGTGTCCGTCTGTCTCGTCCCCTTTGTGTGTGTGTGTGTGTGTGTGTGTGTGTGTGTGAGAGAGAGAGAGAGAGAGAGAGAGAGAGAGAGAGAGAGAGAGAGAGAGAGAGAGAGAGAGAGAGAGAGAGAGAGAGAGAGAGAGAGAGCGAGTGTGTCTGTTTACCTGTCAATTACAGTCTCTTTCTGTCAGTGCAGCCTAAACTAGTCTAGTCCAGACCAGGTTAGCTCAGCCACTCATCTGTCTGTCTGTCTGTCTATCTGTCTGTCTGTCCGCTTGGTTGTCGAGAACGTGACGGAGTAGAGTCGTGGGAACGTAAAAATCTGCCAGCTTTTAATCAACTGGATAGAAGCAATTTGTGTTGGAAAAGAAAAGTCCGCCTCCTTTCTGAATATGTTTTAATGGAATCGCCTCCGTTACAGAGTCTATGAAACTGTAGTGAGAGGCGAGTTATGGCCGTGGGGGAAAGGAAAATGATTGAACCAAAACAGAAACAAAAAAAAAAAAGAGGAAGGAAAACATGAATTAAAAAATACGTATTAGTTAAGATAAACTTCCATTCCATTATTTTTTCTCTATTCTGGTAATCTTTGAAACATTACGTCAAATTAAATGGTAATGATAAAGGAATAATAATGATAGTAATGTGTCCTTGAATTCCTGAAACCATGAGTGAGCGAGTCTATGTTATGTTCCTTTACGGTTCAGTGTTTTTCTTCCGTGTTTTAAAAAAAGTTACCGTCATCTTACTCTCAGGAAAACAACAAAAGTGTCTGCCTGGTATCGACCACCACCACCACCACCACCACCGCCACCATCACCACCACCACCACCACCACCACCACCACCACCACCACCAGTCCCTGCCACGCACCCTCCCCATCTCCACTCTTTGCACTTTACTCACCGTCCTCACTCTCCTCTTTCTTTTTCCTTAACTATCTTTCCGCCCTCACTCCCTAACTCTTTATTCCCTTGGCCACATGCACCTTCCACCTTCACTCACACCCTACATCCAGTCCTTTCTCCGTCCAGCCCTCCTCCCTCCGGCTATTCTTCTCACGACTTCCTCCTCGCATTTCCTTCTGCACTCTCCTGATCACCTCCTGGAAGAGAGTTACACGCAGGTCACTCCCTTCCTCTGTGTCCTGCTTGTAACCTTCTCTCGACTGGAGCAGGCTTGGGTATTCCTTCTGTACTCTCCTCAGAAGCTTCTTGGTGGAATAAGGGCGAAGGGCGGTCAGTCTGGCGTCCAGCAGGGGGCGTCTCACAACCCAGAAGCCAAACATGTCCGGCGGAGATGTCAGAAATGTGTGCATGCACTGATACAGGAACCTGTAACTCGTCTGTAAGGGAAAGGGAGGGATGGAGGGAGGCAAGGTATTAGTTACTGAGGGAGTGGAGTGATGGAGCATGAGAGAGAGAGAGAGAGAGAGAGAGAGAGAGAGAGAGAGAGAGAGAGAGAGAGAGAGAGAGAGAGAGAGAGAGAGAGAGGATAGTAATGTATTTCACCCACGTATCATTTCACAACACACTTCAGTACTCACCAATTGACGAACGGCGCAAGGAAGGTACCGCCTAACGTGACTCACAGCCTCGTACACGTTCACAGACCCTCCATTCATAATCCTAGACCCCTCCTCTTCCTTATCTTTCTTCTTCCCGTCTTCTTCCTCCTCCCTCTCCTCGTCCTCCTTTCTCCGCCTGTTGACCTCCTGCTGCACGAGTCTCGCCAAGGCCATGAACACCCCGGACAGGTCGGCGCCGTCCCTTCCAGAGGCGTAATAAAAGCGAGGGCGTGTTAGGGTAGCGACAGGAGGTGCTTAGGTGCTTTATGGCGTTCTCCGGAAGGCGTGGTGGTGAATGCTTAAGTGTAAGGCGGAGGTTATTGAGGTGTATGGGGCCGCTCATGCAGTTTACGTAGCCTTTTAGTAATACGTTGTTAGGTTAGGTTAGGGAGTGAATATGGTGAGAGGATTATATGGTGAGTGAGATGATGTCTTTAGTATTCTGCAGATTTAGATGAAATGAATAATGATAATCCATTAAAAATCCATGAATAATAATATACTGGTAAAACTAATCTTTTGTTACTCATCCTCTACAATTATATCTTCGTTTTCTCTATTCTGATTAAAAGTAGGTAGCTGCGAGGTTTGTAAATTCTCCTTAGTACTGAATGTGTTAAACAGATAAGGTAAGGGTGTACGAGTATATAAGAACATACGAAAATAAGGAAATCTGCAAGGAAGCATCAGGCCAACACGTGATTGTCTCCGTATAAAACTTTACGTGCCTGTCCACTTTCATCCCTATCTATAGATCTACCTAGTTTTGTTTTAAAGATTCCTACACTAACAACCTGCTTACTGAGTCCACTCCATTCATCTACCATTCTATTTCTGAACCAATTTCTATTTGTCTTTTCTTTTATCGATCTAGTTAGTAACTTTATTAATTAGTTAGTTTTTAAAGTAACTGTATCAAGCTTGCACCTGGTCGTTCTAGTCCAGTCCTAGTTAGAAAAACATGTATCAGATATCGATGGAATCAGCAAGTGAGGGAAGATGTAACTCTGCATTACAGGTGTGACGTAAGAGCCAGTCACTGGAACTGAAGAGCTTCTGGAAGGGTTTTCTGGAACGTGCTTAGATTCGAAACGCCAGTAACATTCTAGGAACTGAAACTGTAACTCCACCATTAAAAAAACAATTAGAAAAATAAAGAGAGAACGTGGGTAACCTCCAGATGGTGTGTTCAGTGACTTGCGGATATAGTAACTTAAAAAAAAAAAAAAACATTAGAAAGACAAGTAACGGTATATTCATGGTGCTTTTTGTACGGGACACGGGCATAATACTCGAGAAGAGACATGAGTAACCTCTAAATGACGTGTCAAATGACTTACGAACATCACAAAATTCACTAGAAAACTAAAAACGATATATTTTTGTTGTTTTTTGTAAGAGACGCGCATAACACTTTATAACACTAAAGTAAACGTGACGCGCGCGCGCGCGCGCGCGCGTGTGTGTGTGTGTATGTGTGTGTGTGTGTGTGTGTGTGTGTGTGTATTCGGTTTCTTCCTTCAGGACATCAATAAAGACTGTGGGACTCACGGGCAGTGGACGACAACGGGCCCCGTGACGACGCTCTGGTTGTAGAGGACAGCGTGGAGGAGGTGCAGCACGGCGCCTGGGTCCCGCAGCCCGCCGGGGAAGTGAAAGTGAGGGATCAGCCGCCTGCCACTGCAGCTGCTGCCGCCCTGGGGAAGTGGCTGGAGGTGAGGCGAGAGAGAGAGAGAGAGAGAGAGAGAGAGAGAGAGAGAGAGAGAGAGAGAGAGAGAGAGAGAGAGAGAGAGAGTCAACTGTGCTCCTTTTTATGCACAAGAGAGAAGAAACTAAGGATAGAAACAAATTCACGCCCGAAAAAATCTCTAGCAATTCTTTCCTAAAAATTAAAGCAAGTGATACTAAAGAAAAGTCTGTTCTGTTCTCGGGATGCACTTTTTTTACACAGAAAGGAGGAAGAAAGAAAGGGCAAAAGCCAAATTTACGGGAAAAAGAGTCGTATTAATCATCTTTCCCGTGAAATAAAAAGCAAAGAACGTTAAGGAAAAGTCACCTCAGATCTAAAACTCAAAAATAAAATGGTGCTTGTAAGACTCACTACCCACAAGTACAAGCGACTCAGGAAGTAATGTGGGCTCTCCTGCGCCTGCTCCACTATTACCCTCTCCTTCTCCTCCTTCCACTGGTAATGCTCCACCTTTCCACTGTCTTTCGTTTTCCAGTCCTCCACCGCTGTCTCTCCCTCCTGGAATCGCTGGTCACCGCCTTTGCCTTCCTTGAATTCATCTCTCGTGGTCGCCTTTCTCCTCGTCCGTCTTTGATATTTTTCTTCATTCGCCTCCCGCACGCGTCTCCCATCTGTCTTTCTTCCCTGTCCCAGCTGATATCCCCGGCGCTCCTCGGCCCCCTCTCCAGCCTCACGTCTCCCTGCGGCGCACTTCGATGATGGCCTCTTTGTATGTCCGTGGAGGCGCTGCTGCTTTTCGTCTCCCTTACACTCCCCTGCGCTCTTTCCACTAATCCTCGTGTCCTCAATCTCTTTCATCCAAGCGTTTTTCAGTAAATTCACATAGCCAGCGGTGTCCATCTCCCCTACTTTACTGTCCCCCTTTCCCATGCCCTCTGCCTCTTCTGCTGCTGTGTGAGAGGAATACGCGGGTTCCGGGGGCGCGCGGGTGACCACAATGGGAGTGGTGGTGCCTAAGAAGACTCTCTCCTCGCCTATCGTTGGCCAGTACCTCGGGAATTCAGTCTGGGGAGGCAATGCTGAGGTGAGAGTGACGAGTTGATGGGGTGATAAGGTAATGGGGAAAAACAGGGTGATGGAGTGATGGGTAATGGGATGAAAGGGTGAAAGAATGGTGAGGTGACAGTGGCGGCGGAAGGGAGGGTTAGCTGGTGACAGAAGAGGAGGAGGAGGTAGTGGCAGTGGGTGGGACGGGGACAGGCAGCAGTGATTGGATGCGTGGTGTTGTTGTTGGTGCTGGAGGGTCAGGGGGAGCTGCTGCAGATTAGAACAAACATCAGTTAATTACGTTTATGTTTTTTTTGAATAAGTCAAATTGGTAGTGGGTCATCCAGGAAGTGAGGATTCATATAGTTCGAAATTAAACAGGAAAATTAATATTCTAAATTTTTACATGCAACATAAACACATGGATATGGCGAACTGATTCCACTAGAAAAAAAAAAAAAAAACAGACACAAATAGCAACATAGGCCACAGACGGTAACAAGAAGCTCAGTAGCGATAAACATACGAGGTCAGCGCGGGTTGCTTGAAACATGACCACCGCTGAGGCTCGGGTCTGCACCACCATGCGCCAGAAGTCAGAGACGGTGGCAGGCTTGGGGTGGGGCGTCGCGATGAACTCATGGTATCCTGTCTGTTGTGTAGAGTAGACGAGTGAGTGGACTGTGGTGGTGAGAGAAGCACAGGATGAAGCAGGATATCTTTATTTCTTTAGTGTTTCGACTGTGTCTTCTCTGAGGAAGCCCCGTATTCAGGAACGCTTTACTCGCTCATCACGACTATTTTCTAAGGCCACAAAGATGATTAGCCGAGTTTTTTTTTTTTTTTTTTTTATCTCTGTTAGTAGTGTAAAGATCTTGCCAATTTATCCTTAGAACCGTAAAAATACCCTCAAAAAGTCGTGTAACTTCAAATAGAGCCTTCTCAGTGTAGTATAGGTGCGTCATAGAAGTGTTTCAGAATATAGTCCGAATACTCACTGTTGAAGCGTTAGAGAAATAACTTACGTACCTATATCCATCCCTGTATCTAGTCTTATTTTAAAGCTTTATTAACTCGGCACCAGCAACCTGATTAATGAGTGTGTTCTAATTGTCTGCCACTTCTCTTCCATCCTGTGTTTTCTCACCACTACACTCCCCTCATCAACGCTTCTGTCTCTGGGAGAGAGGTCATGAAAATAGAGAGAAAAACTGAAAAAAAAAAAAAAAAAGATTGGTGGAGAATTCAGTGGGGATAAAGATAAAATGTAGCAACAACATATGAAAGTAGATATCAATAATGCTTACGTTGATGACGGTGGCATTGATGTAGTCTTCCAGGTGTGCCCTGCGGAGGATGTCCCATACAGGATTCCCACTCCGGGTCCTCTGTGTCACGGGCCGGAGCACACAGCGATACTGGTCCCCTGCCGCCAGGAGAACAAGGACGGTCACACTATTTTTATATAAACAAAGTCATGATCAGTAGTCGAGTAATGGTCGTGACAGTCTCCTTATAAAACCTGACAGCTGATAGATTTCATGATTAAAGGATTTAGAACTGAAAGGAAATCATAAATACAATGGAATATGACTGTGACGGGTTACTTGACTTCTGACCACCACACACCAACAGACGCAGGAACGCATGCTAATGTATATATTTACTTCATTACTCACCGAAAAGAAGAGCACAGAAAGGCGTGTCGGGGTGGGCACCTCATGAACTGAATTGGCTTGTCGAGAGTTTACTTCCTACAAAAACCTTTATTTATTTAGTTCGTGGGTTACTTGGTTTGTTGGTTGTTTGGTTAGTTAATTGATTAGCTGGTTAGTTAATTAGTTTATTAATCAGTTAGTTTATTTGTTAGTTTATTTGATAGTATTTATATAGTTAGTTTTATTTATTTTTGTTTACTGATGTGTTTTCTATCTATTCATTTATCTTTATCTATTTATCTGTTTTAAGAGTACCATGCCGTACTTTTCCCACACCCTTTAATTCATCAATCATAAACCTGACGCTTGCACGTTTATTTCCCAACATCCGTCCGTGACTCATAACGCGCGAGTAGTGGCGGTCAGTGTGCGTGTTGGCAAGGCAGGTGGTTGGGCTCCAGGGGTAGATCTACATCAGACCATCTCCAAATACCAACTTGGACCGTCATTTCAACCAACTTGGACCATTCTGAAATACCAACTCGAACCATCATCATCTCAACCAACTTGGACCATTCTGAACGACCAACTCTGGGCATTTCTATTACAAACTCGAACCACTGTTTATTCCAACTCGAACTCAAGATCCAGACCTTAAGTGAATCATCATACTTTTATTTTCTAACAACTACATTTTAGTTTTTTTTTTCTTTTAACCTTGTTGTTTTACGTCTTTGTTAACAATGAATTGCAAAAAAATTCTTGGATGCGTGAATTTTATTGTTTGAAAGCTTTTGTTTTTGCCTTCTGTTCTTTTTTACTGATATCTAGATCTGGTTCGAATTGGTTCACTATTGTGGTCCAAGTTGGTATCATGTGGTTCGAGTTGGTGGCGGTCTGGTCCGAGTTGGCAATGGTCTGAGTAGGCAATGGTTCGAATTGGGGGTGAGCCGGGCTCCAGTGTCACCCGTGGCCCTGAGACGCATTGCTCAGGGTAGTTGAAGCGCGCCCCTGTGGCATCTGATACGTACGAGACTGTGCCTTCAGGGAAATGGATATCCTACTTTCTCTCTCTCTCTCTCTCTCTCTCTCTCTCTCTCTCTCTCTCTGCCATCCCATTTTGCGTCCCAGCCTTTCCTTCCTCGTGTTGTCAATATTTTGTTGTCGTTCATGTTATCATTACAGTAGAAGTAGCAGTAGTAGTAGTAGTAGTAGTAGTAGTAGTAGTAGTAGTAGTAGTAGTAGTAGTAGCAGCAGCAGCAGCAGCAAACCAGAAGGGTATCTGAACCTAACAATGTAAAGGAAATAATGGGCACTGCAAAAAGACAGGCTTACACGTGGCATTTCCAGTCTGAATTTTTTAGATAAATTTTCATCAGCTAGATATTAATTCTTTTTATAGGTTGGATTTTAATTTATTTTATTTTATTTTCTGGGGTGTGGATCAGGGTATTACTGTTAAGAAAAAATGTGTTATTTATTTTCTCATTATCTGATGATTTTTTTTTCTTTTTTTTTTCTAGTGAGCAAGAATCAAGGGGAGGATATGCTATTTTGTGCTATTGTTATTTTTACGTTGTACCGATGGTGTTCAAGTCTATTTTGCGAAGAAATCAACGAGAAAAATCCATTTATTTGCAGTACTTTCATTCTAGGTTCATTCAGGGTTAGGTTAAAGGAGAAAAATCACAGGAAATAAATTTGTTATTTCATTACTGATTTTCTTCTCTTTTTTTTTGCGGTTTTATTGAGGAAAGTTTTATGGAAAAATGCCGATATATTTCATAATTAGCAAAGACGTTTTTTTAAGTTATAATGAGGAGAAATTGGTGAAAATTCTCCGAAAATATTTGGAAACATATTAAATCATTATATGGTTTGTACCCCACCAAAAAATAGTATTACATTTCCCTTGTACATAATAGTATTGATAATGGAAGTAAAAATAGTAGTAGTTGTAGTATTGTAGTAGTAGTAGGAGGAGGAGAAGGAGGAGGAGGAGGAGGAGGAGGAGGAGGAGGAAAAGGAGGAGGAGGAGGAGGAGGAGGCAGAGAATAAGAGGAAGAGGAGGAGGCAAAAAATAAGAAGAATAGGAGGAGAAGGAGGAGGTAATAGTTGTCGTTGTAGCAGTGGTAGTAGTAGTAGTAGTAGTAAAAAAAATAGTACGTATGTAGTATTAGTAGGAGGAGGAGGAGTAAGAGGAGGTGGAAGAGAAGGAGGAGCAGGAGGAGGCAAAGTACTCGTACTCACATGCCTACTGCGGAAGTTTTACATCGTTTGGCAATAATGAGGAGGACATAGATAGGAAGAGGACTGAGGCTTAGCTCTGCAATATAGGGCATGGAATTCGCTCTGCCCCTTGCCCTTCCTGTCTGTCCTCTCCCTCACGCACCTGACTAACGCCCCTGCCTCTGCTTTATTTCTTCCCTCCTCCAGTCACGTCACCCTCCTGCCTTTTTATTCGTTTCCTTCACTTCACTCTCTCCCTTACATCTCCTCTGGCCTCTCACGTCACATCTCTGCCTTTTCAATCCTGTTCCTCATGTCACTCTCTTTTCTCTCTCTTCTTTACGTATTTCCTCCTGCAGTTACCACGTTTCATTCTCCTCTGTCACGTCACATGCCCGCCTTTCCGGTCCCACCCTTCACGTCAGTCCCTCTCTGCAGTGCCATCTCCTCACGTCCCTGCATCTTTCGTCTTCCCCTTATCACGCCCTGCTTTACCTAGCCTCACGTCTCTGCCTTCTATTCCCCCCTCTTTCTCTCTCATCCTTCCTTCTTTCCTTCCTGCCTTCTCCTTCCCGACGTCACAGAGGATGAAGGAGGAAATAAAGCAATCGATCAGGCGGATGATATTTTCTTGGCGTGTATCCAGCTCTTTGCCTGAGAATTGGGGAGTTTCTGTAGTGTATGGATTAACTTTTTTTTTTTTTTCTGGAGTGGAACCTCGCCGCGCCGCCCGTCTCCTTTTATGACCCGAGTATTGTTGTCCGCTCCCTCGACTACTGTGATGGGCGGACGAACGGCTTTGCGCGCCGGCGGTTGTCAATGATATAATAGGATTTTTTAGGGGAGAGAGAGACAGAGAGAGAGAGAGAGAGAGAGAGAGAGAGAGAGAATGGGGGGTTATTTTTATTTTATTTATTTTATTTATTTTATTTTTTGTGCAACACGTTCCTCACATCCACAGCACACGCTCACTATAAGGGCAGTCCGTTGTAGGGATAACTGCGCGGCTCCGGGTCCTCATCTTATCTTGGTTACTTTTAAGAAGCCGTGGTTGAAATGAGTGGGGAAGTTTTCAAGTGTTTTCATGATTCCACCGATAGTTTAGACAGTGTTCTGCATGGCCAATAGGAAAAGCACTCCTAAGAATACGAATGATGATCTCTGTGGTCATTGGGAAATTGTTTTGATAAGAGACAAGCGTTTAAGAATTGGAATATTTGAAGATTTACTCCTAAAACAATATTATTTTCATGTTCTTGTATAATACAATACTGGAGTTTGTTTTCATGTTAATGTCTAGCCTTTCTGAAGCAGGAGCTTTTTGGAGCACTAGTATTATGCCGATACTCAAACTCACAGCCCCACACACACACACACACACACACACACACACACACACACACACACACACACACACACACACACACACACACACACACACACACACACACACACACACACACACCGTCCATTTCCACCTCCCGTAGTGCACAGAAGGGAGCGTGATGGGATCAAGGCCCAATAACGCATCTTTCTTGTGACTCGGGGAAGAATAATGAGGAAGATAAAGGCTCGAGTGGACACCAGCCTCACCCCGCCACTGTCCTGTAGAGTCCAAGGACCTTATTCTTAAGCGTTCCATCGTCTCATATCGATTACCTTTAACAGGGTCTAGTGGAGGTCAAAGAGGCTTCCGAGGGAGTTTTCGTGATTCCAGTGATAGTTTAACAAGAACTGTACATCAGTAATGGGAAAACACCTACTGGAATCTGTTTAAATTCTCTGAGGCCTTTGAGAAAAGTCCTTCTGAGACAGCGAAGCGTTTCAAAATACGGGCCCTCGCCTCCTCGGTCACGGCCTCATGAACAATGCATATGCGAGTAGTTCCGTTTTTTCGTCACGTGTGAAATTAAATTCCGCCAGCCATCAATAAGAATGTGGGCGTCAGAAAATAGAGTTTCGGGAACTGAGGAAAAAATTATAATACATTAGCATTTTTATTAGTTTAAGCGGAAATAAAGAGGTAAAAGCAGTAGCAGTAGTAGCAGCAGAGGCAAGTACTGCTACTTTTAACCAGTATCTTCTCTCTCATTCCTGTTTACTGGCAAGCTCTGGAACTCCCTACTTGTTCCTGTTTTCTTACGACTTGAACTGTTTCGAAAGAGAAGTATCATGACATCCTGGAACTAAAGGAACCAGATTTTACTTTTCTTATTTATTTATTTTTTTTCTTTCTCTCTCTTCCTTCCTTTGACTTTTAAAGCGGCATGATGAGCGGGCTTTCTCTCTCCCTTTTTTGTATGTATGTGTCTTTGGTCATCCTCCTGGACCCATGAAAAATGTTAATAAATATATTAACACGAAACTCCTCAAATGGCACTGGATTACTGCCGTGCATGACGCCATCAGTGACAGCCATGATGCTAGTGTTAGTCAAAGTTGGAACAGCTGTCGTTATCATCACTCCAAATGAAAAGTCAACATGAACTTAAAGGTCACTTAAAGTTCACACGTTTTGTTTTATTTCAGACGGGTATTATTTCACGGTCGTTCTTGTTATGGTACAAAAAATCTGATTCACGTCGCAACCTTTAATTCCTTTGTGTGCTCATGAAATACTGACATGCTGCGTGATCTGTCCAGTTAGAGAGATTATGACAATGAGTTGCGTTGAAAAGTAAGTGATACAATACATGAATAAATGAATTAATTAATGAATGTGTGTGTGTGTGTGTGTGTGTGTGTGTGTGTGTGTGTGTGGGTGGGTGGGTGGGTGGGTGGGTGGCTGGGTGTTGGTTAGTGTTGGTGGGTGTGTGTTGGTGGGTGTTGCAGATGAAGAGTTGCACAATCTAATATAGATAAAGACATTTTTGCAACAGGACCCTAACAGATGACAATGAAATGTGTGTGTGTGTGTGTGTGTGTGTGTGTGTGTGTGTGTGTGTGTGTGTGTGTGTGTGTGTGTCCGTGCATGATTCAGCAGTGGTTCACGTGGAGATTAGCGCATCATTCATCAGGCGGGTGCAGGTTGGGTGGTGTGGGTGGAAGGAATAAAATGAATATTAAGGAAAGCATGACACGCTCACTGACCAAAGTTATTCAGAAATCAGGGAATGGAACACACCAGCGGGATATCCAATGTGTGGGCGGCGCAGCGCAAACGCAACACCCCCACCCACCACAGCACCAGTGACTGTCAGCCTTTTACTTGCATATTAATTACTCGGAAGATTTATTAACCTTTCCCTATACATATTTTCCCCTTAAACGTATACAGTACTGGCCAACGGGATACGGCTACCTGTTATTTGTTTATTAATGAACTGCAGTGTTATTCCCCCCCCCCCACCTATGAGTTCAACAGTGCAGAAGGGAGGTTTCAGAATTAGTCTAATTTTGAATGATCTTTTTGCCTTTGCTCTTTTGAGGACTAACACCTTCATTAAGCTTTTTTTTTTCTGCCTTTCCATAGCCCCTTAATAATAATAATAATAATAATAATAATAATAATAATAATAATAATAAGTAAATAAATAATCCCTCTATATTCACTTAACTTCCTCCTACGCTTGCAATCTGATTAACTGCTCCTTATACCTATCTTCCCTATTAATAAATACATACAATACTGCCAACGTGATATGGATGTCTGTTACTTGGCGAGCAATGATGTACGAGTACAATGCATTCCCAACCAGTATATTCACCTTCCTTCTATGCCCGAAGTCACGCCCTTACCTGCCACTATATGCGGGGACCTGTTCTTGGAGGCGTTGCTCGGTCTGAGGGCAGCTGTGGTGGGTAGAACGGGGCGTGATTCTCTCAGCTGCTGGAATTCCCTTCTTAACGTGTTGCTGGGATGGAAGGAGTACTGGCGGCGAGGTTGTGCGAGGGAGAAAAGGTACGAGAATTAGACCCGTATTCAGAAACGCTTTGCTCTCTCACCACGACTATTTTCAAAGCACACAGAGGAGATTAACTGGGTTCTCAAGAGTCTTTCTCCTGTTAATAGTGTAGGAGTCCTGCTAATCTGTCACTAGAATTGTAAAAGTCCTTAAAATCCCGTGTCACTTCAAGTAGAACCTTTTGAAAGTAGTGGAGATGAAGGCAGAAGTGTTTCAGAATATGGGCCTTATTAGTTGTAAGGTAGACTGAAGACTGTGATGGTAATATAGGTGCAAAGAAAGGTTGATGAATAGATGGATGAGGATGAAAACAATTGAAAGGAGGAAGGGAGGGAGAGAATTCCACAGGGTAGGGCGTTATTTCATTATTTTCTTAGGTAGCTGATAATGAGATTGTATGTGTGAAAGATCAATGCGAATAATAGGTTTTGATTATACAAGGAACGCTTCAAAGAACTCCATCATTATGAGATTGAGTGAAAGGACAGGAACCACCAGCCACAGAATAGTTTGAAGCGTTTATTGGTAGCGTGTAGAGGCAGAGAGAGAGAGAGAGAGAGAGAGAGAGAGAGAGAGAGAGAGAGAGAGAGAGAGAGAGAGAGAGAGAGAGAGAGAATTATAAGGCAAGGAAAACTTTTTATAAATGACTTACAGGTTTATTCCACACTCCATCAAAAGTTTCCAAAATGTCTTAGCCATAACAGAAGTTTTTGCCAGAGCTCTTAAGAGAGAGAATGAATGGGGTTTAGTTAGGAGAGAGAGAGAGAGAGAGAGAGAGAGAGAGAGAGAGAGAGAGAGAGAGAGAGAGAGAGAGAGAGAGAGAGAGAGAGAGAGAGACGTTATCATATCTCTGAAGCTTCTTAAAAAAATGGTTTATGATTATTGCTGAGGAAACTGGAGGGACTAAATGACTGTCAGTGCATTCAAGACTTACCGTGAGATATTTTTCCAGGAGGTTCACGGGCAGGCTGAAGTGGTCCGCGGCGTGATCAGGGAAGCACGTCACCTCGGCATCTGTAAAGGTGCGGGAAATCTCACCTCTTAGCTACTACAGCCACGCCCAACACACCACGCCACACTACTACCACGCTACAACACTATCACACCACAACACTACAACGCCACAACACTATCACACCACAACACTACCACGCCACAACACTACCACGCCAGAACACTACCACACCACAACACTACCACATCACAATACTACCACACCACAACACTCACACCACAACGCTATCACACGCCACCACACGTCACTACAGCCGCCACAGGAACGCCGCAGCACCGCACCACACCCACTTAACCACATCAATACAGTATTCTACTTTATTACACACACACACACACACACACACACACACACACACACACACACACACACACACACACACACACACACACACACACACACACACACACACACAACGCTACCACATGCCACTTCACGTCACTACAGGCACCACAGCAGTGCCACACCACTACACCACAGCCACTTAACCACATCATTGCATTATGCTACTTCACCACAGCCACCACAGAAGCGTCACATCACCTCAGCCACCCCACACTCCACCATAAAGGAGCACAAAGGAAGAACAAACAGTAGCTAACGTAATTGTTCACTCTTACGAAACTATAATAAGCTATACTCTCTAAACTGAAGTAAGAAATAATGTGGCAAAGTTGTAACCTTCTATACCATAACGTCTTATTCCACAACGCCACATCACAGCCAGACACACGTAAACACATACGCACAACATACTGTAACAATGCGATGATAATGTCCAGGCTATTCTCTTCCTCTTTTCACGCAATACAGACGGCATAAACTGGATCATTAGGCGGGTAGTTAGGAAGGGTGAAAGGGAAATGAAGAAGAATACACACCCAAGTGAATGGCTTCCTGCAAGTTACCTCAACTGTTTCACTTATCAAAAAAGTATCGCAGTTTGTTGCAGTTCGGTTAACTTTTCTTGAACGTAAATAAGAACGAATTCTCTCTCTCTCTCTCTCTCTCTCTCTCTCTCTCTCTCTCTCTCTCTCTCTCTCTCTCTCTCTCTCTCTCTCTTCCTCGGATATTCTTTTTTTTCACTTTACTTTTAATTTTTCTTTATTGCTATCGCCCTAACACGTGTCTTACTTAAGCACCATTGACAGTTCCGTCTATACTACAGTACCGTGCTTCATGTAGTGCAGGGAGAGTATCAAGTCTTCAGCCAGTGTTCTTCTGCGTTCTGAAATGAAAAACAAAAGAAAAAAAAAAACATGATTTCTTTGTAGATGGCTGAAATTATACTGCAGCCTTATAATGTTTAACCTCAGATGTCTCAGTATATTGCTCATGGTACGTGCCTCGAGCCATCCTGTCAGATTTCAACTCTTCTTGGATCTTAAAGAATCGTGAGCGTCCTACTTTGGCAGCAGCAGCAGCCTTCTTGTGACTTCCCCCTTGCGAGCCATCACGAGGGTTGCGAGATGGCTTCTTGCAGGAGTTCCCAAGACTGTCTGCCGTTCCCTCGCACGAATTTGGCCTGTTTCTCTTCATCCCCAGTCGAGGCTGCTGCAAGTAGATTAGACTAGGCAGATGGGGATGATACGTGGAAATAGATAGGCTAGGTGTGTTTTATACGGGAACTGCCACGTGTAGACCTGATGGCTTCTTGCAGTTTCCCTTATTTTCTCCTGTTCTTATTCATTTATTTATTTTTGTCTTAATATTACACAGAATTCTTCGCCAGCTACAGAGGAAGACAGATAGGCATATTCAGCACTAACTAAAGCCCCCGTCACACTTTCAAGATTCTCATCACGACAACGTCAAGAACACCAGTCATAGCTCTGTCCTGACACAGTGTTGTGGTCAGTCGTGGCGAGTCTTGACGGGTGTAGATCATTACTGATCAGTCGTCGAGCTCCACGATTTTTTTTAAACATGCACAATAAATTCGGGACGGCCCCATAATGATCTACGACCGTCAAGACTCGTCACAACTGACCACAACACTGCGTCAGGACAGAGCTATGACGGCTGTTCTTGGCGCTGTCGTAACGAGAATCTTGAATGTGTGACAGCTGGGCTTAAGCACAATGGTTTCATACACTCGCACTCAAGTCATTCAGAATAGGCTACACAGTTATGCTTGGGTCTATAGCCTCTACTCTATTTTTTAGTTCGATAGTCAATTTATAATGGATAAAAGATAAATACATAAAATGAAATCCTTATGATAATGATGGTTGTGTGTAAAGCTTGCCAGCGACTAGGCTAATCTCCACTATTAGCAGCAACATAAGCAGCTCTGATTCTAGTTGCATTATGATCCTTGGTAGAATCTCTCTTTCTCGAGCCTAGCAGCAAGTAGGTACGGGATGTAACCTGAGGGGTTGTAACCTCGCTGTCCTGGTGTGTGGTGTGTAAGTGGTCTCAGTCCTACCCAAAGATCGGTCAATATGAGCTCTGACTCTGAGCTCTTTCCGTAGGGGAACGGCTGGCTGGGTGACCAGCAGACGACCGTAGGTGAATGACACACACACACACACACACACACACACACACACAAGGTTGCATCTCTTAATATCTCCTATCATGGATCTTTAGTTGTGTTCATATTTTTGCCTTTGCCCTCAAGCAAGGATTCTATATACGTTCCTTGCTGTGTGTGGAAGAGCGCCTTTCCACAAGTCTCACCTACAATCTAGACTAGTCACTGCAGATTTTGGTACTGCAAGAAATCAAACATAGAAAACGAAAACTTTCAGTTACCGACAGTAACTAAACTACTTTATGCCCCCCGTCAGATTAAGGAGCAAAGAAAGCTGCTGTAAATTTATATGCATACGTGCTGTGAGTTGTATGAAACTGCAGATGCGTGGAACCTGCAGAGCGCTTCGGCGGAGTGAGACCGTAGGGAGAAGAAATGGAACTTTCAGAATTAGTAAGCTATTTCCATATTCTCTAATACTTAAAGAATGAAAGAGTTATTTGTTGATATTGCTGGTATACCAGATGCCATTGGTGCAATTGATGGAATGCATGTAAGAAATGGTGCGTTATTTTTTGTACATTTAGTTAAACCAAAAGTTAGGTAGAAATTCGAGACTCCCATAACTTTTTCTTTTTTACTTTATGCACTGTTATTTACCACGAAACAAATAGAAAAAAAATAGTTCAAATATAAAAAGAAGGAGAAAAGGTAGTTTCATTAAAATTCTTGTGCGTGTAGTTAGATTCAAAGATAGTCAGGAACTCCAGACTTAAATCATTATCTCTCTCTCTCTCTCTCTCTCTCTCTCTCTCTCTCTCTCTCTCTCTCTCTCTCTCTCTCTCTCTCTCTCTCTCTCATTTACACACCATCATTCATCACAAAACCAAACCAAAATAAGCAAATAAAAAAAAAATAAAAAATGGGGGCAAGGGATTACATTTAGTTTGTATAGCTGTAGTTAGTTAATCAGAAACTCCAGTCTTCTATTATTAATTTTAATTTACACACTATAATCCACCAAAAAAAAAAAAAAAACAGGACCAAGGTAAGCAAATACAAGAAACAGAGAATGAGCTCAAACAAATAAATTTACACGTGGATTCCTCGAGACAGATGGCCGAACTGAGGCGGGTGAGGAGCAGTTGCTAGTCTTTTTTTTTTTTTTTTTTTTTTTTTTTTTTTTTTTTCTCTCTCCACCATCCCGCCCCTCAAACATTGCGTGCGCGCTTATTTGTATAAACGAAGGCTGTATGCGCGTAATGATAAGGTATATGTTCGTGTATGTTGCGTGTGTGCGTGGGATTGCATTAGGGAGGTGGACAGAATAGGGTGAGAGATTAAGAATATTGGTTAACTCTTGCATTGGGGAGGTGGAGAGAATAGGGGTGAGAGAAAGAAGAAAGTCTTGTGCAGCAAGGCCATGGGAGGAGGGGAGGCATGCAGTTAGCAAGGTCAGAAGAGCAGTTAGTATGAAAATAGTGGTAGAAGATATGCAACATTGTGGCAATGAGAAAGAGGCTGAAGACAGTCAGTTAGAGGAGAGGAGTTGATAAGATGAAAAGCTTTTGATTTCACCTTCCTTAAAAGAATGGTATGAATAAAAGCCCCATACATGTGAAGCATATTCCATATATGGATGGATAAGGCCCCTCTACAGAGTTAACAGCTGGGAGAGTGAGAAAAACTGGCAGAGATGACTCAGAATGCCTAACTTCATAGGAGTTGTTTTAGCTAAAGATGATATGTGAAGTTTCCAGTTTAGATTATAAGTACAGGAGAGACCAAGGATTTTCAATGTAGAAGAGGGAGACAGTTGAGTGTCATTGAAGAAGAGGGGAAGGTTATGTCAAGTTGATAGATGGAGGAATTGAGTTTTTGAATTTGTTCTGCCCCATTCAGAAATGTTATATAGAGCAGAAGTCAGGCATTCTGTGGCTTCCCTGCATAAGATTTATTACTTCCTGAAGGGTTGGATGTTTATGAAAGATGTGGAAAAGTGCAGGATAGTATCATCAGGGTAGAAGTGGACAGGATATGGTTTAGCTTAGAAGATCATTGATAAATTATGAGAAGAGGACAGAACCGTGAGGAACACCACTAAGTCAATAGACTTAGGAAGGAGAACACACACTGCACCAATATGACTCACCTATCAATGAGTACAATCTTTTAGTTCTTACCTTTCTACAGCCTTGCATGTGTCAGCAGCCACATGTCAAAGGAAAGAATGGTTTTATATTGCATCATAAATACCACTAGAAGACTTGCAGGGAGAAATACTGCATCCACCCATTTTCATGCCCTGTGTCACACAGTACAGCAAACCAAAAAGTGTTCCCTACAGGGACCATCAAGTATAGACCTGACAACTTTTCTGCAGCTTTTCCTGTGTATGAAATGACATAACAGACAGGCCAGGAAAGACTGAAGATTCGATGTTTGACCCACTATTGTTTACCTAACCTTGGCACAGTTTGAGTGAGGGAGCATGCCAGCAATGGGCTGCTCCTCCCTTGTCCCACACTGTCCCATAATAGTCTAAGTGAGGGGGCACACTGGCAGTGGGTTGCTCCCCCCATTGTCCCACACTGTCTTGAGTGAGGGGTACTTACCTGTGAAAAGAAACTCTACACATATTAGCATCATGTACAGAAGCATTTCAGACACCAGCTTTATTTGTCAGCACAACACCAGCAACCACTCACTGCCACCAGTGCTGTGTTGATGAGTACGCCATACCTGAATATTGTACTGGTGTGAGGACAGGTAAAATCTGTGCCAACAAGCGTGACCTTTATTACCTCTTTCACTGCTAAACGAATCAGTGAACAGCACCAGAAGTAATGCATGAAATCTTTATAAACATCTACAAGAAAGTAGGAGGTTAAAAAGAATAGAATTTGCAATTTCTACCCAGTTTAAAGATTGGAGGTGGCTGTAGAACAAAGTAAAGATGTCTCAGAGTGATTGGTAATTAAAGAAAGATGTGTTAAATAACAGTCAAAGGGTTACTCACTAGTGGCACTGGATCCAGGCATTAGTGTGTGGCAGAACTTTGGCACCTAACAGCTGGAAGGAAAACATACTATGCTTAGCTTTGTGTATACGAGGTGTCCTTGAGTTATGACAGAATTCTGTTAGGTTAGGTTCTGTTCTGTTCCCATGCCATGTAAATTGGTTTTCAACATAGGTCAGTCAGAGCCAGCCTAAGCGAGCACCTACAGTATGCTTGTCCCTCACCTGTGTTAATATTGTAGTGCTGTGAATCAGGTTGTTTGTGTTGAGTCATTAGGGAACTTTGAAAGAAGATTGGACAAATTTATGGATGGGAATGACAGGTGGAAATAGGTAGATATGTTTCATACAGTGACTACCATGTGTTGGCCTGATGGGTTCTTGCAACTTCCCTTATTCTCTCTCTCTCTCTCTCTCTCTCTCTCTCTCTCTCTCTCTCTCTCTCTCTCTCTCTCTCTCTCTCTCTCTCTCTCTCTCTCTCTCTCTCTCTCTCTCTCTCTCTCTCTCTCTCTCTCTCTCTCTCTCTCTCTCCCCCTTACCATACCTTATAAACTTTACCTTACTTTCATTTTATCTTAATTATTCCAACCCATTTTACATAACTTCAATCCTTTGATTCTTAACCTTACTCTGCCCTAATTATCTCATAACTTAACTTCCTCTACTATAACCCAACAATTCCTCACCAACATAAACTTTCCATAAACAAACTCTACTTCAAACTAATCTTAACCCAACCCATTTCCCTTTTTTGTGTATTTTTTTTTTTATCAAGAAATTATTCTATCTTACAGAAAAGCTAATATGGTGAAAATTATGCCTGAACATTATATCTTGCACCTCTGGTACTTATTTACTGCTTACCTGCAGAGTCTACTGTTGTGTTGTTTATATAACTATTGTTTTATTACATTTTGTATTTTTTACTTATTGTTATTATTGTTATTATTTATTATTATTATTATTATTTATTATTATTACTATCATTATTATTATTATTATTATTATTATTATTATTATTATTATTATTATTATTATTATTATACCTATGCCTTATGGAGAACCTATACAAAATCACTGCATAATGATTTAAACCAAAATAAGGATGATAATAATACTTGTAACTTTGAATTGAGTGTGATCAAGAAAAATTTAGGTCAGTATGATACACTCTATCTAGATACTTCAGTTCTGAGGAATATAGTTCTGGTAAAAATTTACTAAGAAACAATTATCTCACTATTAAATTAAATTATCTCACTATTAAAAATGTTAACATCAGATGATTACATAAAAACTTTATTTCATTAGAATCCTTTCTTAGCTGTTTACCTAAACTACCTGATGTAATTGCTATCACAGAGACATGGTTACAGGAACATACTAAGCATCTCTCTTTCATAGAAGGTTATTTTACATTTATTCAGAACATTTAGTTAGAACTGATAGAGAGCATGGAGGGATTACTGCTTATATTGAAAAATGTGATAAATGCAGAGGTACTAAACCAGTTCTCCTTCATTAATAGAAACATTGAAATTAGTTCATCTAAATTAGAAATAGAAAACACAGATTATATAATTTTAATTATTTACAGACCCCACAGTAAACATATAGGTATTAATGAATGCACAGGTATTATCAACAAGCTACTAGCTAAGGAAACTTTTAGACACAACAAAACAATTCTCCTTGGTGATTTCAACCTAAATCCTGAACACTCATTATTGTCCTCATTTGTCTGTCCTTCAGACAGTCTTATCCAACTTAATATTTTGCCTTTTAAACCTCCTATATTTTCCAGTGTCCATAGTAGCCACATGTGTGGAACCCTGAATCCAGGCATTCAGCATCCAACCATCCATTTCTTTCTTGCACCACATCTATCACTTAGCTCAGCTCAACAAATTTGTAACATATGACCATCTTTGTCTTGATCCAAATCCTCTATCTTTAATTTCCTAATTTTTTTCCAAATACTGCCCACATTTGTTTTTTATTACAATTTTGCAGAGTTTACCTATGGTGCTAGTGAATGATACTGCATGTAGTTTAGTGGCTCCATTTTGTTACCTCCTTTATAGATAGGCATTATATTGGCTCTTTTTCCATTCTTTAGATACTCTTCCTTCTCTCAATGAACTATTTACCACATTTCTAATTGGCTCCATCAGTTGGTCTCTACATTCTTTCAATATCCATTCTAATGCACCATCCAGTCCCATTGCTTATCTAACATATAAGTCACTCAACACCTTGTGGATTTCATACTTTTCACCTTAATTTCATGTAACCCTTTATTTGACACTCCACCTGTAGGCACTACAAAATCTGCTTCCATTTTAAATATGGATTTAAAACCCTCATAATTTCACTCACCTCCTTGTCATCTTCATATGTCTTTCCACCTCTTTTTTAACTTAACAATACTATCAAAATGTTTCATTTTACAATTTATGTATCTATAAAAAGCTTGGGTTCCTCTTTACATTTCTTCACCATATCCTTTTCAAAGTTCCTTTCTTCTCCTCTTATCCTAAAATATTAATTTCTTACTTTTTTATATTCTTCCCTATTCCTTTCATTCCACTGCTTCTTCACCTTCTTCCATGCTTTGTCCTTATCCTTTTTGGCCTTTGCACATCTGGCATTATACCAACTATGCCTGCTCATTTTCACTTTTGTACACTGGTACAAATTTAAACACTCCTCATTGTACTTGTCTAATAGTGCTTCATATTTTGTCTGTACTTTGTTGTCTTTCAACAGCTTATCCCACTTTATACTTTCATAAAATTTTTAATTACTTAAAAATTTGCCTTTGGATAGTTTAGTCTGCCATTTCTGTATTCTTCTTTCCAATCCTTTGCTTTTATCCCTTCTAATTTAACCTCTATTACAATGTGATAACTTTTTCCAAATGGGAGCAGATACTTCATATTTGGTCTGTATTTCTGCTTTCTATGGTAAACACTAGGTCAAGCATTGAAGGCTGTTTTTCTCAGTATCTTGTAGCTTCATCTACCCACTGTTCTAAAGTATTCACCATTGCTAATTGCATTATCTCTTCACTCCACAAATCATCACCCTCCCTTAGCTCCAACTCCTCCCAGTTTATGTTCTTGCAATTAAAATCAACCATAAGCAACACCTTATTTGTTTTTCTGATCATACTTGTATTATCCAAGCATTTTCACACTTCTTGCATTTCCTTATGTTCATCTATCTTGGGTAGTATATATATATGTGACAATAATCCTCCTCTTTTTTCCTTCACCATCTCTAACTACAATGCTCAAAACTTCTGCTATCCCATTACTGTATTCCACTTCTCCAAGAAAGATATCCTTCTTCCAGATATCTCCTCCAGATGTTGTATCCTTCCCCTGCAAATTTGACCTATATTTCCTCTTTTAATTTGGTCTCTGTTAAACATGCAATATCTGGCTTGTTTTTCCTTAAAATATACCTTAGTTCCTATATATTTGACATGCCTGTCTATATTTGTGTACATAACTTTCAATAAATTACATTCCTTTTCAATCTTACTATATCCCTCTCTATTGTTACTCCTCTTCCCTGGCATTCTTCAACCACCACTTTCATATCTTGAGTCTGGGCTAGCCCATGTGAGATTGCTGGCCTGGTTTATAGACAGATAGATAGTCTTTAGTTTGTGCATATGTGTATTTAAGTATATTCCATGGATTATTGTTGGCAAAAGGATATTATTATCATATAATTATTATTAACAAGTAAAGATAATGATGCAGAACCAACAGCAGCACATAAACAAGACTTATCTTTATATTGCATGATGGTTTGAGCACAATATTAAGATTAATATGACAAGCTACAAGTGTCATCATCTTACAGACTAGCCATATTAAGTGATGACCCATAGCTGAGCCTGTGTTGTCCCTGTTGGAGCCTCCATCCTTGTCCTGAGCCTCATGAAGTACTTGCAGGGAGAATTTGTCCCTCTTGTATGTTACAGTTATGGAGATGAATACATAGAAAGATATAATGTGCAGATTTTGTTCATACGTTTTTGTTTTTATGTATAACTCAATGATGTAGGAGTTAAGTTCTAGAGTTGGGAGTGTAAAGGCCATCAGCGCCAACACTTGTCACCTCTACCCTCCGCTGCCAGCATTCGTGTCCCCATAGTCACCACTTGACTTATCACTAGTTTACACCAGCTCTTTTTTCTGTCAGAGCATTGAACCATGAGAGCAACACTGCTTTATTCACCAGCTTCTGTTTTTTCCCCTTCTGTCACTTTAAATTTGTTGTTACTTTCATGGGCAGTGCACAGCCAACACTCCTCCTACATGCACTTCCCTTCCCTGCCTTGTGCTTCTCAAGACCTTCCAGGAAATTTTCTCTTCCTTACAACTGAGGGCTGGGAACTGTCCTGTCAACACCTCGTCACTGAGGCTGCCCCTTCAATATGTCTCCTATTTTCTGCTTGCTGTCTTTGGACTGACATCAAGTGGTGTCCACCTCAAGTGTCAGTTTGCCTTATTTTGTATCTTTACTTTGTTGTTTGTGTCCTTAAATAAACCCATTGATGTTTTAATCTGGGGTTTGCCTTCTTCTGATGAACAGTTACAAGTCTTGTGGTTTCGGGGTAAGAGAATGTGGCCTCTCACAGCACTTGTTTGCTGTTCCCTGTTCAATACATTCATCCAATTACAGGAAGCCATAAATTCATGCACATATACTAATATGTAATACCCAGAATCTGAATAAATTTTCCTTTTCCTAACAACACAGAAATATGAATTAAACATTATACTTTAAAATTATTAAGGTTTTAATGTTACAGGATTACAGATAACAAAGCCTCATTGTTTATGAATCTGTAGATACGAGTTAAGATTTGATCTGGGGCATTTAGTATTCTTCCTTTTGGTTTGTCAATGAATGGATATGTTGGGAAACCTGGGGAAAGTAAACTGTGGAAATCTGGACATTGCAGTGCTCCAAAATCCTGTGATATCATCCATCACAGCCTCAAGAGCCAATGAGATGGTAATGAACATCAAGGTTATTTGCAGCTATAGCATTATGTCCCCAACTTTACCCTTACAGATCTCATCATTGGGTTGCTGAAACAGGGATATGACTGAGAGACACTATTTTTAGTCCAGCTTCAGATCAATTTAGGCAAGCAAACAGCAGTCCTTGTCTCCCCTTTTGCCTGCATCTTGGCCCTGTGATGCACCACTTGAGTCACCACAGCATGGAAGGTGATATGTGCAGTGTCCCTCCTGACTGTTAGTGGTGACTCCTGTGACCTGTGAGCTTCCTTGCAGGCTCTGGAGCTTTGTGATTTGAGGCTCCTTGTCCATCTTGTATAGTTCATTGTTCAAGACAACAACAGTAAAGATGTGTTATTTACTTTTTTATTTAATTACAGTGTTCTTATCTTAGGAAATTATCCTGAAACTTGTGTATTTAACGAGGCCGGAAGAAAGGTACTTTTCATCTTCCCAAAGACTGTTGGCTATCAGTAGTCAGAATATATGCCAGTTTTAACTACTGATTGTTGTTGTCTTTATCATGTTGCTATTTGATTATATTATTCATATTAATATTTTCTTATAGTTAAATTATTATCTCTTTATTTCTGTCTGTACATCCTCTCCTTGCATGCTTTTCTTTCATTCTCCTCTGGCTCTGTTCCCTCATATGTTCCAGTATGTACTTGATTTTCACATTTCATTCTGAATTGCCCTCCTGCACCCACCATAGACATATACATACAGTCTCTTAGTTATCTTACTCTCAGTCATTCTCTCTATGTGGCCAAACCACCTTAGGGTGCAGTGTTTGGCTTCATCTACCACCTCACTCATCATTCATTCATGTCTCCCATGTACTGTGTGGTCATGAATATTTACCACACATTATTACTGCTTTCTTTTCTGAAATAGATTTAGCACTTCAGTATTTAACTAGTCATAGTATTGTAACATTTTGGCTGCTAACATGAGGTCAGTTTTTTTAATTATCTGCTCATATTGTGTTTTCTCTGATTGAAAGCTTGCAAATGAATATGGGTAATGCCAGAGAGAGAGAGAGAGAGAGAGAGAGAGAGAGAGAGAGAGAGAGAGAGAGAGAGAGAGAGAGAGAGAGAGTTATAAGATTTCATCTTTTGAGAAGTCATATTGTATGAATATTGCATTTGAACTTCAGTTGGTGTACTGTGACTGAGCATTTTATATTGTTACACTAGAAAAGACTAGATCTATAAAACATTTTCATTAGCAGTTATAATTATCTCTTTGGTTATAAGGATCAATATCATGCTTGTTCATAAAATAATTAAAGGTAATTCTACAGAATAGATTTCATTACAAAATAAAACAATTAGATAATAAGCAGGAAAGCCTAGAGACTTAAAATACACATAAGCTCCGAATCATGACTGACAAAGATTTCCAGGAAGAGAGGGAAAAGTGATGCAGGTCAGAGATGGACACAGAAATCAAATGTAGCACTCAAAGCAACTAGTCTTGACACTGATGAAGTTGGAGAATGTGAGGTGAAGGGTCTGAGAAAAAAATTAAGATAAGATGCAGAACCAGGCAAACTTTAGCAACATTTGTGAGAAAAAAAAATGAAGACAAAGTTTATGAGATTGTAGTGAGAACAGTGATAACAATAGTATGTGAAGCAGAGATCTGATACCTGAGTACTTTTTAGAGCACATGTAAAGATGAAGAGCCATTAGTGAAGTTTGAGGATCTGGGAGTGTGTGGCATATGATGGTTCTGGGGCTGTGTGGAGGTTCTTAAACTAATCGTTGGGGTATGAAGAAGGTTCTGGGGCTGTGGGGAGGTTCTTAAACTAATCTTTGCGGTATGAAGAAGGTTCTGGGGCTGTGGGGAGTCTAGTTGGGGAGGTTCTGGTGCATTGGTGAGTCTAGTTGGGAAGTCTGGGCTGGGGAGGTTCTGGGGCTGTGGGGGGTCTGGGGTGGGGAGGTGAACAACAGTCTGTGCCGTGAGTCGTGATTGATGCCCTCAGAAACTCATATTTCAGCCTCCTTGTTGCTCCTCAGTTGGCTCAAGACGGTGAATCATGAAATTATCAGCCCAATTCAGGGGGTGAAATTGACTAATAACCGCGCGAAGTGGAGAGAATTGTGGTGAAGAGTATGTTGGCCATATGCCAAACTGCAACATGATTTTGCTGATTTTCACGGAACCAGCACGTTTAATCAGAAAAAAAGAAGAAGAAATAGACGAATAAAATGGGGTAGATTCTTAAATAATTCGTGTTTTTTTTTTTATTTGTTAATGATAGCTTTTTTTCTTTTCCTGCAGCTTAGCAAATCATTGGAGAGTTTAACAGAAAATCTCGCAAGTTTGCATGAAATCTCAATTTCATACATAAATTCGCAGTTTATTGTACTCGTTTATTATAATGAAGCAGTTTCGAGCGCGCTGATACGAGGCGAGGGTGGATGCGAGATAATGTCTCCAGCCTCTTGCAAGATGAAAAGGAGGCCATGGCGGCTGCACGAATCCCTCCACTAAGGTAATGGTGGGTGGTGAGACGGAAAGATGGGGAACAGGATACAGGAGCGGAGGGGTGTACGAGTCTGGATGATGATGAAGGAAGAGGAGGCAGCCCGCTATCGACGCCGCCGGGCGATACCAAGTTATAAAGATGGCTAGTGTGGCGCCTCTGAAAATATTCTCGGGGAGGGGACAGATTAACATGCTAAAAATAAGTACCCTGCACGTTATTCTAGACCACTAAGACCAGAGGCCTCTCGCTGCGGGACGCCCTGGTGCGGCACGTCACGGAGGAACCTTTGGGAGGCGTCAGTGATGGGTTGCGTTCTGTGGTATTCTTGTACACTTTTCTTCGCTTGTGTTGACCCAGTTATTTGATTTCCATAAGTTTTATCTGTGTTTTACTCAGTCAGGCATTTGTAACATGTTCAATACTTATTAGACCTTTTGTATGCAATTACATATAATTAAAGTTGTGTGTGTGTGTGTGTGTGTGTGTGTGTGTGTGTGTGTGTGCGTGCGCGCGCGCACAAGCATTAGTTCTTAAGAAGAAGCATCGTCGCATTATTACTTGCACCTCCTTGAATGTAATGTATCCTGCAGACCAGCCACCCTTGCAGTGACAAAGGTGACAGCGTTCAGCTATCCCTTGGTATGCATGTGAAGTTCTTCTCAAGTAATTTTTCGTTCAATTTAAGCAGCATCGTGCTGAACACTGCATGAGGGAAAGACGTTGTGGGCCATAACTTTCTGCATGGAGGCCGTGCATGGACGCCTGGAGGATTGTTTACATCCAGTATGCAAATGATTAGGGATATTAAGTCTAGGAGTTTGTTACTCTCTGGCAATGACCCCGTCAGGGGGAGGAGGGCCCAGGGCCAGCAGTTGGCACCGGCGGCGGGAGCGTCGCCAGGAAGCCAGCCAGTCAGTGCAAACTGGTCCACGGTGGCGGCCGCACCCGTCGCTCCCACGCCCTCAGTCTCACGCCCCGCCCGCCCCCACCACAGCCTGCCGCTACCCCGCGCTGGAACAGGGCTGCCATGTGAGCCGCGGCGGCGCCCACGGAGAGGTCACGGTACCGGCAAGTGTGGCGACGCGGCATGGAGGCGGCGCGGCCGTGCCCTGGCAGTGGCCGCTGAGGAGGAAGTGTGACCCCTGCGGCTCCCGAGGGGGCGAGAAGCGACCCCGATGAGGACAGGTGAGGCGGCGGCCAGCGAGGACGACCAGCGTGGCAGCGGCGACCACGTGGCAGGACGAACGAGGTGGTGACGCCAGTCAGGGAGCGAGCGGTGCCGTGCATTGGTGCAGAGTCGTCCCGCCGGGCAGTGGGCAGTGCACGTGGCCTGCCGCAAGGCGTAGTAAATTTGAGAGTGCCATCGAATGGTCAAGTGGCTGTCAGTGCAGCAACAGTTGTCCACCGGGAGAAACCTGGCGGCGGGGTCCTGTCGACCTGAGTGCCGCGGCTCGGGCACTGATCTGGCACAGGGCCACGCCAGCACCGGCCCGATGAGTCGCCGCGTCCTGCCGTCACTCACAGGTAGGCTATTGGTCGCTGTCCCGTCTTCTCTTGCCGCGCCACGTCTAGCGATGCAGCTTTTCACACTTCACAAGCATTCACTCTCCCTCCAAGTTAACGATGCACGAAAGTAAAAATTGCCATCCCAACAGCCTGACGAAATTGATGGATAGATCGTAGCAATGACTGATAGAATGGGCGAAGTGACATCCCTCAGCACTATCCCCTCTGTCGAGTCTGGATAAACTGAATGTAATTAACCTTCGCCAAGTCTCTCAGAAGCATTGACGTGCTGGACAACCTGACTCGCCAAACATTTCAGGCATCCTTGAAGCACATTGAAATTTTGTTAACGAGTGTTTCGGTGTCCTCCATTTTTTACAGTTTACTGTTGTTGGCAGGATATTTTCAGACTCATGATAAGATTTCCACTGATTCTGCACATTTCTAAGGATATTATTGTCCTACCTTAAAAATATAAGAATTGGAGATTGACACATTAACTGTTTAAAATTTAAAAGTAAGATAACAGAATCATAATTATGGTAGTCACAGTTAACACAGTCCAGATAATTATGTTCATTTTGTCCTTTGAAAGATTAAGTAATGGAGAATATACAGCTTACCATCATTCATGATAAAATCCTCAGAAAATAAGGAACAATAGTATTAAATTTTATGAAAGTCCATATTGAGTCCATAATAAGAGAGAGAGAGAGAGAGAGAGAGAGAGAGAGAGAGAGAGAGAGAGAGAGAGAGAGAGAGAGAGAGAGAGAGAGAGACCAGCGATAAGGGCGGGCTGGAGTCTCACCATTGGCACAGGATTTACGAAAATTGTCTATGTTTTTCGCACTCTGAACGCCCGCGTCAGTGTTTATGGGGTCGCCTCCATTGTTGACGGGGGAGTGTGGTTTATGGTATTGGGTTATTATAAACTTGGCCGCCTATACGTCATATTCTTTAATACACTGGTGCAGCCTCCATATTGTCGGTCGCGTAAATTTCCCAGCCGTTCAATAAATTCCGCTACAAATATGTAGGGCCCATAATTTTAGGGGTTTTAAGTAGCCGCTAGCGTTGGATAAAATACCACAAACTATGAATGCGGTATGATGTTCAATATTCATACAAGTTTTCAGTGTGCATGCACATCCCCATAGCTATTCTATACACTCTCTGCATTCACCGGACCGTATTCCTATACATTCTGGCGCCTTGCCCATACATAGTACTTTCAACAGGCATTAGTGGAAGTCGTAAGGGATTTCAAGAGTGTTTTCATGATTACGGGGATAGATAAACAAGAATTATATATTATCAATGGGAAAAATACTAATGAAAACCAGATTTATAATTTCTTTGGCCTTTGAAAATTGTCGTGATGAGAGAATCAAGGATTTAAATATGAGCCTATTCTTTTTCAGTGCTTGTACAGTATTTTGAAATGCTTCTTCAGGCTCTCGCGAGGATTATTTTCAAAGGTTATATATTATTGATTGGGTTCTTCTAAGAATATTTGCTATTTATGATGCAAAATTCTTGTTAAACTATCTGTAGAATAGTGAAAATAATCTTTAGATTATCCTTACAGCTTCCTCCATTAAAGCGTGTTAAAAGTTGTCGAGATAAAAACGCGTAAAATGTCTGAGAATATGACTGAGAAACATAATGTACTGATCTTTCGATCTCATCCTTACATTTTTATTTTATTTTATTTTATTTTATTTTATTTTATTTATTTTATACGAACTGTTAAGAAAAAACATGTTATTTATTTAGATGTACTATGTTACTGCATAAGGGTTGTTCCAACTCTTTGGCACTCCAAGCAACATTATTCCTGTTCTTCTCTGGCTGTAGCCCAGCATCATCCCAGTGCTGTGGTGCATGATCACTTCTGCTGCTGTGGTCATTCTTTGCTAACATTCAGAACACTTGAAACAGAAAAAAAAGAGAATAGGCTAATTTTGTCCTTAATGCCTGAAAACACAGAAAAATATAATATGAGATTAATTTTATCTACTGTAGAGACACAGAAAAAGGAGAAAATAGGACATTAATTTTGTCTATATTGAATGGATACAGAAAGAAGAGAGATTTGAAGGTTAGTTTTGTCTTTTTAAGTTGCAAAATTATTTAAAAGACTGTTATAAATATAAGTGCCTGAAAATTTGTAGATTACTATGATAAAATAAATAAATAGATAAGTAAATAAATAAATAAAAGTTGTCTGGCAGTGAAAAGTTAAATTAGTCAATCAATTAACCAGTTAGTCAGTCAGTCAGTCAGTCAGGCATTCCGTCAGTGAGTCAATCAGTTAATCATTACCTGTGTGTCTTTTTAGAACAGTACAACCTTTCATTTTATTTCCCTGGCTGAAAAAAATATTCGTCATTTTGCAGTTTGCTTTTTTTTTTTTTTTTAATTTTTTTTTCACATATTTGTCATTTCTTGCCTTCAATGTTCCCCACACATCCCACCGGCCAGGCTATTCTTCCAGGCCAGTGGGAGTAGTGGGGGATGGGGAACAGTGGAGCGGTGGTTTGTTGGGGTGTAGTGATTTTTAGCCCCAGCCCTTGCTACCTATGTCTAAATCCCTGCCCTCTCTCTCGCTCTCCTTTACTCCCTCCCACCCCGTCTCGTCAGTCCTACCCCATACCGTCCCACCACCCCCTTTCATCTGTTTCGATTCCTTCTCCCCTCTCCCCTCCTTGTACTGCTCCGGCCCCGTGATTACTGTTGCAGAGAGAGAGAGAGAGAGAGAGAGAGAGAGAGAGAGAGAGAGAGAGAGAGAGAGAGAGAGAGAGAGAGAGAGAGAGAGAGAGAGAGAGAGAGAGAGAGAGATTAGCTGTCAAAAAAAAAATGTATACCGCAACCCTTTCCTTTCCTTTTTTTTCGCTTTTATTTCATCCTTTTTTTTTTAGCTTTTATTTCATAATTATGAGATACTTAATGTTTTATCGGGTGCCCCACAGCGGGAGTCTGGCGGGCAGGTCTGAGTGTGCGTTGTTACTACTAAGCTCAGTGTATGGGAGTGAGGAGTGTGGCAGTGCGTGGAGTGCATTGGGCATCACGTAAGGCTACACGCATAGCTTATTTCTGATCTATTTCAAGGCACAACATTGAATCGGCAGGAAACTAAAGTGGCCAGCTTTTTTTTTTTTCTGCATTATTATTATTATTATTATTATTATTATTATTATTATTATTATTATTATTATTATTATTATTACTAATATTATTATTTTGGTTTTGTAAGCGGTATTATGAGCTTTTTTTCATTATTCATTTCTGTGCTCTCGGTCAGACTCGTAAGAGTATTAAGAAATAAAAATGTGGTTTAGCTCTTTTATCCCTTAGTTACAATACCGTATACAAAAATTACCCTTACACGCCTCGAGTAAAGCAACGAAAGCTGCATGAACTATTGTAAACATTTTGACTGGCATGACTTCCTATACGCGGTCTTGAATCAGAATGTTTCGTTGGGATTTGAAAACATAATAAATTTCAAAAGCCACCACTGATAGCAAAATAAGTACGTAGACAAACTAGTTCAACTCTTCTAATGCATGTAGTTAAAGTATTCATCAATAAAATCATTAAGAACTACTCAACTGTCATATTACCATTTCCAGTCATATAGATCACGATAAATCACCGACAGTAAGTTTGCGGCGCAGCGTCAGAGAAGTTCGCAGTCACGCATTAGGAGTGGCCGGAGAGGAGGAGGAGGAGGAGGAGGAGGAGGAGCAGACTGGCAGGCCGTAACTCACTCGTCGTGTTGGGTCGTGGTGGCGTCGTGCGTGAAGTTAGTGAGCATGTCCCTGTCTGGCTGTGAGGAGGTGGAGCGTGGGGAGGGCGTGGGCGTTTGAGGTGGTGGTGGTGGTGCTTGGGGAGGGCGTGGGTGTCTGGCTGAGATCGCGATGTTTGGGAAGGACGTGGGTGTCTGGCTATGAGGTGACGGTGTTTGGGGAGGGCGTGGGTGTCTGGCTGGGAGGCGGCGGTGCTTGGGCGTGGCCGGGTTGGTGTCTCTTGGGGAAAGATTCGTGGCATTTTGATGGTTGTTTATATTTATCGCCACTCCTGCTTGGCGGTCGTAAGGGCGTGAGAGTCAAGGTTACATGGATGCTCTTCAGGAGGGGACGGTCAGTA
The DNA here is from genome assembly GCF_035594125.1 of Scylla paramamosain. NCBI lineage: Eukaryota > Metazoa > Arthropoda > Malacostraca > Decapoda > Portunidae > Scylla > Scylla paramamosain. Next base: position 11,950,199 of record NC_087153.1, read on the forward strand.
GAGGTCCTGGAGGCATTAGAAGATGTACCTGGCCTGCATGTGGACGGGACGGGAGTGGCGAGGGTAGAGGCGGTAGGCATTTGCACGAAGGTTTTTGGCCGTGTGTTTCTTATTTTGTTTTACGTCATTGTAAGATGCCGGGACATACATGCATAGACAGGTAAGGGACATAAAACACTACAGGAAAAAAAAGGAGAAAGGAAAATAACAGGAAAATACAGAAGAATATAGTTACCGGGCGGTGTGTCAAAGATTCCATCACATTGATAAGATGATAAGAGGTGGGTGGTGAAGGTGTAGCCCAGTGCATCCTCACTATTACTTGTTTATTGCACTTGACACAATGCGCTCAGTAATTGACAGGCTATTACAAGGCAGCTTAGAATACATTGAATAGTCTATTATTGGGGCACTCGTGGAACATGTGTGTGTGTGTGAGTGTGTGTGTGTGTGGGTGGGTGTGTGTGGGTGGGTGTGTGGGTGGGTGTGGGTGTGGGTGGTGTAGAGCGTCACTTAGCGCCGTCTAGTAAGTTATGCAGCACTCACGCCTAAAAAATCTTGCAGGTGCTTAAGTCAGCTTCACAGCGACACAACACGTCGCCTGCTTCACCGCATCTGTTAATGCTTGTGAGGAGGAGGTGTACATGCCCTCACTGTATAGGCCACGTGTGTGTGTGTGTGTGTGTGTGTGTGTGTGTGTGTGTGTGTGTGTGTGTGTGTGTGTGTTAGAGTGCGAGGCGGGTGTTGTGTGGCTCTGCGCGGCTCACTCACAATGGCACAATAAGGGTACGTTGCAGAGCTGCCCTGAGCCGCTGAAAATGAAAATATCCCCGCGTGCCGCGTTTTTATCTCGACTTTACACATCGCCAAGATGGAGATACATGCGAGCAGGCAACTTTATTGTCTCGCCATGCAAATTTCTTTTCTCTCTAAAGTGTTCAAGTTTGCTCGCTTGGTAGTACTTTGCGTGTGTATTTCATGCGAAGGATGGGGAAGTTTGTCTTGCTGTACTTTATAAGATCATCTTGTGCTAGAATGTTATGTTACGTTTTTATTGCTAGTCTGAGGAAGTGGAGGGTTCCGAAGTGGTAATGAAGTGCAGGTGTGAAGCAAGTCACCGCCCGTCGCCAGCGCGCCACGCCTCGGTAAGCCTTCAGGTTCCTCCAGGTCACGCCGCCAGATGTTCAGGTGTTCTTAGCCTCCCCTCCTTCCCTCCCTGGCAGGCGTGGCGGCTGAGGGGCGAAGGACCTCACTGGTGTTGTGTTGTTGTTTAGCATTCATTGAGGAATGTTGAAGGGAATGTCCTTGAAATCACACATGTTAGGCTTGTGTTCAGAAACGCTTTGCTCTCTCTCTCTACGACTGTTTTCCAAGGCCACAGAGATGATCAGCTTAGTTCTTAAGAGTTTCTCCAGTTCATAATGTAAAAGTCTTGTTAATCTTTCACTAAAATCTTAAAAAACACCCTTAAGAACCCGTGTAACTTTGCTAGAGACTATTCAATGAAGCGGAGATGTGACGACGCAGAAGTGTTTCAGAATATGGTCCATAATCCAAAGGTCAGAGTTTCTAGGGACGGGACTTCAGTGATGCCTTCTGCAGTGATGATGTGAGGCGCGCGAACCCCCACAGCGGTAATGCCCGTAATCTTGCTTGCTCTCCGGCGGGTCGTGACGCGCGTCGTGAATCAGTGAGTCGTCCATTACCCCCTGGGCCCGCCACCGCAGCCCTGGCACGCCGCCCCGCGAGGCGCTGCTCCCGTCGGGATATTACTGGCGCGGCACACCTCGTAAAGCTGAGCCCCAGTCACCCCCTTCACCCGCAGACACCGCCGCGGAGATAAAAGCGTACAGAGAGAGAGAGAGAGAGAGAGAGAGAGAGAGAGAGAGAGAGAGAGAGAGAGAGAGAGAGAGAGAGAGAGACCCGTGACACACGCCACCTACTGTCTCGCTGTGCCAACAAAACCGCCTTTGACTGTGGACGCTGCCTGCTTCAACGGTTGTGGTATTTTTATTGTTGCTCTCTTTCTTGGCGCACCGACCCCCTCCCCTCTGCCACCACCACCACCACCACCACCACCACCACCACCAACATCATTGGTACATCTTTTCACTGGGAAGGAGGAAAATTTCAAGGAATGTAGGAAGGGTTTTATAGTTTCATTTACTTTTTTTCTTAAGGAGTTGGGATTGGTTGAAGGGACATAGAGAGAGAGAGAGAGAGAGAGAGAGAGAGAGAGAGAGAGAGAGAGAGAGAGAGAGAGAGAGAGAGAGAGCTTGATTTCTGTCCTAAATATATACCGGTTAATTTTTTTGTGTTAATATCTTTGCATTCTCTCTCTCTCTCTCTCTCTCTCTCTCTCTCTCTCTCTCTCTCTCTCTCTCTCTCTCTCTCTCTCTCTCTCTCTCTCTCTCTCTCTCTCTCCTCACACACATCCATTCGTCAAGGAACAAGTGACGTAGTGTCATTCATTCTTTTCTGACATGTCACAACGTTCTCTCTCTCTCTCTCTCTCTCTCTCTCTCTCTCTCTCTCTCTCTCTCTCTCTCTCTCTCTCTCTCTCTCTCTCTCTCTCAGTGTTGAGGTGTGTCAGTCAGTCAGTCTGCCTGTTTGCTTGTACATCTGTCTGTCTTTTCGTTCCTGGTTCCATGTCTGTCTGTCTGTCTGTCTGTCTGTCTGTCTGTCTGTCTGTCTGTCTGTCTGTCTGTCTGTCTGTCTGTCTGTCTGTCTGTCTGTCTGTCTGTCTGTCTGTCTGTCTGTCTGTCTGTCTGTCTCTCTCTCTCTCTCTCTCTCTCTCTCTCTCTCTCTCTCTCTCTCTCTCTCTCTCTCTCTCTCTCTCTCTCTCTCTCTCTCTCTCTCTCTCTCTCTCTCTCTCTCTCTGTCTGTCTGTCTGTCTGTCTGTCTGTCCCCCTCGATGTTTACTCATGCTTAATTATCTTTCTCTCATCTATCAGTCGCCGTCGTCCACTAATTAGCCATTCAGTTCACCTGTATAATTGTTAACATTATCCACGCATTGCTCTGTATCCATCACTTTCCTAATTGACCGATTTGTCTACCTGTGCATGAGCGTGTATACTCCTGCTGTCATTTGCAAATCTGTCTGTTGATCTGTGTATATGTATAATTTTCTACATGCTTTTTTTTTCCGTTTTTCTGGCTTATTTTATCCATTTATATTTGTTTATCTGTTTGTTATGCGAGAGCGCCTTTGGATCAGAATAACAAAAAAATAGATAAAAAATGCTCGCTAAACTTACCAACCCCTCAAGAAGTCGATCCCCCCAAAAAAACAAGTCCAAAATTACATTACGAAGTGTCTTGATTCACTCATCTTGGTTCGGCGGTGTGTTCGACTCCCCTCGGTGCGGCTAAATCATCACTTTTAAACGGGGAAGGACACAACCTTGCCCTATCTCGCCCAGCTTTGTCCCGCGCCGACAGTTCAGGGATCTGTAATTTCCACATGTAATATATGAATGCTGGCCCGAAGGAGGAGGAGGAGGAGGAGGAGGAGGAGGAAGGGAGTAGGCAGGAGGAAGAGGAGGAGCAGCAAAAAGAAGAAGAAAAAAAGGGATAGAAGGAAGAGAAGAAGAAGAAAGAGGAGGCAGAGGAGGAGGAGGAGGAGGAGGAGGAGGAGGAGGAAGAGGAGGAGGAGAAGAAGAAGAAGAAGAAGAAGAAGAAGAAGAAGAAGAAGAGGAGGAGGAGGAGGAGACGGGGAAGGGGGAGGAGCATACAAAGAAATATGAAAAAAAATATTGAGAGAAGAAGAGGAAAGATTGAGAAAAAAGAGGAATTAGAAGAAGAGGGGGAAAAAAGGAAGAAGAGAAGAAGGGGAAGTGGAAGGAGAAACAAACAAAGAAGGATGGGAAAGCAGTGAGAGCGAAAGAAGGACCATTGAGAAAGAGGAGGAGGAATAAAAAAAAAAATAAAAAAAATGTGAAGAACAAGAAGAATGGAAATGGGATGAAGGAGGAAAGAAAGGAAGGATGGAGAAGGAACAAGATTAAAAGTAATATAAGAAGACTAACAAGATTGAACAGAATATATATAGCGTAGCGTAGGAGAAAGCATCAGTTTGTGCACAGTAACGAGAGTGAACACAACAAACAGTGCCGCCGCTACCCTTATATGTAACCGTCTGATGTCACCGCCTCCACGTGACACGCCGTGCACTCCAACCTGACCCCCCTGCTCGTCCTCACCTGCCTCTCCCACCTGCGTATTTCAGGAGACTTCTTTTATATTATTCTCCGTTTCATCTCACTAATTCAGCCTGATTCGTGTGGCTTAGAATAGCACGAGTTTTTTTGTTGTTGTGTCTTGTCTTGTTTGGATCTTGAGTTTTAACGTGTGTGTGTGTGTGTAGTGAGGATATGTGGTATAGTAAGGGTGTGTAATAGCTTTGGTTGGTGTGTGTTTGTGTATGTGTGTGTGATAAGGTTGTGGAAAGTAATGCGTGTATGGTGGCTTTGGTTGTAGTGTGTGGTGTGGAAAATAAAAGGGGTGTGGTGTGTGGTGATGGCGTCAGTCAGGTTGGTGTGAGTGGTGGCGGTGGTGGTGGTTGTGTATGGTTGAGGTGTGGTGTGTGGTGTGGATGGTTTAGGATGTGCGGCGTTTAGAGGTATGGTAGGAAGCTTACCTTGTCTAGTAATGGTACTAATCCAAAACAACACAAACACATAGTAGTACTTAGATTTATTTCCTTTTTTTTTTAATTTATTTACTTTTTTTCGTAGGATTTCTGCAGTGTTGAGAATGTAACGCAATCACACTGTCCATCATTTCCATTCATATTGTAGCTGCAGAACCTCTCCCTCTCCCTTACCCATAAATAGATATATACACAGATCAATACAGTGCAGTCCATCATGACCATTCCTCTTCCTCCTCCTCCTTCAGGGGAAATGGTGAAGTGTTCCTGAGTAGTAAATTCTGTTTCACTTCTCTGTAATTTTCAACTTGCAAATGAATCCATAGTTCAGTTCTTTGGTTAAATATCTTCACTTACAAAATGACAGTAGTTTAATTCTTTAGTTGTAATTTTTCACTGTTTTTTTTTTATATTTATTTCCCTAGTCCGTTCCATGTGTGTGTGTGTGTGTGTGTGTGTGTGTGTGTGTGTGTGTGTGTGTGTGTGTGTGTGTGTGTGTGTGTGTGTGTGTGTGTTTCCTTCTAGGCTTTAGCTCGAAAATTCCATTAATGTTAAAGTTGGTCATTGGGTTAGTGTGCTATCTGTTATAGTTTTAAGCTTGAAAATAATACAGTAGTTTGATGATTCTTCGTTATTTGTTGCGTGACTCCTTGTATAAGTTTTAGTTTGGAAATAAGATCAACGCTGTTACTTCTTTCAATGTCTTTTTTTGGGGGGATTGAAAATAACACAGTGCGATTTTTTGTGTAGCAGTAGTCTCTCTCTCTCTCTCTCTCTCTCTCTCTCTCTCTCTCTCTCTCTCTCTCTCTCTCTCTCTCTCTCTCTCTCTCACGAAGTTAATGAGAAGCTTGCAACTTTATCAGTAAAATGAATCCCTGGAGCAGTGTCTTATCCGCCTCAGGGCAAAGAATAGTGAATGTCATAGCGTTACTTCCTGCACGCTTATTGGAATGGAGTGTTTGTCATTCAGTCTGATTACTGCACAAGATTAAACGTAGGGGAAATGTTACTGTATGTAATTTATGAACTGTAGTATCTGATGCTTGAGTTCCACATGCGAAGTATTAAGTGCTTTTGTTTATTTATTAATTTAGTTTTTGTTTTTACCTGCCAGGAGTCTGACCAAGGGCACAGATGAGAGAAAAAGCTCACTCATAACCATTCCATAAAAGTAAATTATAGGAAGCGATTTAATTCCACAGGTTTCTTGATGTATCTTGTAGTTCTGTCTTTCTACCGTAAAATCGTCCAGAGTTATTCACAAGAAGCAACAATTGTCTTCATACTGTCATTGGCAGTCAAAGGGCTAAGACAGACTGGATCATGTGAAGAGGAAGAAAGAAGATGAAAAAAGAAAATAATAATAATAATCTAGCGTGATATCGTGTGAGAGAGAGAGAGAGAGAGAGAGAGAGAGAGAGAGAGAGAGAGAGAGAGAGAGAGAGAGAGAGAGAGAGAGAGAGAGAGAGAGAGAGAGAGAAACTCCCCACATCCCCTTTAGTGGTTGTTGTGTGTCGCTATCAGAATATTCATAGCAAAGTACTAGTTATTGTGGCTACTTGACTGGAGTGCCCATGTAGGCGTCAAGTCTTCGGGGAAAAAACGTTTCGTACCAAAGCAAAATTATGAGTGTTGTTCCGCTTGGTTAATTCAGAGTTTGTTCTTAAGAATCTTCCCGTGGTGCACAGCCTCTGCATCAGATCAGGATCAGATCGAAGTTGTGCTGGGATTTATTGCGTTTCTGAGTGAATTTCTTCCATATCAACTGCTCTAATGTCATAACACCTCTGTTAATTTATTATTTATTTATTTATTTATTTATTTATTTATTTATTTTTGGTACAGGTCGTGGTGCGCGCTGAGTTGGAAAGCTGTGAAAGGAAAAGGGCGTACATGGACGATTCATATGTTTCCCCTCCACTTTATCTAATTAACTCTCCACTTTTACTTTAGTTCACACATAAAAAGGAAGATTAAGATTAATCCTTTTTAATGGGGGTTTGATTAATTTTAATTAAATTTGCTGTACAGAATTACCTTTTAGTATCTGGTAATGAGGCCACAATTCCCGCGTGGTAGACAGTAATGGTGGGGGAGGGGACGGGGAGGGGCTGCTTCACACCCACTATGTAGCCACAAACCTTCTCTGTCGGACATTTCTCTTGTTTCCGTCACTGTTTGGCTTCCCACTTTGAAAACAGACTCCGCAGCCAGGTCGTCACGGCCTTATAGCTCAGTGCAGTGCCTGAGTGTGGCGGCACACAGATGGCCGTGCCTGAAGAGCCTCAGGTCCAGGAACAGTTTGCGTGGGCTGGGGAAGTCTCCGCCAAAGACAGCAGCCAGCGACAAACAGTTTAGTCAGTAATACTCTCGCCACCATTATGGCCGTGACGTGAGGGCCGCCGTTCACGCTGTACACTTCCTCACGACCAGTTTTCAAGTGCCTGGAGTGGAAAGCCTCTATTAATTGCTCCTCGCTGGTGTTTGTTACCTTTTCCATGTTAAGCCCGTCTGTTTCAAGAAGACACAATTCCGGTGGGTCGTGTTTACGGTGGCTGCCTCGTTCCTTCTCTCCTCCCTCCTTCTCTTCCCTTCCCTCCCCGTGACCGCTTGGGAACGACTCGCCTGATACAAACCGAGATCCCGAAACTCATTGTGCGAAGCGGATACGAGACATGAGAGGCATTTTATTGGAGGCATCGGAGTATTAAGTGGTGGTCCCGCACTTTACGATGACTAGGCCTGAATACGGTGGCTCTGAGTTACTGAGGAAGACGAGGATAGGAGGGCGGGCTCGTCAAATTCCAGCCACGCCGCTCACGCTAGGGACGCCTGCCACCCTCGCCCACGCTTTGGAAACTGGGATGCACGACGGGTGACTGGTGTGGCGCGTGGTGTGGTGTCTGGATGCACCCGCCGCCTTGTCTTTAGGGAGTACGAGTATGTTAGTGACTCTTGGCCTGCGGTGTAAAGGTTGGTGTGGGATCAAGACAAGGCGATGAGGAGTGTTTAAAAAATACTGTTATTTGTATTCTTATTACACTAGCATTTCTTTGTCCTGTACTCAGAAACTCTCTGCTCTCTTACCACGACTATTTTCAAAGGCCACAGAGATAGTCAGACGGATTCTCAAAAGTGTTTCTTAAGTTAATGATGTAGAAATATTGTTCATCTGTCACTAGAGCCATGTAAAACATCTTAAAAAAAAAAAAAAACTATCACTTCATCTAGAGCCTTCTGAAAGTAGCCGAGGTACGGTGCAGAATTATTGCTGAATATGGCCCTTACTATCACTATCACCATGACCACTACCGATATTACCACTACTAACACCACCCACCACCACCACGACCACCACCACCACAACGGCGTCTCTGGAGTCATCTCGAATATCGCAGCTGCCTTGCATGTTAGCACCACTGCCGCCATTTATGTGGGAAGTTCACACATAAGGTAGAAGAAAAGTCTTTGTTTTCTTTCAGTGTTTATGAGTGAGGCTACACAGAGGGCGGCTGCGTGGAGGGAGGCGCCTGCATCTACTAGGTTTCACTGCCTTTACCGCTCACTCAACTAATTATTGTGTTGAAATGAGATGTGGCAAGTGAAATCAATTGGTGACATTGCAAAGCGTTTCCGGCGTGCGGGGTATTAATGAAATTGCAGATAAAGAGAATCCTGTACTACGAGTGTTGCGTCTTGTAGAGTGTCTGTGTCCTGGCTAGATAGACAGTAGATAGGCAGACAGATAGATTGCTAGATAGATAGGTAGACAGACAGGCAGAGAAGGATGTTAGTACTGTTGCAAAGTATATGACTCGTTTTATTGAATCGATATCATTATTAAACCTTGAATCGATATCATTATTAAACCTTGAATCGGTTAAAAAAAAAAAAAAAAAAAAAACGAGTTCATTAGAATATCATGAAAGCTTATATTTTTAAGTGTGTGTGTGTGTGTGTGTGTGTGTGTGTGTGTGTGTGTGTGTGTGTGTGTGTGTGTGTGTGTGTGTGTGTGTGTGTGTGTGTGTGTGTGTGTGTGTGTGTGTGTGTGTGTGTGTGTGTGTGTGATGAACATTCTGTGCAGAGGTATGTGGGATGTCTGGAAGCTGAGGAGCAAACACACACACACACACACACACACACACACACACACTACATATCAGAGCTAAAGATAAAAGGACATTAATTATTTGTTTATGAAAAAAACAAAAAAACAAAGTGGAATACAACTCAGCAATATCCAGTGAGAATTAGCGACATAAATAACGGTTTAGATAATTATGCGCTAATTAATGGCAGTGCATCTAATTATCAAGGGAAATTCTCTGAACTGGGAAAAAAAAAATTAAAAACAGAAAATTGCCCTGCTATATCAATGAAGGCTGCACGTGAATGGAGGAAAGAAATGTAGTGTATTATTTATCTTGGTGATTCGTGTTCTGGGAGTGCTCAAATACTGTGTTACTGCTTGTTTATAGTCAGAAGTCCGGTAATATTCAAATTTACTTAAGTTTTTCCTCACTCTTAAGTTTCCTGATTTGCTGACTGTGCCGTTTGTGTTATGGGCGCCCTGGAATACTCTGTCACTGTTATATATCTGTCACATAACACTCTGATTAACTTGCCTTGTGTTTTACGTTTCAGTTTCAAGTTTTCTAGTTTGCTGACAATCTTCTTACAAACCCCAAAGCTGTGATAGATTATTAGCACATAGAGGACGTGAAGGGAAAGCTATTAACAGTGTCAGTGAGAGCAAATGATACTCGACTTTTGTCCTTGACTGTACCTGCTTGTGTATGTTCATGTCTCACTCTCGTATGGGACTTTCGACTTTCGCCTTCCTGTGGTCATCACTCTTAAACACCCCAAAACCACTCCTTAGAATATAAGAACTTAAAAAAAAAAAAGCTTCAATTTCTTTTTCTCCCTTTTTTAATTAGAATTTCATCAAGAACCCGTCACGTTTAGTCCTCCCCAGATTAATGCTCCTTAGTGTCTTGTTTATATCACCCTTGTTATATCTCACAATACTTACCTCTATCAGATCCATACTCTTAAAGCATGTGCCGGCTTCCATTCACTCTGGGCCGGCGGGAGGCGGTGGTGGTAGTGACTGTTAGTGGTGGCGGCGGCTGCGATGGTGACTGGTGGTGGTGGTGGCAGTGGTGGTGACGGGGATGGCGGTGGCGGCTGTTTTCCCTGTGGCTGCATTATCACCAGCAGAGGCCAACGTGAAACCTGAGTCTGATTGTTGTGGGCCATGTGTCTCTTCGGCCCTCCCTCCCCCATTCCTTTCCACTTCCCTCCCTCCCCGTTCTTCCCTCTCCTGTCCTTCCCTCCCTCTTCCTCAGACGGTGCACAAGGATATCGCACTGTCACCCGGGAACGTCTTGATCGCTGAGTGGAACATGGTGGCGGAGAGGAGGGTGAGGTAGGGGTGGTGGGGATGGGACTAGTTGGTCTGGCAGGGCTTGCAACAGTAGTAGGGGAGCAGCATTTATCTCAGACTCGTATTCTTAAACGCTTTGTTCTTTCACGACTGCTTTCAAAGGCTACGGATCTAAATAGTTGGGTTCTCGTGAGTGGTTCTTTGTAATTGACTACTCGTATGTGTGCCAGATTATCAGAAGCAGTAGTTATTTTTTAGGCTCGTATTCTTAAACGCCTTGTTCTTTCACGACTGCTTTCGAAGGCTACGGATCCGAATAGCTGAGTTGTCGTGAATAAATTTTTCTTTCATTGACTACTTAGTCTTATGTAGAATCCTTGCTAAACAATCACTGAAATCATCAAAGCAATATTTTAACTTCAGATAGTTCAGTTAGGGTCCGCAAAGGCAGCCCATCTAATAAAAGAAAAAGTCTGTTTGGGCAATATGTATTAGATTTATATAGAAAAGCCTCGTGGGGGACTTAAGGGGAACGTTTAAGCCCCATATACAGAAACGCTTTGCTTTCTCAACACGACTATTTTCAAAGGCCACAGGGACGGTTAGCTGGGTTTTCAGGAGCGTTTCGTCTATTAACTGTATAGCAATCTTGTTAATCTGTCACAGGAATCATAAAAAAAAAAAAAAAAAAAAAAAACCTTAAAAGCCCGTGCAACTTCAACTAGAGCTCTTGGAAGGTAATGGAGGCGTGGCGCGGAGTGTTTCAGAATACAGGCCTTTAAGATGCTGACGAAGTTTGGTGTCTTGTGAGGATCTACGGTTACTGCAAAGGAGGAGAGGCACAAATTTGCAGCGTCAGCGTCGTGTTCCCTCCTACCTCACCAGCACCACCACCACCACCACACCGCGCGCCGCCCTTGGGGTATGCATCTGCTACACTAGCGGATCAAGACTAAGGCAGTGAAGTGTTTTGAAAAATGCTGGTGTTTATATTCTCATGACTTATTTCACTGTTATGTTATAGTCTGGCTTTTTTTATTTTATTTATTTATGTTTTTTTGCAAGAAGATGGAAAGGAGGAGGAGGAGGAGGTGAAAGAAGATAAAACAATGGAAGACAGAGGGGATGAGAGATTAAGAAAGAAAGGGAGACACTTTAAATGGTTATGGTGGAGGAGTAAAAATAGTGGAAAATAAAGGAGAAATAGGAGAAATGAATGAATGAATAAATAAATAATATGGAAATAGAAAGAAGAAATGGTGACTATAGACGAATCAAGAGGAGGATAGTAGAGAGGAATAAGAAAAATGATGAAAAGTAGGGGAAGAGAAGGAGAAAGAAACAGGACTATGAATGAAGGAGAAGGAAAACAAAATAGAAGATAGAGAAAGGAAGAAAAACAAGGAAAGGAAGAGAGATATAGAGGAGGGAGGAGGAAGAATTACTGGAAGACTGACAAAGGAGATAAAGAAAGAGAGACGAAAAATGTAGATGGAGGAGGAGGAGGAGGAGGAGGGAAAGGAGAAGAAGAAGAGAAAAATAAATAAAATAAACTATAGATGGAGAAAGACGAGGAAGGAGATAAAGTATTGAAAGCAGATGAACAAAGGAAAAGAGAGAGAGAGAGAGAGAGAGAGAGAGAGAGAGAGAGAGAGAGAGAGAAAAGACGATGAAACTTTAGAAAGACACAACAGCAACAGAAAAAGAGCAGAGAGAGAGAGAGAGAGAGAGAGAGAGAGAGAGAGAGAGGGGACTATGCATGAAGACGAGAAGGAAAAAACATTGGAAAGATACAAGAGAAACAAGAAAAGAAAAGGGAAAAGAGAAGAGGGAAGAAAAGTAAATGAAGGAAGAGAGAGAAAGAAAAAAAAAAGAGGTAGACGAGGAGGATGAAACACTGGAAAACACAAGAACAGAAGGAAGAAAGAAAGAGGAAAGATGAGTGAAGGAAGACAAGGAGGAAGAGGAAGGGAATATATAAGACCCAAGTATAATTATTAGCTCAAGGACATTTAATTTTTTTTTATTTATTTATTTATTTATTTATTTATTTTTTGTCTTCAGGTGATAATTTACAATCTCGGGGACTGTTTATACGTAGATTACCTGGTCAGCGTCTCCAGGTAATCAGGACGGTAATAAAGTTGTCCTCACTGGGAGCACCTGAGTCAGCAAGCTTTTTTTTTTTTTTTTGTATATTTTTTCTTTTGTATAATTCTTCCCTCATTTAATACCGTCAATGTGTTTTGTGTTTTTTTT